>NC_051064.1:113326779-113641319 GCF_004664715.2 Peromyscus leucopus
CAACAGGGCCCTTTGACCTCTTGGGAGTGGGAAGTGTTCTCAGCTAAATTCTCCTGGCAGACACTTTTCAGCATCAAGACAGCTGCTCATTCCCTAAAGGCTTCATCTATGCTTAGCCCCCCCCCCCACTGGTATAAGAACATTTGGCCATAACCCTGGCTGACTGTTGGATTGCAGCCACCACCTCGAAGGGAGCTCACCCAGACAAAGCCTTGACCTAGACATGTGGCCTACAGGGAGCCTGGTGGTCTGAGCCTGCAATCTCACAGCTTCATGCCACGCCTCAATTGTTGTTTCTCTTTATGACTCCTTCTGCCTGACACTCTCCACTTGCTCACACCCCTTTCTCTAGGGATTTTGCACTGGTTCTTCTGTGCGTTTCAGGGTCACCTTTCTTCTGGTCCAGAGGCCTGCCTCAGATGCTACCCAACCTCTCTGGCACCTCTGCCAGTGGGCTTGTTCAGTGTTTTGTCATTAACAAATGTCATTAACGGGCTGATAGAGGAACTCAGTTGACTCTCTTTGCTATCTTTAACACCTGGATCATGGAGTTGTGTTGAAATTCTTCCCCAGAGTTCCATTCTCCTAGTACAGATGGAGTCTGAGGTGAGGGTCACAGCACAGGAGAAGACATATCTAACCCTTATCCTTACAAAGTAAGCCAAACACACTGTCCATGAAGCAGAGGTAAGAATCCTCTTCACTAATATGGCTGTTGGTGAGAGAATGAGGTTTCAGGACTAACTTTCCTGCAGACAAACCCTGACTTCTCTCCTCACCGGCCTTTGCTTGTTGCTTCACTTCTAAAACAGTGACTACAAGCCTTCCTAGCCCACTGATCAGGATGTAGTAGCTCTGAAATCTTTTGTAAGCTTCAGTCCCTCCAAGGGAGAAAGCTTTGCAATGTAGCACAGCAGTGCCCACTAGGGGGAGTGGCAGAGCAGGCTAGGGCTTCCTTGTCAAAGGCTGAGTGAGGAAAGGAGGTACCAGCTCTGGATTAGATCTTGGGCTTGCCCATAAAGAGCGATACAGGGCAAAGGATGTATCTTAATGAGGTCTCAGACTCACCTTGCCTTGGTGATTGTCTCCAGAAACAAACGATATTTGGGGATATCTTTGAGCAGTAAACAATCAGAAAAAGCCCGGCCCAGGGGCTGTGCTGTCTTTCTTTGTTTATCTGCTGGGAGTTGGATGTGTGGAGAGATTGGAAGTGTAGGTCTTTGGACTCTTTCCTTTGTGCACTGCTTTCTATTAGCTTAGGAGCCTGGATTCCAGCACTCCAAGGCCATTGACTATCTGATGTAGGGCTTGTAGGATGCCATATTGTTTGGACAAGCCTGTCTGTGCATACCTCCCTCCATGGATGCTTGTAACCTGAAGAACTAGCCTCACAGTTGATTAGCATCCTCTTTACTGGGGCGAGCAGGACCAGACAGGGAGGCCAGCTGGAAGAGCACTCTGTAACCCAATTTGCTGTGCTGAGAAGCCAGTCTGTCTGGCAGGAGCTAATTGGAAGCTGCTTCCTCTAAGCCTGGACCCAGGAGGGCTCTAGGCCTGGCTGGGCGGGGCCCCCTTCACTAGTCCAACATCACTTAGTGCTTTGTGGGAGCCGCTCCCAGCGGGAAAGCACTTAGCTCTGGTAATTGGCCAGGCAGGCTCATCATTAATTCATGACAAATTGTATTTCAGAGAGAGAGAGAGAGAGAGAGAGAGAGAGAGAGAGAGAGAGAGAGAGAGAGAGAAATGGGTTTTTGAAGGCAGGAATCAGTTGTTTCTGGCCTCGGTTGAAGAAGCTTTGACATAGGATTGTGGGGATCATGGAGTCACTTCATCTTTTGTTGACTTGAGTAGGATGCTTAGGAAGTCTTAGATTCCTAGTCCATGACAGGAGATAATAACTAATGGCCTATCTACCTCAGAGGATGGCTTTAAGGATCAAATCCAGATATGAGGCACAAATGTTCATTTTACCAGGCTCAAATGTACAGGGAGCCATGTATATTTAATGTTTTTTTTTTTTTACATGTGTATCTTTCAGTCTACCATCATTTGGATCAACATTAGTTTTGTTTTTCAGATTGAAACTGGGACCTTGTGATGCTAGGCAAGTGCTCAGACACTGATCCTGTCTGAGCTCTGGGCACTTATGGGTCTTTCCCTGCCCTTATGCACTCAGTGATGAAGAGAAAACCTCCACAAGTCACTAGAATGCTCACTGTAATGTTTTTTTCCAAGCTCTTTGTTTTTTTGAAATCTGTTGAATTCTCAGTTGTGATTTCTGTGTTCAGAGAATTCCCAGTCCAGATTCTCCCTCCTGTGCTGGGGACTAGCTCCCTTAAGGCACATGTTAGGGCAATCCCAGGGTCCACTGTTTTTTAGACATTGCTGTCCTTTTGTTGCCCAGAACCATTGTCTTTAAAGTCATATTTTTAGGAAAGGCAACACCTGTTCTTGTTACCATCTTGATACAAGTGGAAGTTCTGAAGGAGACAGGTAATGGGGGATGTTTACAGTTTGCTCATATCTCCAACCATCGGTGTGGAATTTCTTAAGGCAGGTCATAGCAGGAGTTGATAAGCAAAGTGGAGGGTAGCAATCCAATCAAGAAGCCAAGTCCTTGATCTGTTACTCCTCATCATTGTTAGGACAGATCCCAAATCCCCATCACATTCTTCAAGAGCCTTCCTAATCCTTGCACCCATAGAAGGGATCCTTGGAGAAGAGGAAGATGCTTAGCAAGTAAGGGAGTGAGCAGGGAAAGAAAACCAGAATGCTGCCTAGAATCCGATTAATCTGAGGGGAATAGGGCTGTGTTCATTAAGCATCTCATCAACTGGGATATGATGTTAGCACAGGCACTTTGAGTTTATTATTTAATTTAAAAATTTTAGCTTAGTTGAAACCACTCACTGAATCATGATGCCAGCCTGAACCTTGCTCCCAGAACATGTTCCAAGGCTGAGCCCTGACTGAGGCTTTGGATTAGGCTCTCATGCTGGAATGCACAAGTCCTCGTGAAAAGGAGTGGTGTTAACACTATTTTGTCCTGACTTCAGTGTAGAAAATGGTTTAAGAAGATTGATGGCCAACAAGTTCTCCTTAAAAAACCCTGGAGGTATCAATGGTTCTTATGGGATTGAATAGTATAGGTGAATATATCACTTTCACGAATGCTTACACTCTCTTATGAACCCAGTCCACCTTGGCTCTAACATTTCCAGCTTCCTAAGAACTTATAGTGAGTTAGGATATGGAAGGAACAAGAAATATTCATGAGAAATCATTCTTGTCTAGTATACTAAAGTTTAATGTAATAATAATGTGTTTTATTCCATATGATTGTTTATATATAGTTTGGTAATTTATCTAAGCATTCAAAAAACATCTACTGCCTTCCTATCATATATAGATCCCAGTAGCTGAGGATATATCAGTGGATGGCAACAATCCCTGCCATGTGGACCCAGTAAATTCTAGTGACTGAGGAGACTATGAGTAATAAATATACCAACTACTTATAAAATTCATTGATACACATTCAACAGTGCCACCTATGAAAGTCATGGCTACAGAGCCCAACATATAGTGGTTATCTAAGAACTCCTCAGAAAGTCAACAAAGCCATGGTGGGGAACCAGTAGAAGCCAACCCTTGAAGAATATTGAGATATTCATTCCAATACCCGAGAGGTTATTCAGCATAGGAAGGCCAGGTTGGAAGCTGGAAATGAGGGGAATTCTAGGGAAATGGTGATGTCTCTTGCCAGACATGCTACCCAGTGACTGTGAAGTAGACTTGTGCTTTCAGGACTGGTAGAAGGAAGTTGTATTAGCACCACGGACAGCTCCAACGGAGGAGCCCTCTCTGGAGCAAAGGAGGGCCCTGGCTGTGGACTACTGGCTGTGGACTGATTTACCTGGCCAATCTAATCCCAGACCAGATGACTAAGCCTCTAAACCCAGGTAAGATTACTATCTGAGTCTGACTCTCAGAACTGCAAGCCATCCAGCCCATCTTATATGTTTTGCTATTGGAGTGGTTGTCAGAATCTTGTAACAATGATACCTTAGGAATTGTTTTCTGAAGACCTGGGTTTGAAAGCTAGTTCTACAACTAACCAGCTGTGTGGCTTTGCACAGGTTGATTTGTTTCTCATCTACAAAGCAAAGACAATGACTCTTATTTCATAGTGGTCTTGCAAGAACTAAGTGGGACGGAGCATAGACAGAGGGGGCAATTGTGCAGTGCTTGGGACTAGGAAGCTGCCTTGCAACACTCTTGAGGACTTGGCAAAATATCGAGCAATTTTCAGGGCTTTTCTAGAGAAGTTTTCAGCACAGATAAGGGGGTGGGGTGTTCCTGGCTGAGTGGACAGCGGAAGCAAAGGCAGGGAGGATGAAAGCAGACAGAGTGCAAGGAAATGGAGAGGAGTTTAATGAGACTGAAGCTGTTCAGCTGCCACGTTTGATCTCAGGTCTCCTGAACCTCTATTTTCAGCACAGGACACTCTGTTGAACCTCTAGACTTCATTCCCGGCTAGTCTATTGTGCATCTCAGTGCAAAGTTCTACCTGCACCTCTAACCTGCCTTTCCAAAACAGCATCTGTCACTTCCCACCAATGTGCTCTCTTCACACAGCATGTCAAGAAGGGAGAAGGGTGTCCTGTGACTTAAATTGGTGAAAGTTGGCCCAAAGAACATGGTGACCTTATTCTTCTTTCCAACTAAGAGCAGGAAATAAGAATGCTGAAGCATGAGACAACTGGGTTTGGGAGGGGAAGACTTCACATATCATAAGTGGCAAGGAGCTTAGAAGGCTCAAAGGAGGTCAGCCGGTGCTCTCCCTTAACGAAGGGGAGGCATTGTCATGTGGCTGGAATATCTTCATCACTATTTGCCACTGTTATAATAATTGAACTATTAATGTCCTTTTCACAACAGTTTATGTTTGTATAGAACTTCACAGCTTGTAAAAGGTCTAATTTCATCCTCATCACCACCCAATGAAGTTATCAAGAAAAGGATTATTAGCTCGCCCCCTCACACCCTCATTTTATACGCTGAGAGACGGAAACAGCCAGCCACAGAAGTGATGTAATTGGCAAAAAATCAAACAGTGTAGCCAGGAGCAAAGCTATGTCTCTCAACCCTCTCCAAAACACAAGACACCCCCTCCCATTTTTTTTCTAGTACAGCACTCTAGTGATGAATGGAGACAGTAGTGGTGGCTACTGGATGTAAGACTAAGGGTCTGCAGAGCCCTTCTTCATAATTTTAGTTGTCTCAAGTAGCAAGAGAATGAAGACCTGTCTCAAAGCAGGACGGGAGTTTTAATGGAGTGTCCCGGTGCTTTAGAAGGGAGAAAGGGACCTGATGCCAGCTCAGCTCCAACCAAGACAACTCAGATACTGTTTTTCACATGGCCTAGGACTTGGCAGTTTACAAAGCAAATTTGTGCCTCATCTCTTTTGATAGATTCCCACCATCCTGGGAAGGGAAGGATGGGCCACTACTGTCATGCATTTTCCAGCTGAGGAGAAATGAGATGAGGAAGAGGAGGCTTTGAGAGGTCCATGGATTGGTCTGAGGCCACTGGTCTGTTTCTGAACTGGCTTCTCTGCCTAAACTCTCTCTTGCTTTTTCCGCTGCATCCCAGCTGCCTGTGCGTCTGGCCAGACCCGAAAAACAAATCTTGTAATTGAGTTGGAATGTGGGTGCTGGGCCCCGGAGACAATGTTTCCTGCTTTTCAATCTGTTCTTAATTTATTAAAGTGATGAAATAAGGAAGAGGCCCAGAAGGGGTGGATGTTTTACATCAGTGAGTCAGGGGACCGTGCAGAGGCGGAAGGTCAGGAGAAAGCTGCGGTTGCTTGGCAGCTTCACCTGCCTTGGCAAAGCCCACACAGACGTATGGGGGATGGGACTCATCTTTTCAGTGTTACTCCTATGGGAAAAGTAAGCTGAGCAAGAACAGGCCACTCAGGAACTCTCCTCCATCGTGTAACGTTGCCTCAGCTGGCCTGGAAGCCTTCCCTTTTTCTGACAAATGTCCAGAATCCTGGAGTGATACCCAGGGAGTTAGAGGAGCCTAGCTCAGCCTGAAGGGCATCAGGGAAGGTTTCTTCAGGGAGGTGGCACTGAGACTTGAAATGTGAAGAGAGGTTACACAGAGCAGGGGAGGTTAGGAGGAGAAAGTGTTTATCAGGTGGAGGAAACAGCAGGAAAGATCTAGAAAGAGAGCGGTCTGGTTGGCACTAGAAGGTGGAGAGATGAGGTTGGTAGTAGCTGGAATTGTCAGTGTTCATAGCTTGGATGGCCTTCTAGGTCAGGCGAGGAAGTCAGGATTCTGCTGAAGAAGGGTTTGTGATATTAGCTCAGTTTCTTTGTGTAGAAGATGAATTTCACGAGAAATGGCAGCCAAGACAAGGAGTCTTGAAAACACTGGGGTGTTAGTGAGCTGAGAGAGAGGGTGCAGTGGGATTGGGGCTAGAGAGTCAGGGAGGTGGATAGGTGAGACAACTGTCTGACAGGCATTGGACTCTGCTGTGTGACGTTTGGATGGTGAGTGTAGGGAAGAGGAGGAAGGAGCTGGCTTAGGTGACTTGGTTCAGGTGGCAACTGCTGAGAGTTTTCTATGTGCGGTGGATTGAAGACTACATTTCTGTAACTGCCATTCCTACCCAGACTGCATTTTGTCTATATTAATCAGAAGCGGCACCAAATAGGAAATCTGTCTGTATGTTTATCTTCTACACACACACACACACACACACACACACACACACACACACACACACACAATTGTCTTAGGCAGTTATAAATTTGCCTCTGCAAGCTAGAACCCCAGGAACCTCAGGGGCACATCCTAACATTCTAATTTAGTTCCAAAGGCCTGAGAACCATGGGTCCCTTCATAGCTTTCTGCAACTGCTTGTGACCTATGGGCCAGGGATTGGATACTCACCCACCTACACTCCAGAGAATGCTTTTTTTGTGGTCTGTTTGCTTTGAGGACACCGTAGTTTGCACATGTGTATAGCGGGTCCTATAGGGCCTTATACTAATTTCTTGGATGTTTCCTATGAATGATTCTGAGCCTTGGGCCTCCTGCTTCATCAGCACTGCATCCCTATCAGCCCTCAGTGTCCCTCTGTCCCAGAAATATATTTCAGGGTGATCATGGTTCAGAGACATGATTAACATGCTCTCCAATACTCTGGGATTTCGAGCCTGGTCTCTTGGTGCACATCTAGTGCCTGCATTTGCCAGCTGAGCTCTTCAGCTCTGTGACAGCTCGGTTCTGAAGGTGAATGGATAGTAAATGGTAAAACTCCCTGCACTGTTCCCAGTTCTGAAACCACTGAGCTGATTCACAGGTTCTATAAGTAGCTGGTTTTGGAGGGAGGCATGGAAAGGTGGGATCAGAAATGATTGTCTTCAAACAATGGTTCTGGGTGCATAAGAAAGTCTCTTTCCCATACCTCAAGCTGATCATGGTGCTTTAATGACTCAAAATCATGAATATTAAACCAAGGGAAAGTTGACAGTATTTAAATGAGCATCATTAAGAGACACATAAATTAACAGGGTTTTTAGTTCTTGTGGAACTGCCGTTTCAATGTTAATTAAACAACCGTAGTGCTCGGGTGCTTTTGCAGCAAACTGTCCCCAAAGTGTGCTGCAGAATATCATTATGGGTGGCTGCCTTGCTGTTTAATTATTTCCAAGTTGATTTTTTCCCCATTGCTGCAGTAGTTTTATGCTTGTCTTGCATTTGGGAAAGATGATGGGGCTGAACTTCTGAGGCAGCTGCCAGGGTGATCTCTTGCAGCCTCATCATGAAGACCTGAGCTGAACAATGTTGTCCCTCCATGTCAACTCTCTGTGACAGAAACCCCAGCTGACCCCTGGGTTTCCTGATGGACTATACCTTGCTTGGGATACTAGGAGATACCTGGATACTTGCAGACAATCTTGTTCTTAGGATATTGGGGGAGTCTGAGTTTAAATGGAATCTGCAATGTGAAGGGAAAGGCAAAGAATGATAGACAAGGGGGAGGAAGGAAGGGTGCCATGACTACATCAGGTAGTGAGTGTGTGGTAGAGAAGCTAGGGGCCCTGCTATCTGCTCTGGATTCCATTGGTCTTAGTGAGGTGATCTTAAGACATTCTCATCTCTCTCTGCTGCCAGTGTCTTCAATTATAAAACCAGTTAGAGTGAATTCAAACTTTTGACATTGTAACATGACCTGATCATACTTGAGAACCATGCAATCTAATTGTACACACACACACACACACACACACACACACACACACACACACACACACACTGCTTTTTCAAGTAAGTATACAGTTTTGTGTTGCACTGCGTTAATAGCTGTCTTTGTCAACATGTAGTTTGTAGGATTATACCATACAGTCAGTCCCCCCTTCCCCTCTCCCACCCCCATGCCTGCTTCTTTCTCTCTCTGAAGCAGGGTTTCTCTGTGTAACAGCCCTGGCTGTCCTGGAACTCAATTTGTAGACCAGGTTGGCCTTGAACTCACAGAGATCCATCTGCCTCTGCCTCACAGCACTGGTATTAAAGGTGTGCACCACCATGCATAAATACCATACATTCTCAAAGGTGGCAATATTGCTCCTAAAGAGTGAAGATTGGTTTGTGTGTGAACATTATACTTAGATGAATAAAACACAGATATACATACAATATATAAACAGATGCACATTTTATGTATGTGTGTGTACATGTTATGCAGTATGTAAGCAGATGCATAGTATATTTGTGGTATTACATTTTTATAAGAGTAGGAGAACTGATAGAAAAATAGAAGATTCTTTTAGGCAGGCAATAATGAAAAACAAAACTAAAAATGATTGAGAAAAACCTGGAGTGACTGAAGCCTAGAAGCTTAATTTGTGAAGAAAAGAAAATGTACTGTGTAGAGGCTGAATGGACACAGCTTTGGGACATAGGTGGTCCCCATTAATCCTTGTGAGAACTTGGCTTGGCCTTTCTTTCCCCTGGGACTCGGGGAGTTGGGGGGCTGGGCTAAATGGACGTCAGTACTAATAGAGCAGCCTGCTAGAGAAGGATGCAGCACTTGAGTCTGTAGTGGGCTGCAAAGACCTCATGTGTGGCTTCTGTGACCAGCTGCTAGCACTTAGAAGCTGTATAGCCTTGAGCAAGTGCTTAGGGTTAGGAACAGTATTTCTCTAGGTTGTTGTGAGAATTAAAATAATCAGTATAAAGAATCTAGCAAAACTCACAAAGAGCAAGGGCTCACTTAACTGTACTCACCACTCTAGATGTAGTTTTATTTTTATTTATTACTCATGGCTTTGAGGGCAGTCACTGAGACCCTTTGAGTCTGGGTTTTGGGGTTCATACATGATTTGTTTTGCACCTCTGTGATAAACTTTTTTTTTCTGTGCTACAGTGATCTGGTAGATAAATTCCTTTTCCTCTTGAAGTCTCCTCTTAGCCACCACCACCCTGGACATTCTTCTTGGCCTCCTCTCATAGGATTATGCATTCTCCTGTAGCACAAATCCTAATTGGTCTTAATAAAAACCTGGAGCCAGATGATAGGGGTAAATGCTGAAATATCAGAGAAGCAGAGCAGTCAGCCACTAGAGTTCTTACCTCTACCGAATCCTCAGCCTGGAAGAGCTCTTAGCTCCTGTCTCTTCCCGCCTTATATTCCTCCTGCTCTTGTATAATATTAGAGGGACCAGCCTTAATATTATACATCCCAGGGCCTCAGGAAAGAGAACTATGAATGGCAAGGACTATTTTCTAGTGCTGAAAGGGGAGAAACAGATGGGTTGGGGCAGGGCGGGGGGAAGAAGCCTTTCCCGAGGCTGTTCTCCAAATACCTTGAATGTATATGTTCAAAGAGTGATCAGTTCACACTGTTAGCAATTCTTAGGGAAAATCAATTGAGAAAACTATGAAGGCACACATGATTCTCATAACAGAAGACAGCTGATATATAATAAGCCAAATAATGCCAAAAGCTCTTCGGAATTTGGCTTCCTCTGAAGGAATTCCTTGATCCCTTCAGGCAGTGACTTTGCCATAATCAGCTGAGTTCTTATGATATATGCCGGGAGCATCCTGCCATATCACTTCCTGTCTCCACCTCTCTAGTGCTGTGATTAAAGGTGTGTACCACCACTACCTGGCTCTGTTTTTGTTTTAGACTGGATCAATCTCGTGTAGCCCAGGATGGCCTTGAACTCAGAGAGATCTGTCTGCCTCTGCCTCCTGAGTGCTGGGATTAAAGGTGTGTGCCACCACTGCTTGGCCTCTATGGCTAACTAGTAGCTGGCTTTGCCCTCTGATCTTCAGGCAGGCTTTATTTGTTAGATCATATGCAAGATATCACAATTCACTTCTGGGCTTTTTATTGGTGTAACTCCCTAAATGTGCTCTACTATTTAGTTTCCCATTTATTTTTGTTCTGGTCTCTAATATCCTTCCTCTTATTGCCTCCTCAAAGTGTTCTCTCAAATGTCAGTTTTTCCATGAGACCCTGTATTAGTCAGAGTTCTCTAGAGAAGCAGAATTTATAGAATGAATCTCTCTCTCTCCATATATATATATATATATATATATATATATATATATATATATATATATTAGACTGACTTACAGACTGCAGTTTGGCTAATCTAACAATGGTTGACTGTGAAGAGAAAGTCCAAGAATCTAGTAATTGCTCAATCCACAAGGTTGGGTGTCTCAGCTGGTCCTCAGTATGTGCCGGAATCCTGAAGAAATGGGCTTTAATGTCAGTGAAGGAATGGACTTGATAACAAGATGAGGGCAAGCAAAGAACAAAAGCTTCCTTTTTCCATGTTTTTTTTTATTTTTTTATTTTTTTTATAGATTTCCATCAGAAGGTGTGGCCCAGATTAAAGGTGTATCTTTCCACCTCAAGATCCAGAACAAAAGTGTGTCTGGAAGGGGAGGGCACTTCAGGGTCAGGTAGAAGCCTAGTATAAGGAAGGAAGAAATACAGTGAAGAAAGCTCCTAACAACAGTATTTCTGGTTAATTGAATTCTTCCTTATAACTATAACAAACACCAGGAGCATGATGACCTAAAAGCTTGTGCTTACTATGTATTATTATTTACAGAGCACCCCCTCCTCCATGGTAGATGTCAGTGAAAGAACAATGGGAAAAAATTAAACACACTGCTTTTTCTCATGAAGCCTGTAGTCTACATAGAAAACATCTTATAAACTACCCATCATGCCCTCACCTGGAAACACCAGTGGTTTCCCTCTTCAGGTGGACAACATTGTAAAGACATTTAGAGACTCTGCTCCATCAGCCTACCTACACTGGATATAGACACCCAAATTCATGCAATTTCCTCTTACCATATTTCCTGTGGCCCCCTCTGCCCTATGAAGGTGCTTTGACACACAACCAGAGGGGCAAGTACCATTTTAATCAGCATTTGACTGGTTTTAGTCCCAATGTGCAGACAGACAGACAAATATAGATAGCTAGAGATGCACAGTTTTATATCCTTCCTCTTTTTCCCAGTTTCATGTTGTATTAGGAATACTGCCTTGTGCTCTGAGTAACTCTATCCTTGGTATATATAAGTGAATCTTATAGTGTACTAAAGGAAATCTGGAATTGACTGCTGGAAGCAGATGCAGATATATCCACAGCCAATCACTAGATAGAGCTCTAGCAGTCCAGTCAAAGAGAGAGGAGTGATTTTTATGAACAAGTGCATCATGATCATGATGGGGAAACATGCAAGGATGACCAAAACAAACTAGAGGGAACTCATGAAAGTTGGATCAATTGCTATGGAGCCTGCATGGGACTGGACTAGGCCCTCTGCATGGCAAGATAGTTGTGTAGCTTGATCTGCTTGGGAGGCCCCTTGGCGGTAGGATCAGAATCCATCCCTGGTGCATGAGGGGGCTTTTTGGAGTTCACTACCTATGATGGGACACCTTGAGCAGCCTTGAGTCAGGGGAAGGGCTTGGATTTGCCTCTACTGAATGTGCCTCCCCATGGGAAGCTTTGCCTTCTTGTAAGTGGAAGTGGGAGTGGGTGCATTGGGAGGGGGAGGCTGAGAGGGTAGGAGGAGGGGAGAGGGGGATCTCTGATTGGTGTATAAAATGAATGAAAAAATTTTCTTAATAAAAAATGAAAAAAAGATTGTGTTGCAATTTTGATGGTAATTGCATTGAATCTGTAGATTGCTTTTGATAAAATGGCCATTTTTACTATGTTAGTCCTACTGATCCATGAGCATGGGAGACCTTTCCATCTTCTGCTCTCTTCTCCAGTTTCTTTCCTTAAAGACTTGAAGTTTTTATCATATAAGTCTTTCACTTGTTTGGTTAGAGTTACATCGAGATATTTTACATCGTTTGTGGCTATTGTGAAAGGTGTTATTTCCCTGATTTCTTTCTCAGTCCTTTTATTGTTTATATATAAGAGGGCTACTGATTTTTTTTGAGGTAATCTGTATCCAGCCACTTCAGTAGAAGTGTTTATCAGCTGTAGGAGTTCCCTGGTAGAATTTTGGGGTCACTTATGTATACTATCTTGTCATCTGCAAATAGCAATACTTGGACTTATTCTTTTTCAATTTGTATCCCCTTGATCTCCTTTTGTTGTCTTATTGCTCTAGCTACTTTGAGTACTATATTATATAAGTATGGAGAGATGGACAACCTTGTCTTGTTCTTGATTTTAGTGAATTGCTTTCTCTCCATTTAATTTGATGTTGACTGTCAGTTTGCTGTATATTGCTTTTATTATATTTAGGTATGTTCTTTGTATCCTTTGTATCCCTGATCTCTCCAAGACTTTTATCATGAAGGGGTGTTTGATTTTGTCAAGGGCTTTTTCAGCTTTTTTTTTTTTTCAGCTTGTTTATATGGTGGATTACACTGACAGAATTTTGTATCCCTGAGATGAAGTCCACTTGAGCATGGTGGATGATCTTTTTGATGTGTTCTTGGTTTCAATTTGCCAGTATTTTATTGAATATTTTTGCATCAATGTTCATGAGGGAAAATGGTCTGTAATTCCCTTTCTTTGTGTGGCTGGAGTATTAGGGTAACTGTGGCCTCACAAAAAGAATTTGGCAACGTTCCTTCTGTTTCTATTTTGTGGAATAATTTATGTCCCGCTTTTTGTTTCTGATTTTGTTAATTTGGGTATTCTCTTACTGCCTTTTAGTTAGTTTGGATAAAGGTTTTTCTCAAAGAACCAACTCTTTGTTTCATTGATTCTCTGTATTGTTCTGTTTTTATTTTATTGATTTCAGCCCTCAGTTTGATTACGTCCTGCTTTCTACTCCTCTTAGGTATATTTGCTTCTTTTTGTTATAGAACTTTCCGGTGTGCTGTTAAGTCGCTAGTGTGAGATTTCTCCAAATTCTTTATGCAGACACTTAGGGCTATAAATTTCCTCTTAGCACTGCTTTCATTGTGATGCATGAGTTTGGGTATGTTGTGTATTCATTTTCATTGAATTCTCAGAAGTCTTTAATTTCTTTTTTTTTTAAATTTCTTGACTCAGTGGTAATTGAGTTGAGAGTTGTTCAGTTTCCATGAGTTTGTAGGCTTTCTGTAGTTTGTGCTGTTGTTTGATTCCAACTTTAATCCATGGTGATCTGATAAGATACAGGTGGTTATTCTAATTTTGTTTTGCATTTGTTAACACTTGTTTTGTGACCTATATGTGGTCAATTTTGGAGAGGGTTCCATGCAGTGCTAAGAAGAAGGTACATTCATTTGTGTTTGGGTGAAACATTCTGTAGATATCTGTTAGGTCCATTTGAGTTACAACATCTGTTAGTTCCCTTATTTTTCTGTTTAGTTTCTGTCTGGGTGACCTGTCCATTGGTGAGAGTGGGGTGTTGAAGTCTCCCACTATTTATGTGTGAGGTTCTATAGGTGATTTAAGCTTTAGTAATGTTTCTTTTACAAATGTGGGTGCCCTTGTATTTGGGGCATAAATGTTCAGAATTGAGACATCATCTTGGTGGATTTGTCCTTTAATGAATATGAAATGTCTTTTTCCATCTCTTTTGATTAATTTTGGTTTGGCCTATTTTTTTTTGATATTAGGCTACACCAGCTTGCCTCTTAGGTCTGTTTGATTAGAAAATCTTTTTCCAATCCTTTACTCTGAGGTAATGTCTATCTTTGATGTTGAGGTATGTTTCTTGTATGTAGCAGAAGAATGAATCCTGTTTTCATATCCATTCTGTTTGCCTGTGTCTTTTTATTGATGAGTTGAGTCCATTGATATTGGGAGATATTAATAACCAGTTATTGTTAATTCCTTTTTTGTGATGGTGGTGGTGGTGGTGGTGGTGGTGGTGGTGGTGGTGGTGGTGTGTGTATGCTTCCCTTCTTTGGGTTTTGCTGGTGTGGGATTATCTATTGCCTGTGTTTTCATGGGTGTAACTAACTTCCTTGGGCTAGAGTTTCTAGTTGGAAGTTTTCTTGTGTCCTAAGAAAACTATTTGGCATTCTGTATGCTTCTTTCACCTTATTAGTATGTCCTTCTTTAGGTAGGGAAAAATTTCTTCTATGATTTTGTTGAATATATTTTCTGGGCTGTGGAGCAGAAAATATATTTCTTCTACTTCTTCTATTCCTATTATTCTTAGGTTTGGTCTTTTCGTAGTGTCCCAGATTTCCTGAATGTTTAATGCTATGAATTTTTTAGATTCAACATTTTCTTTGACCAATAAATCTATTTCCTCTATTGTATCTTCAATGCCTAACATTCTCTCTTCCATCTCTTGTATTCTGTTGGTGATGCTTGCATCTATAGTTCCTATTCACTTACCCATATTTTCCATTTCTAGAATTCTCTTAGTTTATGTTTTCTTTATTGCTTCTATTTCCATTTTCAGGTCCTGAACAATTTTATTTGTTTCTGTCAACTTTTTGTTTTTTCTTGATACTACTTAAGTGTTTTATTGATTTTCTCCATTTCTTTTGATTTGTTTTTTCCTCAATTTATTTAAGGAATTTTTTCATTTCCTCTTTAAGGACTTCTATCATCTTCATAAAGTTATTTTAAAGGTTATTTTCTTCTGTTTCAGTTGTGTTGGAAATGTTCAGGTCTTGCTGTCATAGAATAGCTGGGTTTTGGTGGTGACATATTGCCCTTTCTGTTATTGACTTTGTTCTTACACTGGTGTTTAGGCATCTGGATTTGGGATGATTACTAAGTGGCCAAGAGTTCTGGTCATTGGTGAGTCTTCAGGTCCAGTAGGGTATCTGTGTTTGGGTTTTGGGTGCCTTGGGTGCCTTGATCTGGTCTAGTCTCAGGTAAAGCCTGAGTCTTCTTCTGAGGTACCTAGGACCAGCCTGGCCTTCAGTAGAGCTGTTGGGGATGTTCTTCTGACTGGTGTGGACTGTGCCTGGGCCTATGGAGTCTGCTGGAGTTCTGGAGAAGGGCTGGTTGTGGAAAGGATGATGAGGTGGAAGGGTTTGGATGGAGGTGTGGGTCTTGGAGCATAATTCAGGGGGTGGCAGCGATCCAGCTGGCAGGTGGTTACTCACCTGTTTGGGGGGACTAGTGAGGGCTGCACCAGAGCAATGGGATTCCTCCAAAGTTGGGAGAAGGGCCCAGCAGAGGTGCTGGTGCTGAGATAGGAGGGGGCAGGACACAGGACAGCAGGGCCACTAACCAGTTGTGGCTGGTATGGTCTACAACCTCTGGGGCTAGGGTCAGGGCCCGGCAGCAGCAAGGCCAGGGATCAGCTGGGATGGTGTTGGCCTAGGGAAGGGTCTCCGGGGATAGAATCCAGGAAGGGATACAGTTCTTCTGGCAGGTGGGTCACTCACCCATTCTGGCTTCATTTGTGATATTTCTAAGTCTAAATCAAGAGACTCTGCAAGCTTCCCCCCTTCCTGTTCTGGTTCCACAGAGACGACAGCCTAGGCTAGCCTGTTAGATGATAAAAGATGTATGACTCAGCCGATCTCTATTATTCCTACTTGAGAGCCAGCCTACATATGGAAGCTAAGCTTCCTAACTGACCCACATATAATACACAGACATGATCATATGAGCCCAGCCAAGACCAGCAGGAGGGCCACCCACCTGAGAACAGCTCAGATTACCAACCTACAGAATCCTGAGCTAAATAAACAACTGTGTGAATCCCCTGAGTTTTGGATGAGTTGCTGCACACAGAAATAGAAGGCTAGTAAAGATGTTCAAGGGGATCTTCAGAACTAATTAGAAGGTGTTTCATCATATAGCCTGCCAATAGGAATACAATTAAAATAACCAAACAAAGCTCACCAGGAACTGTTGGGTAATGACTGCTATGATGTAGGAGCAACATATTCAAGAACCACACTGAGCTGGCATTTCCATAGTGGGTAGCTATCCAAGGGACAGATTGCTGAGGTTTCATGCAGCTTGATGATAGTGGCTGTGCCATGAGAGTAATGGTTGTGAAAGTTCAGAAGTCTCCCCAGTTTTTAAGGTAGTGTTCCCATAGCTCTTCCTCCAGGCTTTGCTCAATGAATCCTCTCATCTCAATGCCAAAGAGGGCTCCCACTATTTGCAGAAAAATAAAACCTTTCTCTCTCCCTCCCCCCTCTCTCTCCATGATATGGTTTCAGTAGAGTGTTCTACTCCCTTTTGTGTAAAACCACCATTTCATACACATTATACCACTGAGACCAGCCCTGAGACCAGACACACTGCTTGTTGATGCTTCTGTGTTTTTATGCATGTTCTGTCCACCTGGACCCCTTTAACAGCTGCCAAGACCCTTTCAAAACCCAGTAACACAGATGTTAGCTTCTTGGGAAACATCCTTCATTAGATGACAATACTGGAGTCTTCTCTAAGCTCTTGCATCTCAACTGTAGCATTTTGCCACACTGTTGCAAATTACCCCCTCCCCCAGCTTGCCTCCTCTTCAATTCCCATTTGTAGGTCAATTCCAACACACATTTTATGATAAAAGCAGGGTCTCAAAATTACTTTAAAAAATAAGTGAATAATGAGCCTGTATTTGAACAGGGATTTGCATCACTGTCTTGCATTAGATAGTCTTACTAGCCCTATTTTCCAAATAAGGGAACAGAGGGCCAAAACAATTAAATAGCTTGTCACGGGTCTCTCAGTGACAAACAAGCAGGAGACAGGAACCCCAGAGCTTAGAGCATGCCATCCCTGTATAGTCATTCTTTGTCTGCTCATTGAATAGATGTTTATTTTGTGACCACTCTTCCAGACCCACTCTTTTGTGTCCCTGACCTCTGTACCATGTTACAAATTTGCTATGATTATTCTTGGTCCAGTTTCTGCATTGAACCCAGACTGGGCTAGATACTTTCTATCCCCAAACTTCTGAGCATTTTATTATATTCTCTTACCATTGGGCTATGAACAATTTGAGGGCTATCTATAATCCAATTATAATTCCATAAATTAAGTTTTTGTTTGGTTGGTCAAATGATGGACCTTGTAAATGATAAGGCTCAGGAGTGCTCAACTGTGGACAGATAATGAAGGGGCTCCTTAATCTTCACAGGGATTTTGGACTTTGTCTTGATGGCAGCCAAAAGACAAAAAGAATTTCAAGCAGACAGTGTGCCATCCTTTAAGGGTGAAGTGGAGATCTTGAAAGAAAATGTACAAGGACAGTCAGTGCTCAGTGACTCAGAGAACAACACAGGAGGATGCTAGTGGACAGTGTAGCTGTCCACATGGGCCTTCTCCAGATATTTATGTAGGTTTAGGGCCACCATGGCTTTCCCTCTGTGGGCTGCCATTTAGGTAATGAGTCCTAGAACTAGCTGACACCAGAGTGTCTAGCTATTTTTCACTGAAGGCCAGTGGTGGAAGAAAGTGAAATCCCCACTCCTAGCCTAGAAGTCATCAAGCAGGAATGACATCTATTCCAGAGCTCCTCTTTAGGGCTGGGTTTAAACCCATTTTCTGTGAGGCTTTGGCTGAGGTTGTACCCTGTTTAGCATCTCTCACTTTCTATCTCATATTCCCTATTCCCTAAAAACTTTTTACACATGTGTTTCTGTCTCAAGGTCTGTTCTGAAGAAGCCAACCTTAGACACATACATGGAAACATATGGTGATATAGAAATGGGATGTAAGCTGTTCTCATGCCCCAAAGCAGTGACTAAGAGCACATACTGTCCCTTCCCCATGTTCTCAGGCTGTCAACAGATGTTGATTCTACCTTGTAGGATTGCTGTGAGGATAGATTGGTATCAGGAAGATTGGCTGGACTTATAATTCCTTCTTCATCCATGAAAGCTTTGTTACAACCCCCCCCCCATTTCTTTAAAATTCTCCCTAACATAGAAAAGGCACCAGTCTGTCCCATTTAATCTGAAAAAGTGAGAGTTGTTTGCCTGAGGTCACACAGTGCCTTTGACTTCCTTGTCCTCACTATTTGCTTTTCTTTGCTTTGCTGCTTCTTTGTGGACTAAACATGGGAGGGAGGGTTCATAGCTTTGTGTCATAGATGGAGATGAGTAGCGCAAAGGATGTGTGCAGGGTAACACAGTGTCTGGGAGTTATTGTTGGCCAGACAATTACTGTCTTAGAAGAGACACCATGACCATGGCAACTCTTACAAAGGGAAACAATTGAGGTGGCGGCCTACAGTTTCAGAGGTTTAGTCCAGCATCATCATGGTACAGGAGGGGGAGGACACAGACATGGTGGCTGGAAGTATGGTGGCAGGCAAGCAGACATGGTGCCAGAGAATTCTATACCTTGAAGTGAACTGTCTCATTGTGTGTGGCTTAAGCATATATGAGACCCCAAAGCCCACTTCCACAGTGACACACTTCTTCCAACAAGACCACACCTATTCCAAAAAGGCCTCACCTCCTAGTAGGGCCACTCCCTTTGGGGGCCATTTTCTTTCAAACCACCACATTCCACTCCTTGCCCCCTGCAAAGCTTGTAATAATATCATAATGAAAAAAATGCATTTAGTCCAACTTCAAAAGTCCCCATAGTCTATCACAGTCTGAACAGTATTTAAAAGTCCAAAGTCCAAAGTCTATTCTGAGACTCATGCAATCTCTTAACTGTAATTCCCTATAAAATTAAAATAAAATAGCAGATCACATACTTCCAACATATAATGAATGGCACAGGAAATACACTACCATTCCAAAATGTAGGGAATGGAGCATAGTGAGGAAAGACTGGACCAAAGCAAGACTGAAAACCGGTTGGGCAAACTACAAACTTTGCATCTCCATGCTTGATGTCAAAATGCTCTTCAGATTTCCAACTCCTCTCAGCTTTGTTGACTGAAACACACTTCTTTATCTTGGCCTGGTTCCACTCTTTGTTAGCAGCTTTCCTCGGCAGGTATCCCACAGCTCTGGCATCTCCAACATCTTGGGATCTACAAGGTAATCCAGGCTTCAACCTCAGAGCTTCACACAATGGCCTCTCTGGGCCTCCATTCAGGGACACCCCGACGCATGCCTGGCCTCAGTGGCTTTCCTTAGTTATGGAGGCAAATTCCATAGCCCCTTTCTTCTGTCCTTAATTCCAGAACCATGTGGCCAAAGCTACCAAGTTTTGCTGTTTACTAAGGCTGTAACATTGCCCCCTCATTCAATTACATCTTCACCAACTTTGTGTTTTTGATGGTTTCCTTCACTGCCTAAGCTTGGCTGTCCTGCAACTGGATCTGTAGACCAGGCTGGCCTTGAATTCAGAGATCTTTCAATTACATCTTCACCAGCTTTCTGTTTTGGATGATTTCCTTCAAAAGCTTGATTGTTTTGGAACTTGCTCTGTAGATCAGGCTGCCCTCAAACTCAGAGATCCACTAGCCTCTGCCTTCCAAGTACTAGGATTAAAGATGTGCACCACCACATGCAGATCTAAGCTTTTCTTTAATTTCTTTTCACAAGTTGGAAGTTTAACTGGGTGAGATCTTGCCCTAAGGTCACCACTTCCTTTATTCCTTTTCTTAATCTATTTATCTCCTCGAACACAGAATTTAGCTTCATTCCACTTTCTGGTGCTCTTTTTTCTCCTCAAGTATTTTCTTGCTCAGATTGTTCCTTTTCATTATATATCTTCATTAGAGATAACACAAGTAACCACACAACAGAGTCTATATTAAGCTGTTTTGGGATTTCCTCTGCTAAGGTAATTAATCCAAAACTCTTCACTTTAGCCCCAGGGAAACTTTTCAGGCAAGGGCAAAAAGCAACCATATTCTTCACCAAAATATCACAAGAATTATTTCTAGGCAACATACTAAAATTCTCCTCTGAAACCTCTTGAGCCAGCCCCCCACTGTTCAAATCACTCTCAGCACCGCTGTCTTCTATGCTCCTACCAGTATGGTCCATTAACAGAGCTTAAAGCATTCCACCGCTTTCCTAACCCAGACTCCCAAAGTCCATGTTATTCCAAACAAAAACATGGTCCAGCAGATCACAGCAATACCCCAGTCCCTGGTATCAACTTGTCTTAGTTAGGGTTTCTATTGCTACCACAAAACACCATGATCACAAAGCATGTTGGGGAGGAAAGAGTTTATTCTGTTTACACCTCCATATTGCTATTCATCACTGAAAGAAGTTAGGACAGGAAATCAAATGGGACAGGATCCTGGAGGCAGGAGCTGATGCAGAGGCTATGGATGGGAGCTTCTTGCTGACTTGCTTCTCATAGCTTGCTCAGCCTGCTTTCTTACAGAACCCTGGACCACCAGGCCAGGGATGGCATGACCCACCACTGGCTGGGACTTTCCCCACTGATCACTAAATGAGAAAATGCCTTACAGCTGTATCTCATGGAGGCATTTCCTCAACTGAGGTTCCTTCCTTGCTGATGATTCTAGCTTGTGTCAAGTTGACACACAAAACCAGCCAGTACCACAGTAGATAGGAAATAAGTGTAAGTACTGAGGTTGAAATAATCTGTCTGTTCTCCAGAACCTTAGTGTCCAGAGGAACAGGAAGTATGTTCCTCAAAACAAATATTGTATCCATCACAGTGCTGGGGTAATGAGAGAATCACAAGAGGGTTTGAACTCATATGTTCAAAATGACGATACTAAAAAGGATATTGAAATAAAGTTGTTCATGTCCTTCTGAACACAGTTCTAACATGATCGTCTCTGGAAAGTGTTCCCCAACTCCACCTGCTGAGACCAGACTCTCGTGTTCTTTTCCCTCTATTACAGCTCTCAGTGATTGGTAGACTATTTCAGTCTACTTCCTTCTTGACTATGGAATCCTTGAACAGAAACTAAGTCTAAGTCATTTCTGGATTCTGATGCAACAGTAATAAACTGAGCTAGGATCCTGACCACAGTTTAGCTCTGTCATTGCCAGAGGCTAGTTCTGGGCTTCAGGTCTCACCTGAGCCACAATCTTTGCCAGAGACTGAGAAAATAGTCAATCTAGTCTGAACCTTGATTTTGTCACAATCTGATTTCTGAATTTGTTCCCAGACTGAGCTCTCATCCCAGCCATGATAAAGCCATGAACCTTGCCCTTGATTAAGTCCTGACGACAGCTGTAGACTAGACCAGGGTTCATCCAATATGCCTATTAGTTCACAAGGGCCTCAGTTCAGAAAGCCATCTTGATACTTAAACACCACTGTGCATATATTTTAAATTTTCTGTGCCTCATCTTTTTCTGCCTTCATGTTTTCATTGGACAGTGAGCATTCCAAGGTTATAATGATCAGGCACAGGGTGGAGCCTCTACAGACTACTGAGCAGAGTTTGTGTGCTTAGTGACCATGCCCTGATAAGGATGGTTGTCCTGGGAAGAGACTGGAGTTGACTCATCCGATCATCATTCAATTCAGCTTTCTCTACCATGACCATATCTTTGATCAAGGGCCATTTGAGAAAAGATTTGAGATGTTTTACATACCATAGAATTCTGGGCATGGTAATTGACTTTTCCTTACCCAAAAGTAGGAGAAAAGTCAGGAACTTAAGATCAAAGAAAATGGGAAGGAGAACTTTGCCTTCCCAGGCAGAAAATTAATTTAATTATAAAATCAGATTGTGTTACCAGAATTGTTTACATCTGTGTTTTAAGGAACTTGCCATCTTCTGAATCTGATAGATGGAGCAGTCAGAGCTTGACTGCTACAACAATTTTTAATTTGTTTGGAAATTAGTCCAAATAATGAAGAAATGCTTTTCAATACAACATGAAGGCAATACAACTGGCACATCTTCTTTTAAACAATGCCAACACAGTTCTTAACATAGAATACTTGAAGAAACACATCTGTTTATGTTATGGACCTCTGGTTTGGAAAGTTTTTTTTTTTTTTTTTTTAAAGGAGTTGCTAATGTCTAACAAGACTTCATACTTTAGCACTCAGGCATCTATCATTTTCACATCTTTAAGACAGACCTGGATGTCAGGCAGGTAGCCTTACTTTTTTGTAGTTGGAAGTTTTCCTGTGTCCTGCCTGGTCCTGCAGTTGCTTAGACCCAAGTAAAAACATAGAGGCTTATATTAATTATGAACTGGATGGTCTATGGCTCAAGCTTCTTGCTAGATAGCGCTTATAACTTAACCCATTTTTATTAATCTATAAGTTGCCACATGGCCATGGCATTACCAGTCTGCTGGCATCTTGCTGCTCCTTGGGTGGTGGCTGGCATCTCCCCGTACTCTCCTTTCCCCTTTCACTATCTCTCTTGGATTTTCCAACCTGGCTCCATCCTGCCCTGCCATAGGCCAATGCAGCTTTATTTATCAACCAATCAGAGCAATAATATTCACAGCATAGAGAAAGACATCCCACAGCACCTAATACTTCAGCGAGAGGATATTCAGGTTCATGTCATGAGTCTTTCCCAGAGCACAAGGCTGGGCTAGCACCTTCTGCCTCCAATGCTACCTCTCTGGGTTTGAAATATGAAAGGGCTACTGTGCTGTGGGATAATCTTTTTGCACACTGTGAAGATGTTTCTCTGCTAAGGTGCCTTATGATTGGTTTAATAAATAGCTGAATGTCCAATATCTAGGCAGAGAGGATAGACAGGACCTCTTCTGGGCAGCAAGAAGAACTCTGGGAAGGAATCAAAGAGGCAAGGATTTTCCATCAAGTCATGGAACAAGTTGATCATACAGTATGGAGGAAAGGTAACAAGCCACATGGCAGAATGTAGATTAATATAAATGGGTTAATTTAAATTAAAAGAGCTAGTTGGGAACAAGCCAAAGCTAAGGCCAAGCTTTCATACTTAATAAGAAGTCTCCATGTTATTATTTTGGAGCTGGCAGTCCAAAGAAAGACAAGCTACAGCTTCTGCCCTTGTAAAAAATGGGCAAGTGTCTGGCATCATGTGGGGTTTTGGTCAATCAGTATGAAATATTAACAATGACTGGTGTCTTAGTTACTTACCTGTTTCAGTGATAAAACACCAGACAAGAAGCAACTTGAGGGAGAAAGGGTTTATTTTTGCTCATTATTTGAAGGTATAGGCATGGTAAACATGGAAGCAGAAGCATGAGATGGCCAGTCACATTCCACACAACCAAGAAGCAGAAAGAGATGAATGGTGATATATCATTTACCTTTTCCTTTCATTCTGTCTGAATGGGTCTTCTCACCTCAGTTAACCATTTCTGGAAACGTTCTCACAGACATGCCCAAATATGAGTTTCTCAGTTGGTTCTAAATCTAGTCAGGTTGAAGCTTGGCCATAACAACTGGTGATATAGATCAAATATATGTATAATAGGTTCATGGCCTATTTGTATACACAAGTGCCTATCTGTCCCTTTTACTACTGTCACTAATCATTAACACAGTGAGTGACTTTGTGCATTCTGCTTTTCCTGTCTCCAAGCCTTAGTTTCTTCTTCAGTAAGTGGGGTTGATATCTATGTGATTAGTATGAAAACTAAAGATATTGTTAGTACAGTAATAAGTAGTCATTAATTAGTGGCTGTGAAGTATGAAACATTGATCAAAGCCAAGGGACTGCCATGGCACCTTTGATGGTACCTTATGGTGTGTCATAAGTATCTTTTTTTTTTTTTTTAAAAAAAAAGATATATTTATTTATTATGTATACAGTGTTCTGCCTGCACATATCTCTGCAGGCCAGAAGAGGGCACCAGATCTCATTACAGATGGTTGTGAGCCCCCATGTGGTTGCTGGGAATTGAACTCAGGACCTCTGGAAGAGCAGTCAGTGCTCTTAACCTCTGAGCCATCTCTCCAGCCCCCGTGTCCTAAGTATCTTAGCTGTGCCCTCTGTGCTCATCTTCAGGGTGAGACATGGCACTGAGGTGCAGGAACCACAGTATAACATTCTTCACTGGGTTGTTACATTATGAAAGATTGCTTTGTAAAGTTGAAAAGTCTTCAGCTCTCCATTGAAGATGGGAAATTCACTTCTCAAGTCCCTTGCTTTTTCTTTCATTGAAAATTATAATGGCTTGGGGATGGTCTAATGATAAAAATTAGACTTATTGAAGCTGATTTTTTTAAGAGACAAGGACTTGTTCCAATCTCCTGAGCTTAATCAATACCCCTACCTCAGCCTCCAGAGCAGTTGGGAATATGGGCACATACCACTGTACAGAGCTGAAATAGATCTTTGAATGTTTTTCCACAATTATGGATAAGTTCCAGATTTCTGAAAGCAAACTTCTAAGGGCTTCAGGGAGAAGTAGTAGTTTGCCCCCAAAAGTTGCATAGTTACTGGGAATGATTGAGAGGAGTCAGGGAAGGGCCAGGTTGGACTAAGAAAGTCAATTTGTTCTGATAGTTGTGAACTACTGAAGAGTTTGAAGAAGAATGACATTTACTGAGCTTTAAAAGAATTTTATTTTTATTGAAAATAGAATTTTTTCACATAATGTATCTTGATTATGGGTTTCTATTCCTTCCAGTTCCTTTCCATGTCCCCTCCCATCCAGATCCACCCCCTTTATGTCTCTCATTAGAAAACAAGCAGGCTTCTAGGGATAATAATAAAATTAAATAAGATAAAACAAAAACCCACACATTGAAACTGGACAAAACAAACAAACAGAGGAAAAGAGCCCAAGAGAAGGCACAAGCAATAGAGATCTACTCATTCACACATTCAGGAATTCCATAAAAACACTAGACTGTGTAGGAAGATAAGGCCTACAAGACTGAGCAATGAGCCAAACTGAAGTCCGCCTGAGGGCCTAGCAACAGGCATTATCAGAAGTCATGATCATGCCTAGTCAATGAGGGGCAACCATGTAATGTCACCAGTTTGGGACGAAGCCTGGGTGCTTGGAGGAGGGTATAAAAGGCTCTCCCCAAGGCTGCATAAACAGGCCTGCTATTTGCCTTTCACCTGACTCCCAGTGTCTGTGTTGTTGGTGCTGCACCTTCTCACCCCCTCCCCTGAAGGAAGCCATTAGGATCCAGCAACACAACTGGAAGCCACAATATATATGCAAAAAACCTGGTGCAGACCCTTGCAGTTTCTGTGCGTGTACCCCCAGCCTCTGAATTCATATTGCTTTGGTCATGTTTATTTAGAGGGCCTTGTATTCTTGGTGTCCTCCATCTCCTCTAGCTCTTACACAACTCTGCCCCCTCTTCTATAGGGCTCCCTGATCCCTGAGAGGAAAGATTTGATGGAGACATTCCATTTAGGGCTGGGTGTTCCAGGGTCTCTCTGCATAATGTCTGGCTATGGGTCACTTTACTTGTCCCATCTGCTGAAGGAGGAAGCTTCTCTGATGATGACTGAACAAATATAGCAGAATGTTATTAGGAGTCATTTTATTGCTACTTTTTGCTTTGAAAGAACAGTAGTATTTGATTTTCTCCTAAGTCCCTGGGCTATCTAGTCCCAGAATTTTGGTCACCACAGCAGTGATAGGTATGTGTTCTGCCTCATGGAGTGGGCCATAGGTCAAATCAGGTGTTGGTTGGTTACTCGCACACGTTTTGTGCCACCATTGCACTAGCCTATCTTGCAGATAGGACACCATTGTAGATAAAAGGGGTTGTGGCTGGGTTGGTATTTATGTTTCCTCTTTGGTAACATACAAAGTACTTCCTGTACCAAAGATGCTAGAACGTAGGGGTGAAGGGCTTATGTAGGCATCATCTTGACTTCTCCATGTTCAGTGAATTGTGTGGGTGTTGTCTTCAGCAATGGGACCTGGCCATCAGTTTATGGAGAGCAATCTATAGTCTTAGAAACAGCCTGGGAAGTTTGGTGATTTCCATGGGACCCTTTTGGCCAACAACTCAATTAGATATAACCAAATCCTGGTACTGGAAGCTTCATTTGGCAACAAGAGATGTCCATTTGGGCCTCTGTCTCTTCTATTATTTGCTGATTTCATTTAGATCACCTTCGTGTGTGTGTGTGTGTGTGTGTGTGTGTGTGTGTGTATAAAAGCGAGTTTCTATTATACTAGGTTTCTGTATTACCCCTCCAGTGACCCTTAATTTTAGCTCTCTCTCCCCATATTTCATCCCTTGTCTTCCTCTCCCCACTCATACCCACTTGATTATATCGTTCTAGCCACCCTGTTCATTTATAACTATCTGTTCTATTTCCTTTTCCTAACAAGATCTATCTGTCCCCATCCCCAGTCCCTTACTCTTTACCTATCCTCTGTGGTTCTATGGAGTGTAGCTTGGTTATCATGGACTTCACAGCTAACATACATATATAAGAAAGTACATACCAGTTTGTCTTTCTGGGTCTGAGATACATCACTTAGGATTTTTTTCTAGTTCTATCAATTTACCTGCAATTTTCATTTAAAAAATGGCTGAGTAATACTCTATTGTGTAAATATACCACATTTTCTTTATCCATTCTTTTGTTGAGGGACATCTAGGTTGTTCCTAACTTCTGGCTATTATGAATAGAGAAGCAATGAACATGTTTTAGCAAGTGTCTCTGTGGTAGGACAAACTGTCCTTTGGGTATATTCCCAAAAGTGGTATAGTTGGATCTTGAGGTAGATAGATTCCTATCTTCCTGGGGAACGGCCACACTGATTTCCATAGTGGCTGTACAAGTTTGCACTCCCACCAGCAACGGATGGATCTTAGTCCACATCCTCAGCAGCATGAGCTGTCACTTGTTTTATTGATCTTTGCCATTCTGATAGGTGTAAGATGGACTCTCAAAGTAGTTTTGATTTGCATTTCCATGATGGATAAGGATGTTGAACATTTCTTTCTTCCTCAGCCATTTGAATTTCCTCTTTTGAATTTTTTTTTGTTTAGATCTGTACCCCATTTTAAATTTGGGTTATTTGTTTTCTTAATATCTAGTTTTTGGAATTCTTTACATAATTTGGACATTAGCCCTCTATTATATGTGTAGTTGGTAAAAATTTTTTTTCCCATTCTGTAGGCTGCCTCTTTGTCCGAATGTTGGTGTTTTTGCCATTCAGAAGCTTTTCCATCTCACGAGGTCCCATTTATTAATTGTTGATCTTAGTGCCTGTGCTAATGCTGTTCTGTTCAGAAAGTCTTTTCCTGTAGCAATTAGTTGAAGACTATTTCTCATTTTGCTTCTGTCTGGTTTAGTGTATCTGGTTTTGTGTTGAGATCTTTGATCAATTTGGAGTTAAGTTTTGTGCAGGGTGATAAATATGGTTCTATTTGGATTCTTCTACATGAGGCCATCCAGTTTGACCAGAGCCATTTGTTGAAGATTCCATCTTTTCTCCAGTGTATATTTCTGGCTTCTTTATAAAAAATCAGATGTCTGTAGGTGTGTGAATTTATGTCTGGGTCTTCGGTTTGATTTTATTGATGAATGTGTCTGTTTTTGTGCCAATATCATGCTGTTTTTGTTATTATAGCTCTATAGTACAACTGGAGATTAGGGACAGTGATACCTGTAGTGGTTCTTTTACTACTAAGAGTTACACCCATCTGAAGTCATGTTGATGTCTGTGGTCCATGCTGATGCCGAGGGCCATGTATGGGTCCATAGTCCTACTGAAGCTGGGGACCATGTTGATATCTGTGTCCTGTGTTATCACTGAGGGCCATGTAAATGTCTGTGGTCTGTGTTGCCACTCACTTGTTGATGTGATTTGGCCAGCCTGCTGCCAGGGTACATATTGGTGTCCGTGGCTTGTTGCCCCAGAGGCTATGTTGATGTCCTTGGCCTGTGCTGCCTCCAGGGACAATGATGGTGTCTGTGGCTTCCTGTGGGATGTCTTTCTGTATGCTGTGAATATGTGTGGCTACCATTGAATAATAAATAAAGTTGTTTTGGCCTATGGGAAGAAAGCTTACAGCCAGGTAGGAAATCCAAGCTGAGATACAGAGAGAAGAAAGGTTATGGCTTTGTGGCAACATATAGATTAATAGGAATGGGTTAATTTAAGATGAAAGAGCTAGCTAGCAAGAAGTTAATGCCATAGGTCATACAGTTTGTAATTAATATAAGTCTCTGAGCAATTGTTTTATAAGCAGCTGTGGGACCGTAAGTGGGAGAGATTTGTATGGACTGTTGGGCAAGGTAGGGCCAGAGAAATTTCTATCTACAGTGGCTCATGCTGTGGTAGATGGCCATGTTAATGTCCCTGGTGGATTACATTTATTGATTTATGTATATCGAACCATCTCTGCATCTTTTGGATGAAGCCTACCTGACCATGGTAGATGAACTTTTTAGTGTCATCTTAGATTTGGTTTGCAAGTATTTTATTGAGAAATTTTGAATTTATGTTCATAAGGGAAATTGTCCTGCAATTCTCTTTCTTTGTTGGGTCTTTATGTGGTTTGGGAATCAGGGTAATTGTGGTCTTGTAAAATATATTGGGCAGTGTTCCTTCTGTTTCTATTTTGTGGAATAATTTAAGGAGTATTGACATTAACTCTTCTTTGAAAGTCTGGCCTTGGGCTTTTTTTTTTTTAAATTTTTTTTTTGGTTGGAAGAATTTTAATTACTGCTTTCATTTCATTAGGGGTTGTAGGTATATTTAAATTGTTTCTCTGAATGTGACTCAACTTTGGTAAGTAGTATGTATTGAGAAAATTACCTATTTCTTTAGATTTTTCCAGTTTGGTGTAGTACAAGTCTTTAAAGTATGTCCTTATCATTTTCTGGATTTCCTCAGTGTCTGTTGTTATATTCAGCTTTTGTTTCTGATTTTGTTAATTTGGATCTTTTCTCTCTGCCTTTTTGTGGTAATATTTTATTTGTGATGAAGTGTGATATTTTATTTTATTTTATTTTATTTTATTTTTTTGTTTTTTCGAGACAGGGTTTCTCTGTGTAGCTTTGCGCCTTTCCTGGAGCTCACTTGGTAGCCCAGGCTGGCCTCGAACTCACAGAGATCCGCCTGGCTCTGCCTCCCAAGTGCTGGGATTAAAGGCGTGCGCCACCAAAGCCCGGCCGTGATATTTTATTTTTATGTTCATAAATAAAGTTGCCTGGAGATCAGAGGTCAAATAGCCATTAAGCAGAAGTCCAGCGGTGGTAGCACATGTCCTTAATCCAATCACATGGCAGGCAGAGTCTCTGTGTGGTCAAGGACACAGCCAAGCGTGGTGACACGAACCTTTAAACTCAATACCAACCATAGAGTCCTGGAGGTCTGTATAGACAGGCAGTGACGAGGAAGTCATGTGGCTGGGCTTAGAACCAATGAGAAAGCAGAACAGAAAGGCAATAAAAACACAAGTCAGACAGAAAGAAGGTCTCTCTGGGGAAGCAACAGCGGTGATGAGGTAAGGTAAGGTAGTCATGGCTCTCTGATCTCTCTGGCTATTACCTCTGTATTTGGCTCTGTGTTTCTTATTTAATGAGACTGTTTAGAATTTCATATATACCTTTTAGTTAACTTGGATAAGGTTTTGTCAATCTTATTGATTTTCCCAAAGAACCAACTCTTGGTTTCATTGATTCTTTCTATTTTATTGATTTTAGCCTTGAGTTTATTACTGCTGTCTATTTCTTTTGGGTATGATTTCTTCTTTTTGTTTTAGAGCTTTCAGGTGTGCTGTTAAGTTACTAGTATGAGATTTCTCCAATTTTTTAATGTAGGCATTTAGTGTTTTGAACTTGCTTTTTAGAATTACCTTCATTGTGTCTCATAAGTTTGGGTATGTTTTGTGTTCATTTTCATTCAATTCTAGAACTTCTTTAATTTCTGTCTTGATCCATTTTCTCATCCAGTAGTGAGTTGTGCAGTTTCCATGAGTTTGTAAGATTTCTATTGTTGATATCCATCTTTAATCCATGGTTGTCAGATAAAATGCAGGATGCTATTTCAATTTTCTTTTATCTGTTGAAACTTTCTTTGTGCCAGAGAATACGGTCAATTTTGGAGAAAGTTCCATAATGAGCTGAGAAGAAGGTATATTCTTTTGTGTTTGGGTGAAATTTTCTGTAAATATATGTTAGGTCCATTTAGTTTATAACATCGGCTTCAGCATTTCTCTGTTTAGTTTTTGTCTTAATGAGCTGTGTATTGGTGAGAGTGGGTTACTGAAGTCTCTCACTATCAGTGTGTCAGTGTCAGTATGTGATTTAAGCTGTAGTAGTGTTTCTTTTACAAACTTGGATGTCCTTGTGTTTGGTGCATAGATGTTAAGAATTGAAATGTCATCTTGGTAAATTTTTTCTTTAAGTATGTATTGTCCTTACCTATCTCTTCTGATTTATTTTTGTTTAAAGTCTATTTTGTCAGATATTAAAATGGCTATACCAGCTTGCTTCTTAGATACAGTTGCTTGGAATGTCTTCCATCCTTTTACCTTGCGGTGATGTCTATCTTTTATATTGAGATGTGTTTATTGGATGTAGTAGAAGGAAGGGTCTTGTATATCTAGTCTGTTAGTCTGTGTCTTTTTATTAGGGATTTGAGACCATTGATGTTGAGAGATATCAATGAGCAGTGTTTGTTAATTCTTGTTCTTTTGTTGTTGTTGTTGTTGTTGTTGTTGTGGTGGTGGTGGTGGTGGTGGTGGTGGTGTGTGTGTGTGTGTGTGTGTGTGTGTGTGTGTTTTCTTTTTTGATTTTCTGGTCTAAAATTATTTATTTCTTGAGTTTTCTTGGGTATATTTAATCTCTTTATATTGGAGTTTTCCTTTTATGCCTTCTGTAGGGATGGATTTGTAAATAAATACTGCTTAAATTTGTTTTTTATCATGGAATTTCCCCATCTCTTACAATTGAAATTTTTTCTGGGTATGCCAATCTAGGCTGGCATCCATGGTCACTTAGAATCTGTTGAACATCTATCTAGGCCCTTCTGGCTTTTAGTCTTCATTGAGAAGTCAGGTGTTATTCTATAGATCTGCCTTTATATGACACTTGATCTTTTCCCCTTGAAACTTTTAATATTCTTTCTTTGTTCTGTATGTTTAGTGTTTAGTTTATTATGTGCTGAGGGGACTTTATTTTGTGGCCCATTCCATTTGGTGGTCTGTATGCTTCTTGTACCTTAATAGGCATATCTTTCTTTAGGTTAGGGGAATTTTCTTCTGTGATTTTGTTGAAAATATTTTTTGTGCCTTTGGGCTGGGTTTCTTCTCCTTCTATTCTTATTATTTTTAGGTTGGTCTTTTCATAGTGTCCCAGATTTCCTAGATACTTTGTGTAAGGAGTTTTTAAATTTAAAATTTTCTTTGATGGAGATAACCATCTCTTCTATCATATCTTCAATGCCTGAGATTCTCTTTTCCATTTCTTGTATTCTGTTGGTGAGGCTTGCCTCTGAGGTTCCTGTTTGAATTCTTAAATTCTTCATGTCCAGATTTCCCTGAGTTTGGGTTTTCTTTGTTGATTTTATTTCCACTCTTAGGTCTTGAACTGTTTTGTTCATTTCCTTCCACTGTTTGTGTTTTCATAGATTTATTTACAGGATTTATTCATTTCCTCTTTAAGAACCCCTACCATATTCATAAAGGCTATTAAAGTCCTTTTCTTGTGCTGTAGTTATTTTGCACTACTCAGGGCCTGCTGTGGTAGGGTGGTTGGGCTCTAGTGGAGACACATTATTCTAGGGTTATTGATTGTGGGTTTTTTTTTGGTTTTTCAAGACAGGGTTTCTCTGTGTAGCTTTGTGCCTTTCCTGGAGCTCACTTGGTAGCCCAGGCTGGCCTCGAACTCACAGAGATCCGCCTGCCTCTGCCTCCCGAGTGCTGGGATTAAAGGCGTGCGCCACCACCGCCCGGCTTTGATTGTGTTTTTATGCTGGTCTCTAGGCATCTGGGTTTGGGAAGATTATAATTCTAGAGGCTGATACTCAGTCTTGTCTTTGTTGGGTCGCTGTTTTCCTTTGTTTTTGTTGCCCTCTCTGGTTTTTAGGAGAGCATGTTAGCTCTGTATTGCCTGGTAGGACATTCTTCTGAGATCCTGATAGGTGAGGCCACTGGGGGTTCCAGGTAAAATGTATCTCTAGATATTGGGAGCTGAGACTTAGGGATGGAGATGGGTCCTTAGGGGTTGAGGGGGTCCACAGGAGGGAGGAAAGCAGGATGTTCTATCAGAATCTTCCCCTGGGAATGGGAGCAGAGAATGAGGAGAGGCCACAGCAGGTGATCTGCTATAGGGCAGGGGATGAGACAAGGCGGTTGGACTTGGAGGAATGGAGGGAGAGGTGAAGATCTATGGTTAACCTACCTGCTCTGCTGGCTGGGGTGGTCTGCAGGTTCTCAGCAAATGCTTGTTGGAGTTGGGGACTGGGATAAAGCAATAAGTGGGTGGAGGAAGTTTGAAAGGGAAGATGTGTGTGATTCACTGGAGAAGGGGACAGCTGGAGAAGGGAGGCTGCAGCAGGTGGTCTGCTTCAGAGCTGGGGATAAGATTGAGGGATTGGTTTTTCAGGAGCTGAGGAGGAAGTGAAGCTCTGCAGTTGCCTTCTTCCCTGGTTGGAGTGGCTTGCAGGTTCCCAGGGAGTCCCTACTGATTTTCTATGAGGCCCGTTATTTATTTTGACCATTTTGTTCTGTGAGGCAGACAGCATCCATACCCATTTTACAGACTGAAAGACTAAAATTCAAAAAAGTGAAGTAACTTGCTGTCATCACACAACTGGCACTGGTGAAAGCCAGGACCTGAGGCCCTTCAGCTCCAAGCCCCTTTGCTTTGAAGCACAACTTGCTGCCTTCCAGAGCAAACTGGTGTTTGCTCAAGTGGACGACTGTGAGGCCAAGTTCCTTTCTGTGTAGGAAGGGGAAACAGAATGGACACCTCAGGTTTCCTCTGCTCAGCCTCGTGGGAGGCTTGGAGGCCTTTAATCCTAAGTGTGCAAGGCAGAGCCCTCCTTTGCTCGCCCCTTGCCTTCTAACTCCTCCTGGCTTCCCTTCTCTTAGCCCATTACACAGACTTGTATACTTCTCCAGGACACCCAAGGACAGCCCTCTTCAGTGATCCTGAGTGATTGGCATCCACGGCTCGCACTTGATCAACAGTGGAGCTGGGCTGAGGGACCCTGGAGCTTTCTGCAACCTTGTTATCACGCTTCGTGCCAGGTTTAGCACACAGTAAGTGCTCAGTGCATAGTAGTAGCTCTTTGCTTTTCCTGCAAAAGGCAACGCACACCCCTCTGGGGGCTCAGAATTTTAAAGCCTGAAAGTGCATTTACCTTCTGTTCACTCTGCAGGCTGCTCTGTCCCTGTCCAGATTTTGACCTTTTCTGGAGCAAAAGAGCCTGGGGGCCACTTGGGCTGATGAGGCTGTGGTCCAAGGATCTGGCCCTATAGAATGAAGGTGACCCCGCTTCAGCACAGACAGCCTCTCTTTGAAGATACAGCCTGGCTGCTTTGCATGCGGGATGAGGGCTCCTCTGGTCAATTTGCTTTTACTAATGTCAAGCCCCCGCGGCGCCGACGTTGGTTGCGTAGCAACTGGCCGAGCAGCACTGCAGAGGTGGCCATGCATAAAAGATGACACATGATGGAGGGGCTCAGGGTGAGGATTTGCAAATTTAGATACAGTCGCAGCAGGAATATGAACTGGGCACTCGACAAGTATGGGGGTGGGTGGTTTTCTTTGTCTCCTCCCATCCCATTCAGAAAGCTAGCTTCCCACTGTATTGATAGAAGTCTAGGGAAATTAGCAGAAAGGGGGAAGGGAGATGTGAGAGAGCAGCCTCTGCCCAACCCAGAGGCTGAATGGGGCAAAGGAAAGAAACAAGTCGGAAGAGCAATGCAAACATATACAAACAGGCCTCAAGGTACCCTGAGATGCCTCTGAGGCAGCCTGGCTCCCGCATAGATTCCTCTACCTCAGTGGACAGCTGTTGAAAGCAACTGGTCTGAACACCACCATTCTGATAGCATGTCCCTCTGTGTTGTTTCTGATAGCTTCAGGGAGTTGAGATGTGCTAGATCTGGGGCTCCCAGTCCTGCACTCAGGTCCTAGAACTGCTACTTGGTGATACTTGGAAGGTGACTTCAAATCACATCCAGTTCAAGCCATCCAATTTTAATTGAGCATCTACTATGAGCAGGGTGCTGACCTTGGGGCCTAGGAGACACACTAAAATACAATGTCCTTGAGGTCTCTCGATATAGTGGAATAGACAGGTGTCGATACAGCGAGACTCTCCTTATATGCAGAGCCCAGACACAGCTGACTAGGGGGAGTCTACTACTACTTTGATTTGAAAGGCATTAGTGGGACAGGTGAGGAAGCCAAGGAATGGAAAGGCAGATACCAGAGCAAAGAAACTACTCAGGTAGAGGCACTTGGATGAGAACTTACGTGTGCTGTCTGTCAACAGGAGGTGAGGAAGCTGAAATGCATTTTGAGAGGTTCTTCAGCTTCAGGAAGGATGTGCCTGGCAATCTCCTGAGGTCCTCATGGACTTATGACTTATCTTCCTATCTATACCCCTCCTCACTATAATGCCAAGATACCACAGAGTAATGAACCGTCATGGCGCTTCTCCTTGCCGGACCACCTGGAGGTCTATCTGTTTCAAGAGAAGATAGGCAGACCTAGAGAAAGCAGGGGCCATCAGGGGACCCCATTGACCTGGGTGGGGAAGGAGAAGAGGAAATGGCTGTGACCAGGGCAGCGAGGGTTCTGCTGTGACAGCAACATGGTGATCTCGGGAGCAGATGCAGGCTCCTTCAGGAAGAGCTGATCTGGGAAAACTCCAGTTCCAATGTCACCTTCAGCAGGAAACTCCAGGCAGACACGGAGTTTCCATCCTGTTTGAAAACAACAGCCCTAGTGTGGGTGGATCAATCCCTGCCCACTGGCAGCCCAGTGAATTATTTCTCACTTGCTCACAGCCTCGACACCCATTATTTTATTTGCTGCTCCCCAAGACTCTGATATGGCATTGGAACCCTGTTTTTTCAGGCGAGGAAAGCTCCGAATGGAGCTACTTGTCCAGATCATGCTGTGACAGGCCCTGTACCGTGTTCTGACCAGGGCTCTTGCTCTCTACCCGCTCTACTCTTCAGAGGTAAACTGGAGGCCCACTGGGACAGAGGCATCAGACCGAGTGTCAGTTTTCCTGGAAAGGTGCCTTTGGATCACAATGTAAGCGCTCCAGGGGGAAAGGATGTATTTTGGTTAAAAACTTTGCTACTCCTCACTGAATAGGATCAAATCCTGAGAAAGAACTTCGAACCAGGCAAGGCAGCTCGTCACGGGCAAGGCCTTGACACACCTAGTTCTCAAGAACTGTGTAGGAGTTCACATCCCAGCTCTGTCACCCATTTGTCAGATGAATCTTGGGTGAATCATTTTATCTTCAGTTCTCAGCCTCTTCTCTGTAAGATAAAGACACTAACAGTGTCTGCCTTATGGAGTTTTGGACAGAGCACAATAATTTAATTGTTGTGGGGCTGCTGTATGGTAGATACTGCATAAACGTTTAATTCTTACTAAACATATAACACTAATCATTCCTGGGGTAGAAAAGTGAACATAGTTCAGGAGGGAGGACATGAAAGGCAGAGGGCCTTCCCAAGGTCTGATAATGCGAGCTGAGCCTAGAAAGATGTAGGCGGTAACTAGGTCTGTTCTAGACAGCAGGAATAGCAGGTACCGAACCTAGGAGGGTCTGATGCTTTATTTATGAGTGAGGAAGCTGAGGTTCAGGAAAGATAACATCCCTGCAGAAAGCAGTGGCCATTAGCACTCACTCTGAGCAAGGCTGGTCCACAAAACAAAACCTGAGGGCAGAGGAGAGCTCGGGGAGTCTCGGGGTGCAGGACTGCAGATGAACACGGCCTCATGGCCTCTTGGGTAGGGCACTGTCTGGAGGGCAAAAGCAGGAGAAAGGTGGACAGAAGAGGTGGGCCACCTCCGGCATCCAGGGGATAAGAGAGGAGTCAGGGTACCATTGGAGACTTTGGTTTCCACCTAGAGATAGGGGAGTGTTGACACTTAGGGTGTGGGGAGGCTCACGTTCTCAGCTTCTGGCAGCCTAGCGGCTCACTGAGCTGCTGAGCGAATGAGTCAAGCTCCGGCCTCTGAAGAGGATGTGCCACCTGCACCATTTATAGATGCCGAGTCTGAATGTAGCCACACAGACCTGGTCTGTTTTCGGTCTGAGGAGAAGCTCAGAAGAGGCAGATACCTTCACATCCTCCAGGGTGGAGACTGTGCCCCTCCAGTCGCCTTTACATCTTTTGGTGCTCTGGCACCTGTGAAGGCTGGATGTCCCAGTGAGGCTTTGATTGACATGAGCCCAACAGTGTTGATCCTGGAGTCTAAACATAGACTTTCTCCTAAGATGGGTTTGGATTGCTTCTGGGAGGCATGGATCAGAGATAAAGGGACCTGGTATCTTCTTAGGACCAATTGGTATTGTCTAGGAAAACATACCAAAGGCCTGAGGGGTCTAACCCTGCTCTGACTCCTCCTGGGTATCTGACCTTGCCTGACTTAACCTTCCCTCACTTTCCTTATTGGTAAAATAGGGATACTAATGGCACGACTCCAGGATTGCTCAGAAGATTAAATGAGGCTATGTATGTGAAAGACTTAGCAAATGAACGACCTTATGCAAGAAAATGCCCAGCCAAGCTGGCTATACAGTGGGGTCTCAAATTTAACTTCCCTTCCTACTCAGAGCCGCAGGAAGACTGTGTTTTCTGCTGTTTGTCTGACCTGTCCTCTGTCTTCTCTCTCCCACATTTAGTCAGAGGGGAAATACCACTTCTAGCTCTACCTTGGACAAAAGGCTGGCTATTTTTGAAAAGCCCAAGTGTGTTACTTCATCTTTGTCTTGGAATTCCCCCTGAAAGATTCTCAACTTTGTATTAGTCAGATGGGGCAAGATTCATTCACTAAAAAAAAAAAAAAAAAAAAAAAGACTCTTATCTTCCAATTTCCAAAGTCCTGCCTCCAGTAATCCTTAATTACCATACTGACCACACTATGCTCCCCTTCAGGCTATGGGTAGAGCTGCGGCTCACCAGGCCCACAGGCCAGCCAGGTGCAGGCTATGGAGGGGAAAACTGCTGGAGTGGGCCTTTGACGGGCACCTGCCTGCATTTGCAGAGGCAGCTGGTTCCAGAAGCCCCCTGGCCTCATATGCACACACTGCACACCAGGGAACCAGCTCCCCCACCCCTCAGCCACCTGAGCCCAGTGACGGGAACTTGACTTGTGCCTAGAATAGTTAACAGACAAAAGAGGCAGCTCCAGGGGCTGCTGTCGCATTTCTTTATTAAAAAAAGAAAAGCAAGACCCAAGAAAACAATTTCCTTCTCTCCTGGAGACTCTTCCTGGTACCATCATCCATACGCCTTTTGCCCACCTCCCATAGACCCAGTTTAGAGCAGATGGACAGCACAGGGATCCCTATAGCAGTGACTTGAAGGGGTCAACCATAAAAGGCCACCACTGGCCCTGCTCAGACCCAGAGAAACTAGCCTGCAGCTACTCAGGGCCTGTCTAGTGCTGCCCCTGGCCACATTTGGGACCATTCTGACTTACCTAGGGACAGAATGACCAGCACACGATTTTAGGTAAGATGGTCTGAGGTCCCCTATGGCAAGTTAATAAAATAAAATAAAATATCTCTGTGCTTGAGCCCCCTCTCTCTGAAACGAGAGTAACAATAGACAGCAGGAAGTTATACGAATGAAATGAGATGATTTTTCAAAGCTTTCAGAACAGCTTCTGATGCACAGCACATGCAATGTAAATGTTTGTTAAATAAACAAAATGCAAAGGCCATAGCATTAAACAGAACTGACTCATGAATCGGGCACGTGGTTCCCGTGGAATTTCTCTTCACTTTAGCTTATAGAATCAGGAGGTGCTTTTGCCTTCCGTTTGCACTTCCTTCTGACTCTTGCTTTGTTTTTCAAATGGGAACAAGCTCAGATATTGAGCCATTGGCAGGTGAATCACTCTAGAATCGAATACTTCTGTCTCTTTTGCTTTATTGGGGGTGGGGTGGGAATTGAACCCAGATCCTGAAATATATTAGGTGAGTACTTTACTGCTGAGATAACACTCAGCCCTTTGTTTTGTTTATAGCATAATTAAACAAAAACAAAACAGGGACACACTATGTAGCCCATGCTGGCCTCAAACTGATGATTCTCCTGCCTCAGTCTCCAGAGTGATAAGAGTACAGGAACGAGCCCCTGCATCCAGTTTTCATTGTAATTAAATTGCATGCATTTTCTCTTCCTTGTATAAATTCTATGTATGATAATAATGTATCAGTCTTCCAAGATACAAAATGAATAAATTAAAATATATATAAAGTAAATAAATTAAAAAATAATAGAAAATAAATAGTGTTACAGATGACTTACAGATATGGCAAAAAGCATAATTCTGGCAAGTCAATACACAAAATCAGAGAGATCTAGAAGTGGGAATCAGTGTGTGTGTGTGTGTGTGTGTGTGTGTGTGTGTGTGTGTGTGAATGACCCCTACAGAAAAAACTCCTTCCTGCTGAAGGCCTGGAACTTTGGCTTTCATATCTGTTTTGGCAAGTGTCTTTCCTTGCCTGTGTCTTACACAGGTCCAGCCTGGCTGAAGTCACCTTCACAGTACCCAGTGCATGTGGCCCAGCTCTTTAGACACACCCCGGGCTGGTGTCTCTTATGACTGCCATTGCTGAGGTCTTTCTCCACACACACACACACACACACACACACACACACACTCTCTCTCTCTCTCTCTCTCTCTCTCTCTCTTTTAATCTTCCTGCCTCGCAGAGTGGCTGTAAATTACCACATTAATTTCTAAATCAAGCCAAGTTCCATAGTAACGGAGCAGCTTCCATCCAGACCTGAAAAGATTCATTACAAAGTTGATTCGCTAAGTGCCCTCAACTTATTCCTTCAAAAGAACAGCTGCATTTACCCAATTCTGATAGCTCTCCAGGGGCAGGCACTGCAGGGAGCTGAGTTCTTGATGGGGGTGGGCTGCCAGAGTGACTCTTTGAGCAGGTAGGGTGGGCAAGTAGGGAGTTCAAAAGCGGAGGAAGGTAGGTTTTAAGTGGACATGAGAAATCTGTGAGCATCCATGCATGAGAGGGTGTTGGTTTGCTTGCCTGCCCGAGGATTCCTGGATACTGATCAGATTTGCTCTGTTTGTGGAGGGACTTAATAACCTTCTTAGAGTTGTAACTGGGGAATAATTTCAGACTGGCTTTCAGGATCCCAGATGCTAAGTTATAGTTCTGAAGGCAAAAAGTAAGGGACACAAGCTGCCCCAATCTCTTAACGTCAAGGGAAAGAGTGACAATTCAAGGTGCATATTTCATGGTTCAAAGGGACAGTAAAGTATTTATTTATAGGAGTCAAGTAATTTTCAATGTAAATGGTCATTAACAGGGTGTTGTGTAGAGTTCTCCATCTTTCCCTGTATAAAAAGGGGGAAGTAGAGTTTCTTATGGCATTACTGGAGGGCCTGGATGGGATAATATGTATTGGGAACTTACTATAGTGCCTGGCATGGAGTAAATTCTCAGAGTCAGCTTTGGTTATGATTTGGAAGGTGATGGTGGTGGTGATGGTGATGATGGTGAAGGTGAAGACTCAATGTTCACATTTCTGGCCTAAGTACTACCTTTCCATTCATCCTTCCTTCTACCTTTCCATCCATCCTTCTACCTTTCCATCCATCCTTCCTTCTACCTTAGCACTCATTCAGCAAGATGCAGAAGGTGCCCTGCCCAAGTGGCTATGGATCCTGCCACCCCCTCCTCTAGTCCTGGTCAGGCCATTGTAATCTTTAACTTGGGACCTCGGAGCAGCTTCCTAATGATGTCCCTGTCTTACTCAAAGTAGAAAGAGCAATTGATGCAATTTCTCATCCTTCCCTTCTCCATCCCCTCTGAGCGGTGGTGGTTAAGGTTGAAGCTCAGGAGTTGTTAGAGTTCTGGAGGAGGCTGACTCACTAAATAAATCACAGTTTATTTAGTGATATGACATTGGTTAAAAGAATGGAGTTCTCCTAGCCTGTGTTACTCATCCACCTTTGTTGTTTTAATCAGCTGTCCTGTGTTTCTTCTCACCATATGAAGCACCATGGAGATGAAATGAGGTTGTGTTTATGAACTAGTTAGGCCAGGGCCTTACCCAGATGTTAGCCTAGGTAATTTCCTGGGACCTGTGTGTGACTCAGGCCCTGTCCTGCAGGCACTCACAGGTGGGAGAGAAGGCATTTGAAGGAGAAATGCCACCCAAGGTACCAACATGCTTCCCTCTGTTAAGGGTTGGCAGCTTTGGCTTCATGGCATTGCAGGAGAGCCAGGCACAGAGATACTTACACTTCTTCCAAACACACTCTGATGCTGAGACTCCAAGCCCAAGATTCCTGCAGAAATCTGAAGAGTAATTAGAAATCGATGGCCATGCCAAATACTGGTGTGAGAAAGGATGTAACAACGTTCTTTCACCTCTTTATAAACAGCATTTTAGAAGACAGTGTTTGTTGTTTCACATACCTTGTATGATTTAGCTTAACTATAAGAAAGGCAATACTAACAATGGTGGACAGTTCCTGAAGTTTTGCTATGTGCCAAGCTTGAAGTACTTTTTTATGCATTATCTGTTTGAGCCCCTCAAATAATCGCATGGGGTTTATGTGACTTATATGTTTTTCCATGTGACTCCTGAAACTGAGGCTCAGGGAGGTCACACAGTCCAGGATCACACAAGCTGATCCTAAATCTATAGTCTCAGCCTGTTACCAGGATATAACTCTACTAGCACTGGAAGACTCAGTTTGCAGAAGGGAGATACAGGGCTCAGTGATGTGATGATCTCTTTAGAGGGAGTCATGGGCAGTGCTGGAGAGCTGAACTGACTGTCTCTAAAACCTGGTTTGGGGTCAGCAATTTCCTGTGTATCCTGAAACAGCTTCAGGCTAGCATGCAGCCTCCCCCAGCACTCTCCTCCCCCCTAAAAACAAAGGGCTCCCAATAGCATTTATATTTGCATCTCAAAATCCTGCAGCCTGCAGGTGGGGGAATGCTCATTTTAATTTGGCAGAAATTAATAAGTCTGAGTGGAGAGACATCACACATCGGGCTGAACATGGCATTGCCACCCCCTCTAATTTGTTAGACAATACAACTGTGCTACAGTTCCCAGTGTCGATGAGGAAAAATAAACACATGTATATTAATGACTTTAAAAGATTTCCGTTTATCCAAGCATGTCTCTTTCTTTTTATTCAGCATATCATTGGATCAATAATTAATCCCCATACATTTTAATAACGAGTTTTCACTTGCAATTGTTTTTCATAATTTTGCATTTATGTTTGACAAGTTTAGGAGCTTGTTCCATTTGAAAAGGGAGAAAGAAAATCAGGCATGGTTTTTCCTCATGCTGTAGCAGGTCAGGTCTACAAGACCAGGGTCATTATGGGCTAAGATGAGCTGGCTGACATTTGGGAGGTCTCTTGGCCAGCTTGGAGTCAGCATGGTTCTAACCTCAGGGATGTTTGTGTTGGTGTGGAAACATGGGGTGGCTGGGTTCCTTATGATGCATTGCTTTTAAAATTTTGTGATTAGCAGTAAGCCATGATCAGAAAGAGCTGGGTGTGATCTCTCACTCTTGAAATCCCAGCACTTGGGAGCTGGAAGCAGGAGGACCAGGAGTCTAAGAATAACCTTGGCTGCATAGTAAAATTTGGAAGCTATCCTAGTGTCTTAGTTACTTTTCTATTGCTGTGATAAAACACCATGGACACAGCAACTTATAAATGAGGTGTTTAATTGGGCTTAGAGTTTCAGAGGATTAGAGTCCATGATATCAGAGCAAAAGCTTGGCAGCAGGAACAGCTAAAAGCTCACATCTTGATCTGAAACAGACAGAGAGAGAGAGAGAGAGAGAGAGAGAGAGAACTCATGCTAGTAATGAAAGGAGTCTTTTGAAACCTTAAAGCCCACCTCTACTAGGGTACCTCTTCTAACAAGGGCACACCTCCACATCCTTTCCAGACAGTCCCACCAAGTGGAAACCAAGTATTTGAACATATGAGTCTATAGGGACTTTCTCATTTGAGCCACCACACCTAGACTACATCATGAGACTCTGCCTTACAAACAAACAAGAAACAAGGAAGCAAAGACAAGAAGAAAGGAAGACAGGCAATGCAATGAGAAACCTGAGGAGCTGTTCCATATGCTGAAGACAAGACATCTCTAAGAGGCATGCTGTCAATTATGAAGTACCATTGCTACCAATGATGACATGCATGCAAGAGAGTAGCAACAGAGAGACATGCTTGTGGAGATGGAGGTAGAGTGTAGAGATGTGTCTTTCTTGCTTACTTTTTAATAAAACTTAGTAAATAGCCATAAAATAGGAATGTTTTAGCCTTACACTTATAACTAGGTGTTGTGCTTCAGAGAAGGCCATTGTCACTATGCTGGAGGGAGGGACCTGATATTCATCAACACCCACTATACACTAGGTCCTTTCCATTTTGCCATCATACCCACAATGACCTTGTGTGTAATTTTTTTACTCTTGGGAGTCCAACACATAGCTCCTACTTATGAATGCCCAGCATTAGCTTGGCTTGTTTCTAGCCAGATTTTCTAACTTAAATTATCCCATTTCTTTTAAATCACATTTTGCCTCTGGGCTTTTTAACCTTTCTTTATTCTGTGTATCTTTCTTTCCTTCTTACTCTGTGGCTGGCTGTGTGACTAGCTCCTGCCCTGGTATCCCCCTGTCCTCCTTTTCTTGTTCCTCCCTCTCTCTCCCCTAGATTTTTCCTCCTATTTATCCTCTTCCCTATTTCTCCCTCCTGCCTAGCTATTGACTGTTCAGCTCTTTATTAGACCAATCAGGTGTTTTATACAGGCAAAGTAACAGCTTAACAAATGCAGCATAAAAGAATGCAATACATCTTTGCATCATTAAACAAATATTCCACAGCACAAACGAATGCAACACATCTTAAACTAATATTCCACAATAACCTTTTCTACAAAGTAGGGGGCATCCTACTTTGTAGAAAAGCACCAGTGCATTACCTGCTCACACAGCTGAGAGGCTGGCTGGTGGGCTGTTTGATTCAGGTGGCAGGGCTCCTTTCTTTGTGTCTTTGCACCCTGGCCCTTTCCCGGCATTCCTTTCCACTCTTTTGTTTTGACCCAGTACGTGAGTACTTTCCTACAGGAAGTCCTCTTCTCTTGGCCCTCAGGTTTCCCTCCGGCCTCTACAGCACTGGCCCTTCCATGGTGTTACCCATGTTATGTGTGTTTGTCAGTGTCCTGTGTGTGCTAGAGGGTGTCATCATCAGTGCACACTGTGGCTGCCCCACTAGCCTCTGAGATGAGGATGCTCTAATTTTGTCTTTTCAGGCCTTTAAAAAAGTATTCGTGAGAGAAAGGAAGGGAGGGAAGGAAAAAGATGCAGGGCAAGAATGGACTAAATTAAAACAAAAAGAGCAGATTTCAAAGTTTTAGTCTTTCTTAATACTGCATATTCAGATTACATGGAAAGACTAATTTCTCATTTCCCATCTTATTTTTTAATGCATGTAAGGGTTTATTTATTATTAAAGGTATAAGTTTAAAATAAACTAGGCATTTTGAGCAAGGCAGAGAAAACTTTCTTTTTTATTTTCTTAGGCCTTATAATAGTTTGAGAGACACACATACTGTATATGTTTACTAACTAGATGAGGGAGCTTACGAATCAGAAGGGGGAGAAAGTGGAAGCCTTGGCTATTAGACACCACAGCAGGCTAGGAGTTGAGTTAGGGGCTTTCGTGTATTGCATCCAATCCTCATGTTCATAGCAGGCCCAGTAGCCCCGACTTTATAAATGGAGACCAATGAAATGAGGTGAGATTTGGGCCCATGTCTGTCAAATTACCAAAGCTTATTCTTAATTGAGTTCTCAAGTGAGCAATTGGCATGAAGCATGTGGGTTCTTAGGTGCACTGAGACAGACAGAAGGTGTGCTGTTGGACTTATATCTCTAAACCACTCAGCTGCCAGCTCCAAGGCTCTCTTGCTTTACCAGGTCCCTGAGTCATCTTGCAGCTGGCATGATGGTTTTGGATAGCCTCAGTAGCAATCAGGCTCTGAAATTAGTCTCAAAGTGGAGCCTAACACATCAGATGCCTACTCAGAGTCCTCTAACCCATGTCCTCTTTCTTGGTTTTGGTCCAGTACATACTTGTTTCACTTTTCGTGACATCTCACCAATGTCTCCAGAGGCCTCAGCATTGACCTCAGCTTGCTTGGCTGATACCTTGATCATATGACTAGGCATTTGCTTCTTATTTAAAGAGTAGAAAGAGCAATTGTGTCTGGAAAAGTGAAGGGGTTGAGTGGAGGCTAACAGACACTCTTGGATTTGATATCAGTATAGCTCCTGGGATCTTAGAATCCATGCTCCCACAGATGACAATAGTCCGAAATGGCTTTCACTTTCTTTCTGACATCCTGTGGCTCATGTGTGTTTTCTGACTGCAGACCCAGACTTGAACTCAGCTGGTATGGGAGTCTGTGTACTTCTCAGGTCCCCAGCCCTGATGGTCCATGGAGGAATAGCCAATCACCTTTGGCACAGTGTGGAAAGAGCAGAGACCTGAGATTCTGATAGTTTGAGAGCTTCCTGTCTTGGCTTTGCCTTAATGCCCTTTGGGCAAAGTACTTAATTCTTTCTAACTGAATTTTCTTGTCTGAATAACACCTTCTTCACAGGAGTGTTGTGGGGCTCAATTGAGATTATTCATAGAAAGTGCTTGACCCAGCCCTATCCATGGGGCACTGGTGTGTTTTAATTTACACCCTCTTCTTATACAAATAATCCTGCATTCCCTAGGCTGTTGATTCCTCTCAGCAACCATCACAGATGAGTGCCTAGGGTTTCCACCTGCGAGAATGTTGAAATTGACCCAGATCTTTGGAAGATATTAAACATTTGTAGGACACCTTTCCACCTACACCCACATTCTACTTTTTTTCAATCTTCAACTCAGTTTCCTGGAAATTCCAAGAACATTAACAAGGCTTAAGCAGAAGTGGAACATGTTCACTATGTGCCCACATCTGTGATCTCCTTGGCAACCATTAAGGTCAGGATTATCCGTTCCTTTTCTTAAAGGAGGAAACAGAGGCCTAGAGATACTGCAGATCCAGGTAGCCTACCTCCTGTTCTCCACCTCCTGATGTCTCCAGTGCTCTGTGGCAAGAGAAAAGGGCAGAACTGCTTCGGTGGTGGGGATCTCAGCTCTCTTCAGCATGCTTCCTGGGCACCCACGAGTAATGGGCACAAAGCCAGGGAGCTTCTGCCAAGCCCATCCAGTCTGGAGTCGACTCACAAGACTCACGTGGTGAGGAGGGGGCTGCAGCAGGAAGAGGATGGTGTGAGAAAAGAACATCTCATGCTCCTTTTGCCCACGCATGAACCACTTCTGGAGAAATTAGATCTAGCATCTTTATTCTGCTTTCTAGCTCTTAAAAACGTAATTCTGAGCTTGTTTCAATGCAATTCTGTTTTATCTGAGTCTATCAAGTACCCGCACAGGTAGCTCAGGCCCAGGAGATAGCCTAGAGGCATTCTTAGTCTGAAGAAGCAGATAAGGACCCACAAAGACATCACAGTTAGGTCAGTACTGTGCCCAGAAATCATGGGTGTTGTAGGAACTCAGAAAATTGCTCCTAATTCAGTATGGAGATCTGGGAAGGCATTTCAGAGGGAACTTCTGAGTTGAGACTTGAAGGAAACAGAGAAACTGGTCTGAGAAAGAGTTGCGGATGGTGATTCAGTCAGAGAGATCAGAACATACAAAAGCTACTTGGGGAAGGGGAAAAAGGCTCACATAGCTCTCACAAGAGAGCAAAAGCAATGTTGGCAAATGCTGAGGGTGTGGCCAAGTGGGGAAGATTGAATCACACAGTGTGTAGTGAACTATGTCTCTAAGTCTAGACCTCATGTTGGTGATAATGCATGGCTACTGATAGTTTTAATCTGGGAGGTGACATGTTATATCCATGGTTCAGAAGGAGCATTCTGTGGCTACATCAGAATAAGAGAGGACATTACATAAGATAGGGAGGAAAGAAAGGAGGCACTTGTTGTATCTAGGGAGAGAAGGTGTAGCCTGGACTGGGATAGTGGTACAAATAATGGGAAAAAGGGACAAGTTTATTCATGAGATATTGAGGAAGCAGAAGCAACGGCACAAAGGTAGTAATTGTGCGGATGGCACAAATAGCTCTTGCCATTTACAGAGCACCATTCAGAGTGGCTGGGATGTGATTCATTTAGTCCTCACAACAGCCCAAGAAACACTCAGGGGCTGTAGGAACACTTTTGAGGTTATCTACATAGCAGCTGGCAGAGTCAGAACTGGAACTCAGAGAGTCTCAAGAGGGACAATCTCACACCCCCACCCCTACCCATTGCCCCCATAGGTCACAGTGTTTTGTGTGTGTTAAGTGTGGGAGATGAGAGCCAGAGAGGGTCCAGGAGAATTCGCAGCTTTCCCAGATGCTCATATTATCCTGTCTCTCCAGCAGGGCCAGGGAAAAGTCACAGGAAGATGAAGGGCAGGGCAGCACACCTCTGTAGTGAATGGTTACTGAGCCTCAGATCCCATTCTCTTTGATTCAACTTTTTTTAAATATTTTTTTTATTTAAAAAATTTTCTTTCCTTTTACACACCAACCCCTGTTCCCCCTTCCCTTCTTCTGCTCCTCCCATCTCCCCCCATCCCACCCCCATCCCCTCCTCATAGAGAGTAAGGCCTCCCTTAGGTAGGTCAACACAGGCTGGTACACCAAGTTGGGGCCAGACCTAGCCCCTCCTCTCTGCATCAAGGCTGAGTAAGGCATCACACCACAGGGAATGGGCTCTAAAAAGCCAGTTTGTGTACCCAGGAGAAGTCATGGTTCCATTGCCAGGGGACTCACAAATAGATCAAGCCACACAACTGTCACCCATATTCAGAGGGCCTAGTGCAGTCCCATGCAGGCTCCCCAGCTGTCAGTCCAAAGTCTGTGAGCTGCCACTAACTTGGATCAGTTATCTCTGTGGTTTTTCCCATCATGATCCTGACTCCACTTGCTCCTGTAATCATTCCTCCCTCTCTTGAACTGAACTCTAGGATCTTGGCCAAGTGCTTGGCTGTGGGTCTCTGCATCTGATTCCATCAGTCACTGGATGTAGGTTCTATGATGACAATTAGGGTAGACACCAATCTGAGTGCAGGGGAAGGCTAGTTCAAGCACCCTCTCCACCATCGCTATGAGTCTTAGCTGGGGACAATCTTGTGAGTTCCTGGGGTTTTCTCTAGCTGCAGATTTCTCCCCATCCCCTTAATTGTACACTCTGTCAAAAAAGCTCTTTCATTGCTCTCCCTCCCCATCTCTCCCTGAACTTGGCCATCTCAAGTCCTCAAGTCCAGCTCCCATCACTTCCCCTGTATGCCCCCTCCCAGTTTACTCAGGAGATCTTAACTCTTCCCCTTCCTGGGGTGATCCATGTGTGTCTCTCTTAGTGTCCTCTTGATTCAACTTTTTACCCTTTACTTTTCCAGCATCCCACAGAAGCTTTGGTCTTCTTTAGGACCATTAGCTCTGCTGAACTCTGGGAGTTCTCTATTTCCTCTCTTTCTCTTATCTCCAATCACAGCCCATTCATTAGCATTCTTTGCCAGCTTTTGTTGTTGTTTTTTGTTTTTGTTTGTTTGTTGGTCTTTTGAGACAGGGTTTCTCTGTGTAACAGCTCTGGCTGTCCTGGAAATTGTTTTGTAGACAAGGCTGGCATCGAACTCACAGAGATCCGCCTGCCTCTGCCTCCCAAGTGCTGGGATTAAAGTCGTGTGCTACCACCACCCGGCTTAGTTATGTCTATCTTTTGACACTGAAATACAACATTGTCATCTACAGAGTTCATACTTGAGAACTATACCATCAAGCCCCACCCTGTCACCAAAAGTTCATAATATTTTAAGAAAGTTATGGTGTGGTGTTGGGCACATTCATAGCTATCCTGGGATGCATGAGGTCCATGGGCCTCAAGTTGGACATGCTTGCTTGGAACTATCTATGGTGAAGGATATTTTACTTTTCCATTCTGTCCAGCCCAGTGCTGGTGTTCAGCCCCAACCTACTGAAGGGTCCCTAGAAGCGGGGAGTAAAGAATTAAGAAATTCTGGATAGAAATATAGATGAAGAAAAAGACAGAGACACAGAATAGCTTTGGGAAGGCCCTGGATCAATATCCAGCAGCCTCGAACTTATTTCTAATGGGCTTTTTATACACTAGCAAGGGGAGAGGCCTCCCCTTTCAAGACCAAAGCACAATATACAACCAAGTGTAGACCCCTCAAAACACCTGGTAACCACGCCCCACAACTAAGCATCTTGTGATTAGGCCTTGAAGTATATGACACCTGGTAACCATGCCTTTGCACCCTATTATGCAGCCTTGGAGCTGATTCTCTGACCTTGAGTCAAACCACAAGTTGGAATCTTTATGGGCTCCCACACCATTCCCAATGTATTGTGGAGCAGGTTGTTGTTGTTGTTGTTGTTGTTGTGTGTGTGTGTGTGGAATATGGTTAAATGTTTTAGCAAAGTCCACCTGCTATAAAGCTGTCTACATCTTTGTTCTTCCCTCTCCCTTCTTGTGCCTGTCCTGCCATGAATTGGTTATAGCTCACAGGCCACTCTGCTGAGCATTACACAGCTCCCTCCAGTTTACTGGCCACCTGGCTCAGGCCTGCAGTGTCACTTGCTTGGACTTACACAGTCAGCCCCTAACTGGCTCATGGTCATTCACTCTGGTCCTCTCCAACCCATCATGACTTAGAGCGAAAGGCATTATCTAACTATAAACCTGACCATACTGAGTCTCCCTTTAGAGAATTTCTGTTGCCTTCAGGGTGGCTCAGGGAGACCCCCCTCCTACTTCTTACTTCCTATCTCAATGCTCATTTTCTGTTCCATTCCCGTACACACCAGACTTCCAATAAAACCAAACTGCTACAGAGTTTGTTTCATTTGTTTTATCTAATGAAGAACATGTTCTCTCATGCCTCAGGGCCCTTGCACCATCTGCCCTCTAACATGAAATACTTTTGAGTTCATTCATTCATTCATTTAAATAAATAACCCTCATAAGACTCTTACTCTAAACAAACACCATGCTAACCTTGAGATTTGGCAGGTGAAGAAGACTCAGTCCCTTGCCAAAAGGAAACCATAATCTAATAAAGAGAGAGAGAGAGAGACAAGTAAATTGACGATGACCACATAGTGAGACAGGGACATTGCTAAAGAAAGCACAGGTCGGGGGTTGAGTGGGGTGGAAGGGTTCTGGGATCCATTCTGGGTTCTGCAAAAGCTGCCTGGAGGAGAGAATACCGAGACAGATCACAGGTCCTTTCCAGAGTTAACCTGGCTACAACAGATGTGGGAATGAAGAATAGTGATGAGGGGCAGTGAGCGGCCTTTGTAAAGGCTGAGAGGTGGCTGGAGAGGAAAGAGAAAGCATGGGAGGAGCTTCCCTCATTGGCTGGCTGTGCTTTGTCAGGCTCTAGAGTAGGCCCTAGAGATAGAGCAGTAGCGCTAGATATCTCACATACTAACACGTAGAGACCTAACATACAGAGATGTAAAAATGCATTTATGGAGTGTCTACTGTGTGTCAGGCAACAGGCTAGCGTCTGGGCCTCCATGGGGGAATGAACAAATAGACTTTATTTACTATTCTTATGGCTTGTAGACACATGCACCTACAGGCACACTCCCGGTGGAAATATACAAACACACAGACTCAAACTAGAATGCAGTCAAAGACCACCAGCCAACCACGTACTAGGTGAAAGAAATGAGCAATAACACACAGACAGGTAAGCATGGCTCCTCACGTTCTCAGGCACACATGCTTTCCTCTTGGAATCGATGAGAGTGCCATTAAAAGTCAGATTAAAACTAGCTTGGGATTTCAGTGCCTTCTCAGGAGAGGGGAATAAACAGGCCTCAGTTAGAAAGGCCTGGAGCACTGAGGAAAAAATTCTCTAAGTCTCACTTAAGTGATTTTTTTTTGGCAGAAATCAAATTAACGGCGAGACTATGGACTGCTGACAAGGTGCTCCATCATGCTCGGCTGTGTGAATGTGTTTCTTCTACATGTTGTTTTCATTAGCACTTCATTTGATAATGATAAATGGCATTTTCATTTGAAAGGAAAATATTAAAAAGTTCTGATTTGCAAGAGCAAGTTAGAATAAATGATATTATTATGTCCTGTCACTTGTTCAGCTCACAGAAAAATAATAATAATGATAATAAAAACCCCAACAGCCTTCCCTGCTGAAGAAACACAAGCATTTGATTTCTCTAGTGGGCCATTTTCTCGCTATCAAATTTGTCCTTGGCAAGAGACTGCTCAAAGGCACTGGTCTTGGAGGATGGGTGAGGAACTGCGTGACATCAAAGGCCAGCAGGAGAGGGAGGCCTAAAGAACTCTCTGTCCCTTTCAGGCTAGCAGTGGGGAAGGACTGGTCAAGGGACAGACTGGAAGGTTCTTTGTTGCCATTGGGTCAAATATCAGATTTTTCTGATAAGGTATAGAAGCTTGGCACTTTAAGAGCTGACTTTGGGGACACCTGATAATTGTCTTGGTTAACCATGTCACTGGCTTGCTTAGAACATTTTGAAAGACTCCCTGCCATTGACAGGAGAAGAGCTTACCTCTTCAGATCGACTTTTAATACCCATGGCAACCTTGCTCCTACCCCCAGCCTCAACTATACGTCTAACCTTGCACATTGGTTACACCCAACTTTGTTACATTCCTTATTTATGCCTCTTTTTCACCCGAGTGCCACACAATGCCTCTTGATTGCTCCTTTGGTGGATTACTTATTTCTGTCTGGCTCAACATCTATCTCTCAATCTTGTTTGAGCTTTTTTCCTGAAAGGATCATCTCTTTTCAGTTTCCAGGCTTTGTTTCTGCATGCCTTACCATAGGCATGAATACAAGAAATAGTTTGTTGCGGAGAAAGACTACAGCTCATTGGCATGGCTGGTACAGATGGCATGAGTATGTGCTTCAAAGAACACGAGAGCTGTGTCTGGGCCCATCCTAGGACCCATCACACCTAATTGTCTGGGTCCAAATTTCTGTCCCTTTCCTGTCCTTTGAGTTGGAGATTCTGTAGTATAAGGTCACACCTATTCCAACAAGGCCACATCTCCTAATAGTGCTACTCCCTTTGAGCTTATGGGGCCAGTTACATCCAAGCTAGCACAATCTTTTGGTGATCTTAGGCTCACACAGCAATCAGGTGAGCATTTACCAATATTAATGAAGTGAGTAGATAATAGTTCTGTGGTCTCTCTGAGGAAAGTGGTTATCTAAACTCTTTCACAAGTTGTAAATGCTCAGGCCTAGGGCGAGTAGTTGTTTGAACAACTTTGTTTCCTATTATTTTGTCATATCAATAAAATAACCTTTCTTTTCTCTAGCGGTGAATCAGAGTCAGATAAGCTTGTTTGAAAGCCAGCACATTTCAGCAAGGGCTGATGGCAGTAGCGTGCACTGGGAAAATTTCAATGTCTGGCCTTAGTCCAGGCAATTGACAAATCTTCTTCCTGTCTTCTCTATGCAGAAGGAACCTGGTGTGATGGGAAAGGGGAGGCGTGTCTGATGCCTTTGGGAGAAGTGAGAGGTGATTGAGAGGTCAGTGACCATGGAAACAATGCAGAACTTTGAGGCCCTTCTTCCTAACCACTGGATATGTAATGTTTCACTTGGTACATCCCAAGAACCCCATGAGAAGGCAATTCAACTAATATGAGATAAGCTCCTAGCGAGTGCCAAACTCTATGGGGTACTACAGGTAGCTATTGGCAGAGGACTGTGACTCCATCTTATAGATGAAGGGAGTAGATTCAGAAGGGGTGAAAGTATTGTCCAAGGTTGCAATACCAGCTGGTATTGTAGGATCTGACATATCCCAGGCTGGCCTTGAGTGTGCTTTGTACATGAGGAACTTCTGAGTCCTCTGTGGCACTTCCCAAGTGCTGAAAGTATAGGCGTGTGCCACCACACCTGGTTCATGTGGTGCTGTAGATAGAACCAGAGCTTTGTGCTGCCTACCACCTGGGCTACATCCTCAACCTCCCAGTATGTCTTGCTTTGACCTAGGCTAACTGTCCTCCTTCCAAAAGCAAGACATCCTTGATCATGGTTATAGAAATCAGCCCTGTGCTACAAGAGAGAAAGAGCTGAATGAGCTGTGAAAATTGGGGTGGAGAGTGGTGTATGTGTCCTGTCTGGTGCTGAAGCCTAATTATTCTTTATTCAGCTTCCTTCTTGCTCATTCTACATATTAGCCTGTACTCCAGACATGACATTCTTTAATCAGGCCCTGCAATACTTAGAAAATGTATTCCCCCTGTCTGATGGGTTCTTCTTTTATCTTCCTTTACCTGTAAAGGCCTCCAATTAAGTCTTTTGTGTAGAGCTTTAACACAAATTCCTCACCACACTTAAGCTCATTTTCAATCCTTGAAACCAGTCTTTGAAACGTATATAATTGATGGCATTCCCATTTTATGAGACTCAGGTAAAGTGACTTTTAGTCCTAAGAGCTGGTCTTCTGATCCAATGACTTTGTCCAAAGTCTCTCTTAGTAGAGCCGCTGCCTGGATGGACTATCTCAGATCCTTGTTCTACATGCTTGTGGAATATGAGGATGTGTCACCTTAGACTGATTTCTTAACCTCTAAAACTCAAAAGTTCTGTTTTAAAGATCCTGATATACCTGTAGGTCCTTGTAGGATTAAATGAGCCATTACATGTGACATTGCCTGGCAGGATGCCTGGGACATTTGCAGGGGTTGCACAGGGTTGTGTTTTCCCCTACTGCTGCTGATACTGAACTTCTCCCAGGGACTCAGGGAAAAGCCTTCCTCTGCCTTTTTGTAGGAGTCTTCTCAGACAACTAAGCCTGCTTAGTGCCATCTTTGACCTCCAAAGGTCTTCATAGTATTGGTGTACTGGGCAAAACCGCCTAAGAATGTGCAAACAGGGCTGGCTCAGTGTGTAAAGGCACTTGTCACTTCTCCTGAAGACTTGACTTCAATCCTTGGAATCCACATGGTAGAAGAGAACCCACTCCTGGCATTTGTCCTCTGACTTCCACACGTGCATTGTGGGACATGAGTGTCCGCATACATATAGCATGACCACATGCATGCAAACACACAGATACACACACACACAGACACACACACAGACACACACACAGACACACACACAGACACACACACAGACACACAGACACACAGACACACACACACACACACACACACACACACACACACACGAGCTCACATTTTTCTAAAAGACTGTACAAACACCTTTCCTTGTCTTTGAAAATTCTGAGGTTCTCTCATAGAAGATAAAGTGGGAAGTAGCATTGGGACAAGAGACTACTTCCTGAATATAACACCAGTAGCACAGACACTGAGATAGACAATTAATAAATTGGATCTCCTGAAACTGAAAAACTTCTGTCAGGCAAAGGGCATGGTCAATAAGACAAAACGGCAGCCTACAGAATGGGAAAAGATCTTCACCAATCCCATGTCTGATAGATGGTTGATCTCCAAAATATATAAAGAACCCAAGAAACCAGACATCAAAATACCAAATAATCCAATTAAAAATGGCGTACAAATCTAAACATCTAAACAGAGAATTCTCAACAGAAGAATCTCAAATGCCTGAAAGACATTTAAGGAATTATTCAACATCCTTAGTCATCAAGGAAATGCAAATCAAAATGACTCTGAGATACCATCTTAGACCTGTCAGAATGGTTAAGATCAAAAACACTGATAACAGCTTATGTTGGAGAGGATGTGGAGTAAGTGGAACACCCCTCCACTGCTGGTGGGAGTGCAAACTTGTAGAGCCACTTTGGAAATCAATAAGGTGGTTGGGTCCTCAGAAAACTGGGAATCAATTTACCTCAAGACTCAGTGATATCAGTCTTGGGCATATACACAAAGGATGCTCAATCATACCACAAGGACACTTGCTCAACTATGTTCATAGCAGCATTATTCACAATAGCCAGAACCTGGAAACAACCTAAATGCCCCTCAACCAAAGAATGGATAAAGAAAATGTGGTACATTTACACAATGGAGTATTACTCAGCTGTAAACAGTGATATCATAAAAATTGCAGGCAAATGGATGGAACTAGAAAAAAAAAATCACCCTGAGTGAGTTAATCCAGACCCAGAAAGACAAACATGGTATGTACTCACTCATAAGTGGATAGTAGATGTAAAACAAAGGATAACTAGGTTACATTCCACAGCCCTAGAGAAACTAAGTAACAAGGAGGACCCTAAGAGGGATGCATGGAGTGCCCTAGGAAGGGGAAATAGATGAGATTTCCTGGGTAAACTGGGGTGCGGGGGGGGGGGGGCGGGCGGGGAGAGGGGTGGGGATGGGGGATGGGAACATGACGGTACAGGATGGTTGGGTTGGGGTAGGAACGAAGAGGGAGAGCGAGAAAAGAGATATGTTGATAGAGGGGGCTGCTATGGGGTTAGGGAGAAATCTGGTGCCAGGGAAAAATCCCAGGAAACTACAAGGATGACCCCAGCTAAGACTCCTAGCAATAGTGGAGAGGATGCCTGAACTGGCCTTCTCCTGTAATCAGATTGGTGAATACCCTGTCATCATAGAACCTTCATTCAGTGACTGATGGAAACAGATGCAGAAATCCACAGCCAAGCACTGGGCCAAGCCAGGAGTTCAATTGAAGAGAGAGAGGTGGGATTATATACTCAAGAGGGGGTCAAGATCATGATGGGGAAACCCACAGAGACAGTTGACCGGAGCTCATGGGAGCTCACGAATTCTAGACCAACATCTAGGGAGCCTGCATGGGACTGATCTAGGCCCTCTGCATGTGGGTGACAGTTGTGTAGCTTGGTCTGTTTGTGGGACCCTAGCAATAGGACCAGGATCTGTCCCTGGTATATGAGCTGGCTTTGTGGAACCTATTCCCTATGGTAGGATGCTTATTTAAGCCTTGATGCAGGGTGGAGAAACTTGGTTCTTCCCCAAGTTGGTATGCCATGCTTTGTTGACTCCCATGGGAAGCCTTACCCTTTCTAAGGAGTGGATGGGGGCAGAGTAGAAAGGAGGTGGAAGAGGGAATGGGATGAGTGGAGGGAGAGGACACTGTGGTTGATATGTAAAATAAATAAAAAAATTAATAAAAAAGAAAACTTTGAGGTTCTCAGTGCCATTTTTTCAGGGAGAGTGGAGAATAAATAAGTAGGACGGGGTGAGGGGGGGAGGAGGGTCCTGTCCCAGGCAAGTTGTGTGAGACTTTGACAGATGTCTTTGACTTAAGAAACATTATGGAGACAGACATGCTTTTCCATTCAATCATTCTTTCAAAACGTTTCATGAATATCTGCCCCAAATGGCTGTCTATTTTACTTAGAGCAAAACTGCATATATTACAGGGGCCTGCGAACCCTGTATCAGCCAGAGTCCAGCTGCAAAACAGTTTGTACCAGGCATTATGGTTTGAATCTGAAATGTCCCCCACAGGCTGCATCTTCAACACTTCGTCTCCAGCTGCTGTTTTTTTTTTTTTGAGGTTAGAGGCTTTGAGAGGTGGGGCCTAGCTGGAGGAAAGAGCTTATTGGGATAGGTTCATGGGAATGAGTCAGTTCTGTCCACTTCCTGCCTTATGCTCTGCTTCCTGGTTTGCTGTGATGTGAACAGACTCTGGCACATACTCCTGCAGTCACGATCTGAGCCACTCTGCCATGTCTTCCTTACCATGGTGGACTGAAACTCTGCAGCCACGAGGGAACCATCGTCCCTTTCTGCAGTCTTTTTTTTTTCCAGGTGTTTGGTCATGTTGATAAGAAAAGTAATTAATTTACCAGGTAATCCAGTACAGGTCAGTTAGTGCAGGAAGTTATGGAGTTGAAGAGATGAAAGAGCAACCAAAGGAAGGTGAGGCAAATCCATGGTTATCAAATGCAGGGACCACTGCTTCCCAAAGGGATGTAGGATGAAGGGAGGGGGCCAGACTACTAGGGGCCAGGCTAGAGCTTGCCCCATCAGAGCTTGGGCCTGTTTGGTGGAAGCTGGAACACCAGGAGCCATGACCCCTGCAAGAGCTGCCACTCAAAACAAGGAGAGTGGAGGGTATATCTTCCCTCTCTCTGCTCTCCAGCCGGTGCATCCCAGTGCTCAGATCTAGTCAGAAGCCAGATGGCAAGGGAGCAGCAGAGAGAAAAAGAGGGGACACAACTCATTGGTGGCAGAGGAATTCAGATTACGGCCCACTCTTCCATGCCCCGTGGGCCCCCCCCCCCCGCCCCGTTACTTTGGACTGGACATGGCCTCAGCCCCGCAGTCTTCCTGAATGTTCTTTTAACTCTGAAGGCTCACTAGTCTTTTCTGTCTGATGTTCATCTACCAGGTAGCAACATGGCACTCTCCCCTGCTTGATCACCTTCTTTTGAAAACTTCTGTGATCATCCTACTCCAAACTGCACATGTTTCTTCATTATGGCCTCTTTCCTGCTTTGTTCTTCTCTCTAACGTTATAGCAATCCAATAGTCTGTGTACTAGTTCTCATTCCTCTCTCTAGAATGTGAGTTCCAAGAGAACAGCACTTTTCATCTGCTTTGTCTACTGCTGTATCCTTAGGGATGGGAAGAATGCCTAGAAATTAGTGGACTCTCAATAAGTGTTCATTGGATAAATGGATGAATGGAGACCCAAATACCCCTTCACTTCTGCACATTTGTTCATTCAACAATGTATGTAGTATAGGAGGTGGATGGGAGGTGGGAATGTGAGGAGGAAGGCTGAACAACTAACTAGCAAGCATATCTTATCTCTGAGCCTCTGTTTCCCCATATACAAGCAAAGTGACTGCCTTAGTTAGTGTTTCTATTGCTGCGATGAAACACCCATGGCCAAAAAGCAAGTTGGGGAGGAAAGGGTTTGTTTGGCTTACACTTCAGCCTTTGTTCACTGCTGAAGGAAATCAGGATAGGAACTCAAACAGGGTAGGATCCTGGAGGCAGGAACTGATGCAGAGGCCATGGAGTGGTGCTGCTTACTGGCTTGCTTCCCCTGGCTTACCCAGTCTGTTTTCTTGTAGAACCCAGGACCACCAGCCCAGGGATGGTGCCACCAACAATGGGCTGGGCCCTCCCCCACTGGTCACTAAATGAGAAAATGCCTTACAGCTGGATTTCATGGAGGCATTCCCTTAACTAAGGCTCTTTCCTCTCTGATGATTCTAGCTTGTGTCAGCCAGTACAGGGTCTAGGCAGGAGGTTTGAGAGTACCCTCCCAGTCCCACCATCCTGTAAGTACGGAGAATTTTCCTGGCAGAGCTACTTGGTAGATAAAATTAATCCTTTTCTTAATCAGTGATTCCTGTCTCTGCACGTGACTTGTCAGGGGAACCTTTCTCTGATGCTCACTTGACTCGGGAACTTGTCACATCTTCCATCTCCTGTAACGTCCTCACCTGAAATTGAAAGGTAAATATTTCAGTTGTGAGTCTCTCTGTCATGACTCAAATAATTTTAAAATTGCTTAGATGTCTTTGCCTAACAATGTTCAGATTGTTCTAATGTAGGAGAAAACGGTAGTTTTAGACACAGTAATATTGATAGCAGCTAGTAATTTCCATGTACTTCACATAGTTACTGGTGCTGTGAGGATTATCAAGCAGAAATTTTTACTGTCTAAAAAGATATTCTGTGAAGAGGACCTGGCATGGTTCCTGCCAATAGAAGGTCCTCGCTGGGAAATGACTATTGCAATAATTACTGTCACAGAGTTTGGCTAGGAAATAGCAACATTTCTCTCTAGGATGTTGTAAAGTCATTGTGGATCTCAACTCGAAGGGATTTGAGTCTCACTATATTTCTCTGGATGCAAGGACAGGTCACTGCTGCAGTGGGAGTACCTGAAGTACCAAGAAATGCTTCCATCTAGGAGATAGTAGTGGGACAGCCCGGAGTTGGCACCAATCTCCTCTCATTCATTCCCCAGATCATCTCTGGTACCTTCTTGAGACTCAAACCCTGCCTCTGCCCTCAGAGTTGGAGGATATGTACCACAAATGTCACATAAATGCAGCTCCATGCAATGGTAAAGAAACAGGATGTTTCCTTGACTTTTTAGAAGGTCAAAGAAGGATGCTTTTAAAAATCATATATACTGGGGCTGGGGAAATGGACTAGTGAGTAAAGTGCATGCTACATAAGTTTGAAGACCTTCATTGGAATTGCCAGGCGCCATATAAACCCAGGCACAGTAGTGCATACCTGTAACCCTAGAGCTCTTGTGGTGAGATGGGAGATGGAGACAAGAGAATTTTTAGAAGTTTGTAGGCCAACTAGCCTGGCATCCACAGTGGTGGGTGGAAGGTGTGGACTGAAACCCAAGCTTGTCCTCCAATCTCAACACAGTGACACATGCATACCTCTACACGCCCCCCCCCCATATACACTCACAGAAACCAAATCAAAACCAAAACCATACCCTGACTCAAGGACATTTTGTTTTGCCAGCTTCACCTGCCAGTCCTAAATAAAAAGAACAAATAAAGCAAGCAATTGTCAGAATCTAAAAGACCTATTTACGTGGTTATTTTGTTGTCTGTTTCCTACTTAGGTCAGGGTTAATTTTGTTTTGTTAATTGCTTTATCCTTCTCATCTACAAGAGTACATAGTCTCATTTTGTTGTTGTTGTTGTTGTTGGTTGAGGGACTAGACAAGCCCAATCTAGACCACCAAATAGAAGAAATAAAATTGGACCCCAGCCAAGACAGAAGATAGAAGAGCCACGAGGTTCATAAGGTCAGTACAGTAGTGGTGGGGTGGCAACTGGTAGGAGGTGGGTAACAAGGTTGCAGGGATTGGAGAGGTGACCAGGTTTTAGAAGCCTTGAATGTCAGGTCACGCTTTCTGGGGTAACTCTGAGTGTTTTAAGCTGGAATGAAGTCTACTATTATACCTTTATTCCCATAGAGTGCTCTCTCTCTCTCTCTCTCTCTCTCTCTCTCTCTCTCTCTCTCTCTCTCTCTCTCTCTGTGTGTGTGTGTGCATGCATGTGTCTGTCTGTCTGTCTGTCTGTTTTTTCTTGCAAAACTTCTTCCATAGTGGTTCTCTGTCTGGAAAAAGTCATTCAGCAAGGATAATGTACTTGTTATCTGTTCTTCCCTTATCTAAATCCAACTCAACTCAGACCCACATCCCTTGTAATTAAACCCAAACTGAAGCTAAATTAGGCAAATATTGAAGCATCATAACTCAGGAGGAATGCTTTAGGAATCGTGTGATAAAGATGTCAGAGCTCTGTCATTCCAGTGCAACCTGAAGGGCAGCTGGAAAGAAAGTCACTTGAGATAGTTTAAAAATGTGTCCAACCCTTGATATGATGCCAAGCTCAGAGGCAATGGGCCCAGCTTTGGTTTAGTGTGTCTGTGATATCTGTTCATGTCAGGGTCTATATACGTGCACATATATTAACAAAATACTTCATATTCATTAACAGATATTGATTAAGCACATACTAGTTCCCAAATATTGCCCTAGGTTCAGAGACCAGGAATCAGTGTTCACAATCCAGGTCCTTTTCCCAAGGACTTTTCAGTTAGCAGGGGAGATCGACACGTGGCCATAAGCTTGCCACAAGAACAGATGTTTTATCTACTAGGTGAGATTTGTGCTTTCTCATTGCACTCTTACAGGAGTCTACTGAGTTTGTTATGTTGTTTCTGTTTTATAAGACAAGGAAAGCTGCTGTTTTGTGGCCAGTAAATGGTAAGTCATGATTTGAGACTAGGTCTGATCCCACACCTATGCTCTTTCTGCAGTACCTGCGTCTTGCCTTAGGGAGAGCCAGTGCACACGTGAGCCACGGGGCTAGGAAAAGGTTGCTGTGGGTGTTAGGAATTCTTAAAAATGATGGAGGAGGAAATGGAAAAGGGAAACTGGCTAAGATAGCCATGGGGAAATGGAGAGAGGTGGAATCACTGATATGTTACAAAGTAGGCAAACCACCCGTTATCAGCAGCCCACAGCCTTTATTTTCATAGATTTTTTTTAAAAAAATAATGTTTATTTTATTTGTATTTGTATGAATGTTTTGGCTGCATCTACATAGGTGCACAGTATGTCTGTGTGCCTGGTGCCCATGGAGGCCAGCAGTGGGCACCAGATACCCTGTAACTGGGGCTAAGGAAGGTTGTAAGCTGTCATGTGGGTGTTGGGAACTGAACACAGGTCGTCCTCTGCCAGAGCATCAAGTGCTCTTAACCACTGATCCATTTCTCTGGCCCTTACAGTCTTTATTGTCATGGAAGTTGTGTCCAGCACTCTCAAGGTTCTGTGAAGAGAGCAAAGCTTGGTGTTGAGGTGAAGTGGAGCCTTCCCTTGTCTATTTCAGTAGAGAGATTTCAGTAAATGGTATTGGACTGAAGAAAAGCCTTGGGAACTAGGCCAGATGTCAGGAAAGGTTTAGACAGGAGAGGGAGAGAATATAAATAACTGTTTCAGATGCCATGAAAGCCTTTACTGGCTTCCACAGGAGTCCTCAGATCATTTTCCTACCACCAACACTAATTGTGATTCACACCCATATCTCTTCAAATGCATACCCCACTCATCTGTGGTAATTATAAAGTTATCTACAGGTTTCATTTACCTTCTCCTTTCCAGTAGTTTCCTTCTCTCTCTATATATGGGTATGACTATAGGACTTCCTTTAGTTAGTTATATGAGTGTAAATAACACACATAAGGAAGCTGTGAGAGCCAGTTCATGATTCAATACTCTATTTCCTCCAATGTGATGAAGGCCAGTGTTGAAATATAGCCACCATATTCCTGGGATACTCAGTGACAATGAGTAAGGCCTCTCTGGTGACTCACAATGGATACCTAACGAGAAATAAATGTTCATCATTTCAAGCCATGGATTCTTTGGAGTTGTTACTATAATATAACTGACCTAATAATGGCTGATGTAGATTACAAGTTATGGACAAACTCACATCATACCCAGTCTCTCTGATTCATTCAGTTATTTATCTATCAACCTATCCACATATGGGTCTCTACTGTATATTAACACCCCCACCCTTTTTTTTAAATCTAGCTAAGGAAGGAAAAATATCACTGAACACCATCAATGTCTTACCCTAATGGAGCTTACTGTCCAGTACAACAGGCAGAAGTTCTTTCTGCATCTCATGACATCATATATCTAAATCTTTATCTGTTATCGACTGTATCTATAATCTATCTAGATCTATGACAATGGTACAGAGTGGTAAAGAAGGTGAGAGGTCACCAGATTAGGATTGATTTTTGAAGGTAGTTTGCTGATTTATGGCTAGACATGGGAGATATTGTCATTCTGGAGCCACATCAATCACTCTTATGTCCATACCTAGACTATTCGTGTGACACCCCAGCTGCAAGAAGCTGAGCGTCTGCAACCCTTCCTCTTGCACAATTTAAGAGCCATTGCACCACCAGCTATTTTTCTATGATCACCTTGACACGATGGTGTCTTGGTGGTTCATGTCTACCTTTGCCTCCTTGGTGTTTCCAGAATTCTTCCACCATTGCACTTGGGTTTCTGAGCAGAGCTCATGCTGACAGCAGTGGAGAGGGACTGTGGGGGTGCTGCCACCAGCCACTGCCCTAGAGAGAGTTTCTAAGGAGGCTCCCAACAAGATCCAAGTGCTGCTGACTTGGGTTCTCCAATCCGTAGGCTCCCAGAAGCTTCTGGTTGACTTATTTACCTTTTATAGAATTCAAAGTCATCGTGTAGGATTCTCTCCCATAGAGAATTTAAGAATAGCTATTCCACAGACTAGATTTAGAATCGGGAGATTTTATTCTTCTTTTTTGAGAGTCTTACTCCATTTCCCAGGTGACCTTGAACTCCTGGGACTACAGGTGCACGTCAACACCTGGCTGTAGATAGAGCTTCACTGTTTGGTTGGATGTGTGTGGTAAAGGAAACAAATTGTTGAGGGCAGCACCCACATAGCAATAATCAAAGGTGTCAGTTGCAGCAATGGCAATACCAAGAGAAGCGAAGATTTTAGAGGGAAAGTACTGAGCTCTGTTTAGGATCTGCTGAATCTGAAATATATAGGTGTCATTCAGTGAAAGAGATCCAGTGGACACCTGGTGACCCAGCTGGAGCTATATATTTGTCTATCAGAATATCAATTGTATTTAAGGGCAAAGGATCAGAGTCAGGTATGGTGGCACACATCTGTGATCCCAGAACTCAAGAAGTGGAGGCAGGAGGGTCAAGGAGTTCGGGCCAGCCTTGACTACATAATGAGTTCTATGCTAGCCTAGGCTACATGAGCTCTTTTCTCTGAAAAACAAAAAACAAGCAAATAGATAAAAAGATAGGAAGATGAGGTTGGGCAGAGCTCTTCAGGGAAAACGATTTTACAAAAGTAATTTGTCTTTAAGGAAACATGGCAGCCTACAGGAAGTGGCCTTTTGCTTGTGAGATGGAAGGCCAGAGTACATTACAATAAGAAAGACAAAGGGGAGAGGCTGTGGATTTCATTCATTCATGTATCCAGTTACTCATCCACTTATAACTGGTGTTACATTATTGCTTCTTTTAATTTAATCAAGCAGACATTTTTTGAGAACCCACTGAGTAACCTGTGATAGTCTTATGACCCTGCCCTAAAGCTAGAATGTAGGGATGGGGCTCACCATGCTCTGAGTTCTATATCAGAACTCAGGACTCCATGCAGGTGAGGAATTGCTCCAGAGGTTTTTCTGACATCCTGGTTTTCAGTAGTGAGTCTTGTTAGGTTTGGGCATAGAAGGGTCCTGGTACAGACAGTAGATGCCCTCTGGGGCACCAATAGAGATAGTCACACTGTTTTTTATGAGATAAAACATAAGTGGTTATTAGATAACATAATTTAGATTAATTAATTTATATATTTATATATTTTGCCTAATCCAGAGTAAAGACACTTGGTTGGTCCAAGACAGTGGACCACTTTGATTCATGGCTTTCTATATAGCAAGATGTATAGGCTTGGAATTTAGAGACTTTTCTCATACTTCAAAATATGAACCTCCTCCTGGCCATTCTTGTCTGGTTTGCTCAACTTCTCATAGAAAGCGAATGTCTACTTGAAAGTAGGCCCTTCGTGGAAATCTCTAGGTCATTTGACTTCAAAGCTTTATGGCTTTACTTTCTAGTAATGAACAGTTCGCTTACTTGGTTTTGATCAACATCTGAGCCTGCTGGCCACTTGTTCATCTTCCTTTTCTGATCTTTAGGGTACGTGTTCCCACATGCTGCTACTTTTTGCTTCCCACCTGGGCACTTCACTCAGCTTATCATCTGGGTCCCTGAAGATCTGGAGCTTCTCAGCCTTGCTACCTTCATGCAGGGCCCCTTTCATGGTTTGGCTTTGTCTTAAAAAAGGAAAATGGTGGCCCATGAGAGGGAGTTAGATACCAGGTTAGTGGCAATGTCGGTAGCTTCAGTACAAAGTAGAAATATATATTAGATCGTTCTTTCTTTTTTATTCTTCTCTTCTACAATACATCCCAATCACAGTTTCCCCTCCCTCCACTCCCCCCAGTATCCTCTTCCCTACCCTCCCCTCCCCCAAATCCACTCCTCTTGTGTTTTCCTTCAGAAAAGAGCAGGCCTCCCAGGGATATCAACTGAACACAGCATAGCAAGCTACAATAAAACTAGGAAAACCCCTCATATCAGGGCTAAGCAAGGCAACCCAGCAGAAGGAAAAGGCTCCCAAGGGCAGGCAAATGAGTCGGAGAGCCTCCCTCCACTGTTAGGAGTCCCATAAAAAACACCAAGCTACACAACTATAACATATATGCAGAGGACCTAGCACAGACCCAGACAGACTCTGTGAACACCTATGAGCCCTGCTTAATTGATTCTGTAGGCTGTGTTCTCCTGGTGTCCTTGACCTTCTGGCTCCTACAATTCCTCCTTCTCTTCCCCCCTCCCCCTTCCTCCTCTTCCTTGGGATTCCCCGAGTTCTCAGGGGAGGGACCTGATGGAGATCTCTAATTTGGGTTCTGTTTCTGCCTAATGTTTGACTGTGGGTGCATCTGCTCCCATCAGCTGCCAGAGCAAACCTCTCTGATGACAATTGGGCTATGCATGGATCCATGAGTATAGCAGAATATCATTAGGAATTATTTTATTGATTTTTTTTTATATCTTAGGTCTCTGGGCTATCCAGCCTCTGGTACATTAGATCTTTCTTATTCAAGTGATTTAAAAAACACACTTTTGGGGGTGGAGAGATATCTCAGTGAGTAAAGTGTTTGCTGCATGAGTAAGAGGACCTGAGTTCAGATTCCTTAGCAACCATGTAAAAATCAGGTGCAGTGTTGTGCATTTATAGTTTAAATGCTAAGTGGGAGGAGACAGGCAGATCTTGGGGTCTTGTTGGCTCAAATGGCAAGCTCCAAGTTCAGTGAGAGACTCTCAAAGATTGTTTCGGAGAGTAACGGAGGAGGCTACTTGATGTCCACCTCTGCCCTCGTTGTGTGTATGTTCACACACACTCTTATTTCTTATTGCCAGTGCTGGCTACAGTTTTAGTCAGTAGTTATAGATCACTAATCTTAGTTCTTTACAAAAATATTTTATGGATTTATGCCCAATTTCTAGGACTAATTTTGAGATGGTTTCTTCATCTGTCCATCCATCCACTCATTGATCTATTTTCTAAGCATTTATTGAGGATATCCTTTGTGCACAGTACATTACTTGGGCTCTAGTGACAAAGAAAGCATTGTTCTTGCCCTCATTGAGCTTAGAGCTCAGAGAGGACAGAGCCTAGAAGCACCTCTGTGTGGTAGGCATCCTGGCTTGGCTGCTGGGATCTACATTATCTAGATGAGAACTAGGCTTCCATTCTTAAGAGGAAAACCTTGAAATGAATGCCCAGCTCTGGGAACCAGGCTTCAGCATGGTGTCTCATTTGCGCACCCCCCCACCGTTGGTGACCCTCTTGATACACTAGTTTCCTCCCAGTGTTGGGCCCCTGCCTTGCTCTTGGGTAACAACTTCCAGACACCCATTCTGACCATCAGCCTGAGTCCAAGAATTCTGTTTCCAGTTGTCAGGACTCTCACATGGCCAAGTTCTGCTGAAGATTTCCTGACCCTTTCCACTAGTTATAGCCCACAGCCCTGACTAACTAATGCTCTTTACTCCTGGGAGTTCTCCATTGGTCACCAGTGTCACCTTGGCACACATCTCCCAAACACCTAACTCTGGGCAGGTCTGGCCGCATGTTCTAGCTGCTTCCTGAACTTGTAAATGGAAACACTTTCCTTCTCCATTGTTTCTGTGAGTATTTATTATAGTCTATTGCTAAAATCATCTGGCTCTTGCTAGCTCAAAGTTTCTTCTCATTCTACTCACTTAGCTGGAGGAATGCTGCTTACTGGCTTGCTCCTCATGGCTTGCTCAGCCTGCTTTATTATAGCATCCAGGTCCACCAACCGTACCACCCACAGTGATGATCAATTAGGAAGATGCACCACTGGCTGGCTACAGGCAAGTCTTAAAGCATTTCTCAATTGCAGGTCCCTCTTCCCAAATGACTCTAGCTTCTGTCAAGTTGACATTAAAACTAACCAGGACAGTTGCCTAGTTTTAAACTAGGAAGAAGAGGGATCCAAATCCCCAGGTCTTGTCATCACTCCAAATTCCTATTCAGAAAGTTGATATAACAAATGAAGCCAGTGACCCTTTAATAAAGGTACATAGACTCATAATGAAGATCCATAACAGCCCTGTAGGAGCTGGCCTTGCTCGCTCACCATTGTCCACCACTTCTTTCTCTCCCTCTTCTTTTGTCCATCTGTCTGTCTGTTGCCTCCTAGAAGCTGTGAAACTCTTGGTTATTCTGGGTCTTCATGCCAGTGCTCTCTTCCTGCCACTTGTCATGATGGCTCTTTTTTTGATCCTTCAGGTCTGATCTCAAAGTCATATTTTTCAGGGAAAAACATTTCTAGCCTGTCGAAGTGGGAACTCTTCTGTTATTTTCTCTAACAACGCCTTACTTCTTATCACATATCAAAATTTATAATTATTTTACTTGTTAAGTTACTTGATACCCTAGTCATTCAGTTAATTTAATTAAAATTTTCCTTTATTTAGAAACTACTTATTAAACATCCACTAAGGAACAGATACTCTTTCAGGAACTGAAGTTACAGTAGAGAGTGGAATAGACACAAATCTCTCCACAATGGATTTTTAAGGGGATTTTTATCTGAGATTTTTAAGTGTCACTCCAAGAGTTTTGGCTTGAATAACTGGAAGAATGGTGCTACCTTTAGCTGAGATGAAGATGAGAACATGTTTGGAGGCTGAAAACAGATTTCTTTATTCTTTTTGGCAAGTTAAAAGTGAGATACCTTTTCGACAGTTAAGTGGAGATGTCAACTAAACAGCAACATATGTGTCTCCAGAGTTCAGGAGAGTCAGGAATAATCCAAACATTTTCTGTGACATTAGATATGTGACCCTGGAGAATGATGTACTTATATAAAAGATCTGCAACCTCTGCCTCCATCACGTAGAGAGAAAAAAAAACAGGGGAAACCAGGAAGGTAGGAGGGAGTTCTGGAAGGCAATAGAAGAAGGCATTTTAAGGAGAGAGTGGTTCAATGAAATCCGTCACAAGATTGAATATAGCGAGGAGTGAAACTTGCCCTTTGGGACCTTCTGGGTAAGATGATGGACTAGAAACCACATTGGAATGAGTGGCTTATTACAGTTTGGGAAACAAAAGGAACAGGGATATTTTATCATCCTATCAACTACTTCTCCAGTCCCTGAATCTGCTTGATCAACACTCTAGGAAAATTAATCTGTCACTGGATCCATGAACTTTCCCTCCGGTCAGACTGGACATGCTGCTGAGATTGCAACCAACACAGCCCATGCATGCCACTGCTGTAGCTGCATTGTACCCCAGGCAAACTGGGTTGTTGCAGATTCTCTACAAAAGCTTCACAAGCAGGGATTTCATAGGAGGACTTGTCAGCAATGACTGCCAGGGCTACCTTTAGCAGCCTGACTGGGGAAGGCAGAGCAGTAGGGACCAGACAAATCCCTAAACAGTGCTCTGGGTACCACACAGTCACTAGCTGCTCTCGACCTGGTGGGAACACAGCTGTGGCTGGTAGAGTCTGCCTCAGTTACCCACCCAGCTCAGAGAAAAGAATCAAGAAAAATTCACACACGCAAGAGAAGAAAGTGATTGGTAAAAATCAACACAGAGCACAGCCCGGGTAAGAACTGAGGACTAGGGAGATTAAAAGAACACTCAGGCTGGAGATTCCACCCAGCTTTCCTTCCCTACTACAGCTACTGCTTAGTGGCCAGAGATTCCATTATTGTACACCTTCGTGGAGCTTTCCTTCCTCCCCTATAGATATTTCTTATTTATGTAGTAGTATATCATCATAACAGGCCAACAGTATTTCCCCACTGTTCTCACCTTTTACTGTTTCTCTTGCTTTCTCACTCTTCTTCTCTTTTCTGTTTTGTTTCATGTCTCCTCTGTAGTGGGTAGCCATTCCAGCTTTGGTCTGGAAGTGCCAACCTCCATTGAGGCTTCGGTAACTGTCACGCCTACAAGGCAGGGCCAAGGGAGGGCCCTGAAGACCCGAGATTGCACTGCACTGCACGCTCTCTTCCTTCTTGGATGGTAGACGGAGGAGAGTTCTCCAGAGAGCACTGCCAGACTACACTGCGTCTTTCACAGAACCCGCAACCTACCTATTCCTTTATTTGTAAGTTATGCCATTAAATAAATCTCCCTTTTAACTACATGGAGTGGCCTTAATAATTTCACCAATATCTGGCGCCCACAACTTTACCCAATACAGAATGATGCCATGGTAATCATCATCATACTACACTTCTTGCCAGAATTTCAGACAATCTTACCCATTACTCTAAGACTTGCTGCGGAGCCTACAGTTAGTCTAACTGAGATTTAACTATCTGAGCTTTCTCATAGTACCCAACAGAGTTACCATCACCCCCTAAACAGCAGGAAGCAATTCTAAGAAAACGATGTCCCTTCTCCCTAAGGTTTCATATTTCTCAGAGTTATGGATGATGGTTATAGAGTTGAGTGTGGAAGAAAATATTAGACTCAGTATTCTCCTAAAAAAAAGGGGGAAAAGAAGAAATGGAATGGATAGGTATAAGATACTATGGTAGATTATTTTATATACTAGTAAAGAAATTTAGAAAAATAGCAGCCATAGATAATTTGCACTGTTATGGATTCTTATATGTTGATACAGATGTAAACTATTTTTATATTCCTGTTTAAGATAATTTGTATATTGATACAAATATAGAACTATATTTGTTATAATGTACATATATTTCTACTCTTATTTGAAATATTTGTATATTGATACAAATGTAAATTTATATGTCATACTGTATGTATGTTCTACTTCTGTTTAGGATATTCTGTATATTGATATATATTTAAGATTATTGTCATATTGCATATCGCACTGTACATTCCTACCTTTGTTATAAATATCTTGTGTATTGTCACAATTTTGAAGTCATCGTCCTTTACTGTACATTTGCTTATAGACTGTTTACCTTGTTTACATGAAGCCTTAGTTTTTAGGTTATTTTGGTAGATAAGACTTATAGATTTATAGTCATCTGTGCTTGTCATCTCTATAGTTATGTTATTTAGGTTATCCAGATTTACAGATACATAGGTCAGATGGACAGGTAATCTTCAAACACTTCATAGACCTAGAGAATATGGCATTTAAATAACTTAGAATTCTGTTAACATGAGAGACACAATTGCTCCTGGCAGCACCAATTTGATCCCAAGAGAATGTTGGGCTTCTAAGACATTTCCATTTGGAAGTTTGTCTTCTTGGCACAAAATGGCCTACTGGGCAAAGAACTGCCCTTGCCTCGACTGCTGACAGTATGAATGCTGTCCTTTCTGGACAAGCAGGACACAAGGAAAGCGATCACTGTACTCTGCCAAGACAGGGTAAGATGGTCTTTCAGAATTCCTGCTTCTGAAAATGGTCTGTCAGATAGTCTAGGCCTGTAGCCAATTTGAATGCACCAACAATGCTGAGAAACATTAGGTGACTGTCCAGGCTTCCGGCTGTCTCTGTCTACTCTTGCAAGATTTCAGAAAGTTGCTTGCATCCATCTACCATTTCTCAGGTACCATTATATTCCTTCTCAGGTCTTTGATGGGACTGAAGACTAGCAGTTATAGTTACAACTTAGTATATATACAAATATATATATATATATATATATATATATATATATATATATATATATTATCTTAGATAGAACATATTAAGTATTAGATTCAAGTTGTTTAGGATAGGACACATTTTGGAATGATCTTTGTAACATACCATTTACCTGTGCTCTAGACTTCTCTGGATTTTAGTATGTGTTTCTTGCTTGATATTGTTCACATTGATTGTAGTTCCATTTTATCTAGGTCATTATCCCTCATTACTCCTGGACAATATTTGATAACCATTCCTTTGTATATAGTCTTGTATTAAGTTAGAACCTTCTTATTTAGACAAAAGGGGGAGATGTAGTGGGTAGCCATTCCAGCTTTGGTCTGGAAGTTCCAACCTCCATTGAGGCTTCAGTAACTGTCATGCCTACAAGGCAGGGCCAAGGGAGGGCCCTGAAGACCCGAGATCGGAATGCGCTGCACTCTCTTCCTTCTTGGACAGTGGACAGTAGAGGTAGCCTGAGGAGAGTTCTCCAGAGAACACTGCCAGACTGCGCTGTGTCTTTCACAGAACCCACAACCTACCTATCCCTTCATTTGTAAGTTACACCATTAAATAAATCTCCCTTTTAACTACGTGGAGTGGCCTTAATAATTTCACCAATACTTCACCTCCCCTTTACCCATTCCTCCTTCTGTTATTCTCCCAGTGCCCAGAGGCTGACCTGGTATAGAAATATTAGGCATATGCTTATATACTTTACCCCTTCTCTTTTAGTCTACTGTTAACCAAACCCTTCACATATCCATCCAATTTTTCCATCATCTCAATTATTCCTGCTTCTATGAATGTTCATTTCCTCCCCTTCTCATCTAACAACCTAACACTTATCGCTAGTGTCACCATGACTATTTACCTGTCTTTTCCTTTCCACTCATACTAACACATTAGTATACCTAGTATTATCAGGGTCCCCTTTCTCCCTAAATTAACTGTTACTTAACGATTGTAGTTTATAATCACCTGGTACTCTGTTGTCAGAGTAGGTTAACTGCAGGACAGTGATTGTTGCTGTGGACAGTACTCAATCTACTGGAGCGGGCTGGAGATACAGTCTGGTTCCTGGAACACCAAGAAACAAAATGAACAAAGAAACAAAGTGAACATGTCAATAAATGTGTGTTCATTGGCTGGGAAGCTGTGCAACAGAGTATATTTTTCTCAGGTCCAGAGGAGACCATATAGGGTTGCCATAGTGACTTGGGGATGCCATTAAAGGTTCTAGCTACTCATCTTCCTTTAATCTGCAGACCATAGTTTGGCTGTTGTTCTCATATTTCAAATGTGGCATTAACCTGTGATGCTTGAAGGCTTGAGACCTGTTTGGCCAACAACTCAAAAAGACCTAACATTCCCAGCACTGGAGGCTTTGCTTGGTGGCATGAGACCCGCAGCTTTACCACGTTTATGTTCCAGGTGAGAAGGGCAACAGGGTAATGCCAAAGGGAAACTGTGTGAGGTGAATGTCATTCATTAAAGGAACTGTCCCAGAAGACTTCCCAGGGGACTTCTTACATCTCATTGGTTGGAGCTATGTGAAGGTGACTGTCACTAGAAAACCAGAAGATGTTTATAGCTATGTAATATGAGGTGAATTTGAGAGATTTACAGTGAGTGAAACTGACAAGTTTTGTTAACTACTTAGATATTTGGAGGTGGGATCCAGGCAGCTTAGAAATACTTCTGGGTATTTCTGCTAATTGACATGTGGAACACAAGGCATACACAGGTGTATAGTTAAGAATGTGTTTAAATCTCACAGAAATTTGGCTGATTTAAACTCAGGACCTGGGGACTTAAACCATATCCCCTGGGCTACTATTTCTTCCATTACCCCACAGATATCCCAACCTCTTCTAAGAACCCAGATTACAAGCCACTGATAAGCTTTGAACCCATTGCTTTTTCTCCCCTCTTCCACCTGTGAAATTAATTTTGCTTCTAGAATATCCCAAGTGATGAGAACATGTGTGAGAGTGGGAGGGAGCCATCCATACTGCCCTTCTTCTCCCCGATGCCAGGGTTCAGGGAGGGCCTGGAGTGAGTGGTGACCTCTTCTCAACTGTACTTCCTCAGAGGCCTGTTTTGTGCTCAGCCAATATATTCCTTCTCTCTTGTCACTGTAACAAATCACTACATTTATCGGCTTACAGCAACACAAGTTAATTGCCTTACTATTCTAGTGAAAGTAACTCCAAGGTCACAGTATTAGGGATATATTCATTCTGGAGTTTCTAAGCGCCCATCTCCTAAGCTATTTAGGTTTCTAGAGGTTGCCTATATTCCTTGGCTCATGAGCCTTCCCTCATATCCCTCTAATCTTTCTCCTTCATTATATCTTGTACTGTGGACTCTGATGTTCTTGCCTCTCTCTTCTAAGGATCCTTATTATTACATTAGACCCACCTGGATAGCCTAGGGTCCTGTCCCCATCTCAAAATCCTTAACTGGGTCACTTTTGCAAACTTCCTTTAACTATTCAAGGTAATGCCAGGGTCTGAATGATTGTGCTCCTCCTCTACTCAGATTCATAAATCAAACCAACCCCTAATTGGTGATATTAAGAAGAAAGCATTTGCAAGGACCATTGGGCCATGGGGGACTCATCTCTAAGAGTGGGATTAGTGTGCTTATAGAAGAGGTCTAAGGTAGTTTGTTCACCTTTTCATCATATGGGGATGTAACAAGAAGGTACCATCTACAAGGTGGGGGAAAAACCCTCAATAGACCCCAAATCTATGGAAACACTGACCTTAGATTTTTTTTATTCTCCCAACTTTGATCAATAAATTTCTGATGTTTATAAATTACACAATCTAAAATTTTATAGCAGCCTTCAGAGGCCGAGACTAGTAACACTCTTATAGGATTAGGTTGTGAACATTTGGGGCTGGAGCCTTATTCTGCCTGTCAGAGTTAAGCATGACCACTGACATGTGCTTGGCCTCCTGCTGGTGGACAGGGAACATCCCTGCCCTTAGAGAGCTCAGAGCTTAGGAGAGAGGGCATAGAAATAAATAGTAAATTCCACAGTACAGGAGGGACACCCAGACGAATGATATATATCCTGACCTTGAGTGGCCAAAATAGGAACTCTGAAGAGAGACTCTGTTAGATTTTGAGATATGCATATAAATTAGACAAATAAGTGATAACAAAATAAACATATATTTATTGGTACTCATCAGGTAGTGCTTTAAGCACTAACATATATTAATATCTTTGATCATCTCAGTCTCAAATAATGGGTACTATAATCATCTGTATTTTGTAGAATAGAGTGTCCCAGCTCTGAAAAATTTATCTTTCTTTTGCCTTTTTGTTTTACGTGGGTCGTCAGCCAGTTTGACTGTGTCCACCCACACTGAGCGAGGATGAACTTCCTTACTAATTACTTACTGATTCTTATGAGTTCTTGATTCTTGTGGATTCAAAAGCCAGTTTCTTCCAACCACAGACACACCGAGAAACAACACACTGCCAGTGGGCTAGTCAGCTTTCTCCTGCTCTAACAGATACCCAAGACAGCCAACTGAAAAGAGAAAAGGTTCATAGATTTAAACCCATGATTAGGTGACTCCATTGCTTTTAGGCCTGTGATATGGAAGCCAATCATGGTGGAAGGTACACGGCAGAGAAAAATCCCCTTATCTGATGTCCAGGAAGCGAGAGGGAGAGCGAGAGCGAGAGAGAGAGAGAGAGAGAGAGAGAGAGAGAGAGAGAGAGAGAGAGAGAGGAGGAGGAGGAGGAGGAGGGGCTGTGATCCTATCACCTTCTTCAACACCTTCTTCAAGGTCCACCCCCAGGGACCTAAAGATCTCTCCCCAGGCCCCACCTCTTTAAGGGTTGGCAACCTCCTAGCAGCACCTTACCCCAGTAAAAAGCTTCCAAAACATGGCCTTTGGGAGACAGTCAAGATATAAACTGCAGCAGTCAGTTATTTCGATGGCGGGGAGCTAAAATTAACCACTCTATTGAAGAAGCTGAGGCTGAGAAGAGTCTCTGGCTGGAACACAGGCCTTTCTTCATGCACCATTTTATTTTGTATATGTGTGCCGTGTGTGTGTGTGTGTGTGTGTGTGTGTGTGTGTGTGTGTGTGTGTGTATGTGTGTTTGTACATGTGGAGGCCAGAGGTCAACCTTGCATGTCATTCTCTCATACTCCATTCACTATTTTAAGACAAGGGCCCTCATTGCTCTGGAACTTACCAAGGAGACTAGGCTGGTTGGACACCGAGTCCCAGAGATCTGTCCATCTCTGCCTCTCTACTGTGAAGATCACAAGTTTGCTAGCATATCTGACTTAAAAAAATGGTTCTGGGTATTTAAACCGAAGTCATGGTGTTTGCAAGGCCAGCACTCCACAGACAGAGCTGTCTCCTAGCCCTGCTTCGTGTTTTTTTTTGAGACAGACTTGGAATATAGCCCAGGTGGGTCTGCAGCCCACTGTGTAGCCTAGGTGGCTTTGGATTTACTATCCTGCTTCAGCCTTCCAAGAGTTGAGATCACATACATGTGCCACTGTGCCTGGCTCTCATTACTTTGAATTATGGTAAAAATCAAAGTCCTTTCTGTGGCTTGATGGTTCACCCCAGCATCCACTCTCTTCCTGCTGTGAGGTCACTGGGCACTTTTTAGCATTTTGCTGGCTCTCACTTTTCAGTACACTCTAACCTTTTCAACATGTTGTGTCCCACCCTCCCCAGTCTCCAGAAATTAGCAGTGTTGTGTAGCAAGTTCCTGGGAGAACCACAGTTTCTAACTCTTGTCCTGGGTCACTGCCATCATTCCCGATGTGTTGCTTCTCCTCTCACCCAAGGCCTGTTTCAGGCTGATTCATCTTTCAATGTATGGCTACTTCCTCTATCAAGCCTTTTCTTGTTACACACTGACTCTGCCCCACCCCACCACAGCTGAAATTGACTGCTGCTTCCTCTGTGCTCCCCAACCCCCCCATGTCTTTGATATGGGCGCATTATACCCTGCTTACACTTGAGCTCTTCTAAGGTAGCCACTGACTGATTCCTCTGTCCCCAGGAAGGCATGTATCCAGTAGTTCAGATTCGCCACACAAAGAATATTGTGATATACAGAATCATCAAGGAATCCCTAGCCCAACCTAGGGTCGAGGAGGGCTTCTCAAAATGTGTATTGCGTTTACTTTGAGTGGAATGGGGCTTGAGTGTGGAGGAATAGCATTTTAAGGAGAGGAATCCTGATGACTGTGGAATGAGATAAGAGCTATGGGGAGGAGCTTGGGCAATGTGAAACCCCCTTTCTCTTAAGGGTTCAAGTGCAGAGGTTGAACTGATCTCCTAGGGCTTTCTCTAGCTCGCTGGGACAATAGTGTGACTTGCACTGTTCTTCTTTGCTGGATTCCAGAGTATTCCTCCTCCTCCTTCTCACAAATCTTCAAAATGTCCTGCAGTTCTTCCTCTGGCACTGACAGCGTGCACACCATTGTCCTATGCATCTTTGTATCAAACTCCAAATTCACATTCTGTATTGTTTTCCCTCATAATCTGCGGAAGTGCTACTCACAAAATAGGCATCAGAGAAAGCAGTCTGGCCATTCTGTTTACCATGCCCCTGCCTTAGTGTCTGGCACATGGTGTTTAGAGGAAGGGTTCTAGCATGGACTTGGCTAGGGCCTCAGCAGATTTCACCTCAACACCCTACCCAGGTGAACCTCATTCCTAGGTGGGTGGTCAAGAAATAGGAGTGCTATAGTAAACATCACCGATATATTTTAGTGGAGAGATATTGGATTGATGCTAGATTTCTCTAGGCCTGGTGTGTGTGTGTGTGTGTGTGTGTGTGTGTGTCAGATATTAAGTGAGGATTCTGTTACGTGTCTCTTAGTAATGTTCTAAGAATTCAGGGGCAATAGAGTTAATGAAAGGAGAGCTCACCAGACGCTGCCAGCTAACACGGTGCCTCCTGTGGAGACAAGTGGGGCCACTCCCAAGGGCACCTAGAAGGGCAGTGCTCTTTTTATAAAGAGGGATGTTATCCTTATTGTCTCTGTTACCATCATTTTGCCACTTCTATGGTCTGAATGCACCTGGAAGTCAAGTGTTGAGACTTAATTGCTAGAGGGATGCTATGGACAGCTGTATCTCCAAGGATGATTAAGTCATGAGGAAGGCTGCTCACAAGTGGGACTCAGGCTCAGAGGAGAGGGTTCCTTCTCTTCTGTGTGTTCTGTGAGTGACACGGTTTACCCTGGAGGACACAGCAGTACTTTTACATCCCACTTCCATTCTCAACTGCTTTTTATCTCAATAACTTTCGGTAATTAACACAGACCTGTCAATAATCCAATTTTATTTTTAAATCACCATTGGACAACAGTGCTTTAAAAGTATCACTGTCAGGTTTTTGTTATCAATTTGTCTGTAAAACCTGTTATGCGATTGATCCATTTTTCTGATAAAGATCTGAGGAAGGGTTTAACCCCAGGCACAGTACATTAATGGGATTTCCCTTGTCCCTTATATAACTGGACTCATCTTTACTTTCTACTGAAGAGAGGACCATTTGGTAATTGTTTTGACTCCTGTGAAAAAGAAGTTGGCTCAGAGCCAGGGTGGTATAATGGGGTATCAGGGACTAGACAGACCCAGGTTTGAGTTCTTGCTTTGCCACCTACTTGCACAAGATACCTAATCTCTCCGAGTCTTTTTGTTCAATGTAAAAGTGACGATGATGCCCTTCATTAGAACACACATGTTAGGAGTTAGAACAGCAAAGCCTTTCAACATACTGGTCCCATCCCTAGAAACTATTGCTTACATCTCAAGGACTTTTTTGGATAGTGCCTGAACTAATTGTAAGGCAAACTGGTGACTCATGTGAACCCACTTTGAACTTGAACCACCAGTAGATTAAGCTGAACTTGCATAGAGAGCCTTCTGGTAATTGACTTGGGGTTGGGTGATTTTAAGCCAGTTTTCATTCTGTGGCAGAAACAAAAAAGATGAGTCTGGAGCAACACTGTTCCTTTAATTGAAGGAACACTTTCATGTTCTCAGATCTATTTTAATCTTAAGTGCCGATTATGCATCATTCTCTCCCGTTAACAGACACTTCTGTAAGTGATCTACACACAGAGAAATACGATTCTTACATAAATACACCATGAGAAATTATCTTATTACCTAATATGCCAAAAAGCTAATAAGATAAAGAAATGGTACGAGTCATTTTTGGACAATATTAAACTTGCTTTTAGCTCATGGAAATAAAATGTAATTTCCTTTTATTATTCCTTTCATCAGGTAGAACAAAGGCAGTGGAAGGTGTAGGGTATTTATTATACAGCAGTGTTCCTGAGCTCTCTTTAAGGCTGAGGGAGAAATTCAGGCAGGATGGCCTCAAATTAAGATTTTAATGACTTCCATTTAGAAAACACATTTCTTCTGTCTGCCACGCATGGTTTTTGAATTCACATTTGAAAGTAAAAAATGAAGCTTTATACTTAGATGTACAAAAGCTTGCCTCTATCTGCTGCATATGTGTGTCCATTAAGAAATGAATGCACATTGTCTCTACCTGTTCGAATGTATGCATCCACTAAGAAACAAATGTACATTGCCTCTACCTATTCACATGTGTGCATGAATTGAGAAACAAATGGATTGCCCCCACCTGCTTGAATGTGTGCATCCATTGAGAAATGAATGCACCGTGTCTACAGAGCAGCTCAGAGGAGTGGAGGCTTCTTGAAGCATCTATTGCAAAGGTGACTCTGAGCTAAATTAGGATATTTAAGTTGTCTAAGAAGTATCAGCCCCACAAGACTTTGAATGTTGTTCCTTGGGGGAGCTGAATATTATATTTACAAATGAGCAAACAATTGATTTTGAAAGAAATTTTAATAGGATTCAAATGAATAAAAATTTCTGGTTGAAATCATCATCTGGTCAGTGTGTGGTCTTGGGTAAAGGAGGTAAGTAATATTTTGATTCAAGCAGTGCTTATAAGGCATGATTATAGACACAGAACACACACACACACACACACACACACACACACTGCACTCTCCCTATTTCTTCAATAGAAATAACACTAAGTAAATGCTGTCAGCCTTCTGTGACATGCAATTTTTCATCCTAGCAAAATATAATGTACCCTGGACCTCAAAGAAATTTAATAATCTCTCTGAATTCTTGTGATTTGCTAGAGCTCCCTACAAACACCCACGGAAACTATATTTGCCTGGAGATTTAAGGTAATGGATGGACAGCTGCAACAAGATGAATTTTTTATTCCACATTAAGCAGACACATTGTGTCTATGTTGGGAAGAGTTGTGTGCATGGAATGTCCTTCTAAGGACATGTTCAGAACCTATTTAAAGACCTACATCTATTTGTGAAACTTTCTGCATAGATCTATTATTGGGGGCAGGAATGAACTATATGAATGAGAATCATTATTACAACTTTCCATATTCCAACCCCAGCATGACCCCCAATGAGTGGCACCTATTACAGGGTTAATTACAAAGCTTTGAGACCCTACAAACATATTTGTGAAGCTGTGTTATTTTGGGGGGAAGCTATTTGTTTAACTGTTCATTTTCTTTTACAAATGAAACATGGGGGTTTGTATTCAGAAAAAAAAACTAAAGGGACCTTTTGAGTTCAACTGTTGAGGTGCAGGCTGACTTAGAGGTTTAATATTTAGCTTGGTTAATTAAATCCCATTCTATGCCCTGAATTTAATTATCCTAACTGATGTGGTAATTTAATATAATAATAAAAAGGGGTTAATGAGAAATGGAGGAGAACTGGACTATTCATTCATCTGGATCAGTGGGGGCATTTTTTTTTCTTGAAGTACCAGTTTATGGATGGTGATGTTTTATTGGGTATTATGAGTTTTCAATTAGTGAGAAAATGGAAATGAAAGCTGGACAGCGGATCATCAAGGAATGATCACATTTGGAAATAGGCACAAAGCTCACTCCCTAAAGTTCAGGGCAGATTTTAATGTGATTTCATGATAAGGTAGGCACTTTTCATCTTCATAGGTTGTGGCTAAATCATGTTCTTTTTACACTGTGCAAGCAAGTCTTTGTGTCGGGTTCCTTATCAAATAGAAAGTCAGGTCACTGCTACTTCTAAACAAAAGTAAGTCCAACAATAAAAAGATGACCTCCCTTGTTTGTCTGTCACCTCTCAGAACAAATGGACTGCTTCCTTGATACAGCACTCAACCTGACCTCAGTGGAGGACAGGGCAAGAGTAGCAGACCCCAACTCGATTCAATCCTATTGGAGACTTGCCCCTCCCCCCCGCCCCCCCAGGTTACTCAATCTCACTGAGTCTTGCCTGCATCACCCATGAGATAAGGACGATGTGATCTGCTCTTCACAGAGTGCCAAGAGGATCAAGTGAGAGAATGCAGCAGTCCCTACATGGCATGCCTGATGTATAATGAATGCTTTGCAAACAGCGACCTTTGTCCTCTGAACAACCCACAGGCATTCTTATAAATAACAGACAGTAACGCGTCGTAATGCTACATGAAATGCCAGATCTGGCTCACCAACTAGTACAGTGTACCTCAAACTTTAAAGGACCTGAGATTCATCCTGGTGGGTGGTTCTGTAGGTGCCTTTAGCCCGAGATTCTGCATTTCGAACAGGCTCTCAGATGACAAGGGTAATGCTGGTTGGGGACCATACTTCGAGCAGTGTAGAACTAGGTCATTGACATCTAAAGACTGAGTAAACTTGGAGAGACTGGGCTGAGTTGCAAAACAGAACTTAACACCTTTTTTTTTTTTATTTAATGAGAGAATATCAGGGAATTCTGCATATATTATAGAAAAAAAGTTGGAATGAACACATTTAAAAATTTGGGAAGCTCAAATTCATTCTACACACTTTCATTTATTGTCTGGACAGATAAAGTACAAATAATTCAAACACAACAAGATTATGAAAAAAACATTTACAATACTTTCCCTCAGAAATCATCTAAACTAGCAAGATTAACATGAAGTCATTCATTTATAACTAAAGTATACAACTGCCTGGTCCTAAGATTTTTTTTCCTTTTTTTTCCCCCAGATTGAACACATCATAGAGAAGAGATTTTGGCGTGCCTTTCCCATGAATGCTTAGCAAATGCATCAGAACTTTGCCAGCAAACTGCATTCATTCATAGCAGGTGACATAAAAAGGTTTCCCTGAATGTTGAACGAGTGTTCTCTGAACTGAAATCTGGTGTTACTTATTTATTTTCTTCAAAAACCGAAAAGAGGAAAAAAAATAGAAAAAAAATGTAAAGGAGTAGTCTATGATGCAGCCTTGGTTTTTGTTACCTGTCTACCACTACGACGACTACTACAAAGTTTGCCTCTTCGGTGTGCAAACAACAGTCCCGTCTACATGCGCTTAGTGGGTTCAGCATGGGAAAAAATGCACAAAATAAGCACAAGTTATAAATAACCATAACGTTTTATTACCATTAAGACTAAACTTGTATTGAAAAGATTTTATGTAACAAGACAAGAAAAGCAATAGCAAATTTTACTATCAACTAGATTATGCATAGCGAGTAACTGTTTCTATTACCCAGGGAAGAGCATGAACTCTTGGATTTTTTTTGTTTCATTTTCGTTTTAAATATATAACCGTACAAAGCACAAACGTACTAAAATGATCAGCGCACTGGACGTGGGAGCTTGCTCCCAGTCATTTTGTTCCCTTAGCTCTGTTTAGTTTTCCCCAATCTGAATTACATTAAAATAAAGACCCAGTTTTTTTTTTTTTAGTTTTTCTACTGTGCAGTAAGAAAAAATATTCACAACAAACATGACAATATATCAAACAATAGTTCTACACAAGTTACCTTGATACCTCTTTAACTGTCACTTAAATATCATAAGAAAACATTTTAAGACATATACAAACAAAACTAGCCAAGTGTTACAACTTATAATAAATTAACCAAAGAAAAAATAACTTTATATATATATATATATTTATATTATATATACACATACACACACAACAGAATGACACAATAATATGCTTCTTCCCAAAGTTTAAGTAAACAAATAAGTAGTCTAGCCAATCTAGCTATATTTGATCTTGGCCATAGGCATCATCACATCTGCAATTAAATAAATAAGTGTTTCAAGCAACATAAACAGTGTTTCAAATGTACCCACACAGCCCAATTTTATCAGCATGGGCTACAAAGTGAATTTGAAAATTGCTTAATGAATGTAAAGCAAATGTATCTTTTTTTTCCTCTCCTAAACACATTTACATTTAACTATGATACTAAGATATGTAAATAATTTTGTAGCACCTACTGCTCAAACTAAGGAAGTTTTAGATTAAAAGGAAAATGAATCTTTTTAATTTTTGTTCTGCTGACATCCCATACTGATGACTTAAAGAAAAACTGTCTTTCAACTCATCTCCTTGCTTTTGGGTTTTGACTGTGGGGAATTGTGGTACCCTGGGTAGAATGAACACTCCTTTCCCCTAGCAATTAATATTTTTTTATTATTACATGCTATGAAAAGATATGAAGATCATCTGTTTATAGCCCATCCTTCAAAAAACAGTCTACGAATCCAGTTTAAAACACACATCTTGATCTCTAAAAAGTTACCAGTGCAGTATGAACGCGACAAAGTTGTCAATTTCCCCTAAATTAGCCAGTCAAAATATTTTTTTCTCAAATCCAGATTCTCTTGTAAAAATTCTTTATATTTTATAAAAATAGATTTTTCTTGAAACCCATTTTCAGCAAAGAGACCACCTCTTTGGCAACAATGTTAATGTTATTAAATTGTTAATGTCATCAGGTACCCCCTTTCCCCATCCCCTAACAGAAGACTGTTTTAATTCACATGATAGAAAAGAAAAAAGGAAAAATAAAAAAATTTGCAAAAGTTTTTTTTTTTTAGTTTTGCAATTTTTATTATTCCTCTTTAATTTGTGTGGGGGTTTTTAACCAATCTGATTGGATCAACGTTTTGCCAAAAAAGAAAAATCTTTTTTTTTCTTCCTTTGAATCCCATTACTTTGTAAAAATTGTTTATTATTTTTTTGTGTTTTTTGTTTTTCTTCTTCAAATGAGCGAATGGTCATCTTAAAAAGACCCACCTTCAAGGAAGGTAGTAAAGTTAGCTGGCTGGGTAAAAATCCCTGCACATCGCTATCTATGTATATTATATTCAACAACGACAGCTATGAAAGAACATTCAATGCATCAAAGGTATTTTTTTTTGTTTTTTTTTTCTTTTTTTTTTCTAAGCATTATAAAATCCTTTCCTGGTACACCTCAGGATAATCCAATGTTTTAATACTTAGGCAACACGGGCTTATAAAGTCCATGGTTGAATATAAGCCTTGGAAAGTTTGTCTCTTTCTTTTGTGTATGTGTGTGCGCGCGTGTTTTGTTCGTATATATTTATATATATATTTTAATAAGTAAGGGTGAGAAATTCAGGACTTGTGGGCTTTGTTGGTTTTAAAGGAAACTTGCAACACTCTGTCTCCCAGGCGATAACCATTGAGGCTGGCGATGGCCATGGCTGCCTCATCGTAGTTGGTCATGGTGACAAAGCCGAATCCCTTGCACTTGTTGGTGTTGAAGTCACGGATGACCTTGACGTTGTTCACTGCTCCAAAAGGGCCAAAGAGCTGCCAGAGGACACTCTCATCAGAATCAGGGGACAGGTTATAGACGAAGATGCACCAGCCTGTTCCTGTATGACCAGGGATGTTCATTCCCACAAGACTTGTCATCCCGTCAATAGTGATTGGGGAGAACCTGGGGGGACAAGCAGAAGGGGGGACTGGTCCAGACATCAGTCTGACCATGGATGACACACAGATGCACAGACAGACACAGGGCAAAGGGCTGAGTGAGTGTTTGCAGGAGAGTCTTCAGGGTTTCAAAACCAAAATGCAAAAGCTAACATCTGTGACATTTCTTCTGATGGGGTGGACTGGACAGCTAAGGCTCATGCCAAGAGAATGGCCAAGTCATTTCCTAAAAGCCACAAGAGACCCCCAGTTCTAACACAGTATATGTTCATACATTGTCCCACCCTGAACCTATCCCATCATAGACTGTGAGTTCTCAGGGAAGGGGCTCTGTTTCATCCATTCTACTGTTGGGTTTATTCATTCAGTGGCATGAATATGGGCTCTCACAGACACATTAGCCCATAGGAAAAATACGTGTTTATTGGTTGAGGGAGTGACAATCTGTTTGATGTCAATGCTTGGAAAATTTTACTCTTATTTTTTAGGCGGATTAAGGGATGGCTCTAGAAGTGCTCACTGCACCACCATCAGAGTCCCCCCACTTACGCCTGCCCAAGAACTCTTGGTGTTACTGAGGTTGTAAATACATGAGGACCTCTCTTGTTATTAACCAGATGAGTGGCTCATGTTCCATTTAGCATTTATTCATAAGGATTCTCCCACAGACCTGGAGCAGTAATAACAGATGTACTACTCCTTAATACTATATCATCTCGAAGCCATCTTGAGCATGACTGGAAAAGTCCTCAAGTGGTTTGTGTAGTTATAAGTTTTGAATTGCTATACATTAGAAAAGCCTTGGTGCAACAACTGTTGTATTAGGTTGAAAATTTCAATTTTTTTGTGTAGTCTTGAAGAGGAAAAAAACCCTTCAGATTTTATTCACTGCCTTATTAAATAAACCCATGTGGCATTTGTGGTGGAAGAAACAGTTAGGATACCAGAGTACGGCAGAACAGTATTGGCATCATTTTATTTCACACTGAACTTAAACAGGGGGTTTTGATCTATTCATTGATGACCAGATTGCTTTTCTTTTGGTTGATTTTTTTTTGAGAGGTAAGGGGAGGAAATTGGAGAAGAGGAAGTCCAAATTAGACAGGAGTATGGGACAAAGTGGAAGTTATGACTATTTTAAAAAGTAAGCAGACACTATTGGAGGTTTAGAAGTCTTATTAAAATTCATATTTAGCTAGAATTTAGATAATCATATGTCTGTTAAAGATATGCTAAGCATAATAATTCAGTAGATAAAATTTTTGTTATTATTAACAAAAGCAAGTTTTACTAACCAAAGCAAGTTTCCCTTTTGCTTAAAAAAAATAACAATAAAGCAGAAGCAAAACCATTCATGGTTCAGATCCTTAAAGGGGCAAAATGGCTTAATTATTACTTATATTATTTCAAAAGGCTGACTTATAAACAATTTCTTCTTCAGCTGTGAACCTCTGATCCCTTTCAGTTTATGCACAGAAAGCAACTAAGTACTTATTATAAGGTCAAGGTCAGGGCTAGGAAGGGGTTTTACGTAGGATTACCACTCAAGGTAGGATGGAGGCTACATCCAAATCTGGGTTCAGTGAAAAGGAGAATCTTGGTACCAAGTAGTGCTGGCTATGCTGGGTTGGGTTGCACTGGGCTGGATTGGACACTGGCTGATGTGGCCACACATGGAGGACAGCCCAGTTTTTCCTAGTCTCATGTGTGTCACAAGCATCACCTTTTCCCCATAGTATGTGGTGCTACCTCACTAAAGTTAGAGGGCAGCAAAGGTATGGGATGGAGCTAGAAAAGATGCAGAATGCCTGGGACTAGGCAAGCAGCGTGTTGGATACGTGGAGATAATTTAGTCAGCCTTACTGGTGCTGAAGCTGAGATTCAAGAGGCTGGCCCCCTGCTAGTAAAGTCTGCAGTCCACTAACCCCCTTCACTGTGTGCTCATTTCCAGAGTCAGGGTACTTACCATGCATGCATAACCAAGTGGTAAAAAGACCCTGCATCAAGTGGAGAGTGTGCTGTGGTCTATGAAAGCCCACATCTCTCTCCCTCAACTGATGAAGTTGTATTAAGGTGTGCATCTCTAGTGAGAAAGAAGATAAAGATGCTATGTCCCTGGCAGTGTGATGGAGTCAATCAGGTCACATTTAGGGACCTCATGGATACAGTTACATAACACACCTAACTTCTAAGACTGATTTTAGGTTGGACCTGGAAAGCCTTATGATTACATTCAGAAAGTCTCAAACCCTGCTTGAGTCCCCAGCCCCATAAAAAGGCTTTACAAATGAAAGAAATCTCAAATTTATTCCCAACCCCCCACACATATAACTTAGAGAAGACTTATAACGGCTAAAACCTGTAATAAAAGAAACCCTTGGTTGAGGTGCACACAGATACACTTCATTCTCAAGATGTGCCTTAAAATGCACACTGAAGTGGGATGGGAGTCAAAAAGCCATCCATGTTTTAATCCGTGATTTGGCCAGATTGTTGGTCACGATTAGCAAAATGTTCTAATTTTGATTTGCTGGGATCTGCCCTCTTAAACTGAATCCTGGCATCAGAAATGCAAAACAGGTGCTCAGCAAGTTAGCAAAATCAGCCAGAAAAGTCAGGGCTTTCTCCCCAAGGGAAGCCACTCAGGACCAGATCAGATGACCCAGGGCTTGGTAGCTGTGGCACCTGAACCATAGGGAAAGCCCACCTGCAAAAAAAAGAAAAGGTGAAACACACAAATACATTTTTGTGTGCCCTAAAAGAAACAAAATTAACTGAGGTCCAAAATTAAAATTAAGAATTTGACATGCTGGTGGAAGAAAAAGGAAGAATTGAAAGAAAAGTAAAGTTAGTGAATTAAAAAAAAAAAAATCTAGCCCCAGTCTGTGCCAACACGGACATCTGGCAATCTGTGGAGTTTTAATTACCTCTTTACGCCATAGGCCATATTAAGCAAATTGTCCAGCCTGCAAAGAGAAGGAGGGTCTCTGGGTTAATGCCTCACAGATGGCAAGATCACTCAATGGAACTATTAATAAGAATGCTCCATTTTCAAAGAAGAAAAGCTTGACAACTTCCCCACTGCTCAGGAGACTGTCTACTGGTCGTTCTCTCTTTTCCTGTTTCCAATTGCAAGTAATTCATGTCCAGGTCAATTCTAGAGTCTAAAGCAAGTGTCTAATGAATCCTGTTTTCTTTCAAGGTCTGAATTAATTCAGCTCTCCCCTCCCATTTCTCAGAACATTTGTGTGGATTTACTTTTATGTTACTTGTGAAATTGTTAAAACGGGGCGGGGTGTTCTTAAATCATTTACCTTTTATTACAACTAAACTTGTGTGCAAAGGTTTCTGTTCCTGGTTAACAGCACATGATCACAGACTACATATATGAACAGATCTGTTAGTCTAGCTGCTTTCATTCTATCTGGCCACACCCACAAGTTGGAAGGCAGGGAGTTTTTGTGAGCTAAGATTAAAGGAAAATAAAAAGCTTATTATGCAATAGCCCTAAAGCATCTCCTAGCAAAATGTCATTATGTTATAATCTTCCTCACATGCATACCTTACTTGGGGACAAGCTATTCACACCATGGGGCAGCAGTAACCATAGTTTCCACCATTAGAAGCTTGCTGGAAAGGATTTTTACATAAATACTACATGTGTTTTCATACAAAATAGAAATTAGATGGCTCCGATCCTTCATGAAATTATTAACTATTTCAGAGTTATGGGGCATAGGAGGACACATGGAAAGTCTGATTTCTTCCTTCACTGTGTCCAGATGGACTGTTCTATCATAGAGAGAAGGACCCCCTATTTTCTCATGTGAGGTTTGACCAGGAAGAAAACCCTTTCATTAAAGGGAAGTTGGTACATGGGCAGAATATGGTACACGCTTAGAATTTACTATGGGGGGAGGGGAGCGAGTCAAGACCGTGCTTCTCCCTGCACAACAGAGGCTGGTTAAAGTCTAACTGCTTTCCTGGGGAAAAAAAAATCCACCTCTCAGGAAGGGCCCACAGGAAACTGTCCATTGCACCAGGGACTTCCTGGGGTTTGGGTACCCAAAGAAAACACTAGTAAGGTATGATTGAATCTTCCTTTTCATCTTCCCAGAGTATGTGACTTAAGAGAGTAAAGTTAATATTAAAGAGAGTCTCTCCTCCCCTGGATTCCAGCATCACCTAGGAAAAGAGGCAAGGACAAGCCACTCCTGGCCAGGGTCTACCCTGCCTTAACTCTGAGCAGCTGCATACAGCTCAGTGATTAACTCCATTGAAATTGATTCTTCTTGTCTGGCTAAACACAGAGACTTTGTTTCTACTAATGATTTTCAAGTTTAACCAATAGTCACAGTGACAAGCTGGGAGAGGGCTGGTAAGAGTAGTCCTCTTGTATTTTATAGGAGTGGCAAATGGTGCTCTGGGGAAGCGTCCCCGTAGTGATGGCTTGGGTGGGGCAGAGGCTGTTTGCCTTGTTCTGTCGTTCAGAGGTGTAGGCTCTCTGGCCCATGCCCCACTCCATACTGGTGATGGTGTGGTGAGCAGCAGACATGCCTACCTGAACCTTTGAGCCTGGTGGTGGAGAGGGCCAGGGTAGCGCCGGTTTGGGGACTGGTAGAGCTGGGAGAGCAGAGCCTGGCTGGACTTCTGGCTGGGGTTGTTGGCAAACTTCACAGTAATCGGTTCTGTAGCACCGCTGGGCTTCTGGCCATTCAGCCCTTTGATGGCTTCTTCTGCCTCGATCCTCTTATCAAAGCGGATGAATCCCACCCCTCTCGAGACTCCTGGGGAAGGAAAAACAGCATTTGCAAAGAGTGACCCAGACAGTTGGGAGCTATCACTGGGAAGCACCCTGTAGGTACTTTGTGGTGACTCAATCCACTTGTGATCCAGCTCCTTGAATTTCTGTCACTCACCAAAAGGCATCTATCTGGGTGCCTTTCTACCAGCATGACTCTGGGCAGATGTCTCCAAGCAGAACACAGTGGGTGTTTCCCTCCAGGCCTCTACAATTGCCCTGTCCAGTCCCTATCTACCTTTAACTGACCACCTAACACTATCTAGTTCTGAGGGTGCCTTTCATACCTCATAACTGAACCTCTGACCACTCACTGCACCCTTTAGGGACATATTCTGTGCTTTTTCTGCACCCTTTGAATGATGGACTTTATGCAGGCCACTTATTCTTTGTTGTCTTAAACAGAAACAAAACCTACAGATTACCTTTCCCTGGATCTTTGATACACGCAGATAAAATTCAGACTTTTCAGGATAGCAATTATTGCCTTTGGCAGTCTGGTCTCAAATCTGCTACTGAACCTTACACCAGCCACCCTGACCTGCATTGAACAGCTTGTATTCTTTCTTAACACCAAACCTTGGGCTATCCCATCCTCTGTCTCTAGACTGTTCTATCCCTTCCTTTTTTGCCAGGAAACTGAATCATTTCCCAAAGCTCTGTTCCAAAATCGCCTCTGCCATGGAGCCTTTCCAACAATCACCAGGAGGCCCAGTACACCTTCTTCTGAGCTCTCATGGGGCACTGGACGGTCTCTAGCAAGCACCTCACATGACCGCATTCATTGGAGTCCTGTGAGGGCAGGCTCTATGTCTTCTTGATCCTTGGTCCTGAGTGTCTCTCTGCACAGTGTTTAAGGTGGAGCCCGCACCACTGGGGATGGGTGCATGGATCAAATGGTAAACATGCATGTTTACCTCGACTCTCAGGGGAAACATTTCAAATTGAGGTCAAATCAGGAATAGGCAAAAGACACTGTCACTGACAGTGCAGCCCCAGCTACCTTACATCTCTTCCTGAGAGGCGCTGGTTGGGTTTCTTTCTTATGGACAAAGAACCGTAGCACCTTAGCCTGGGATCATACCCATGCACGGCTGACTTAGCTAGTGGGAAATCTGACCTCTCACTTCAGATGACCCCCAATATGTAGAATAAAGCAGCCTGAAGTCCCTTCTAACTTTACATCACTGTGCTCTGGAGCTAGAGCTGTACATATAGTTTTTCCCACTGGATGAAGGCTGAGACAGACTTTAAAGGCCATAGAACCCCACTCTTAACTTGATACCCCAATCTTCTTTCATGACCCTGCCAAGTAGTTTAGTTGTATTTCCATGGTGGAGACTCTGGAGTCTTAAGATGGCCCATTTTAGATTTAGGTAGTCCATGTACAAGGGTCAGAAATCCGCCTGTTCAGGCTCTGCACCCTCACCTGCAATATCCATGAACCTACTTCTGTGGGTCACATGGCACAGACATACAGAGGAACCAATTACAAAGAAGCACTTAACCTGTGACTTGATCGACCAGGATGCGTGAGGTGATGATGCGACCGTATTGCGAGAAAAGCTGCTCCAGTTCCTTCTGGGTCATGGTCTTGGGAAGGCCACTAACGTACAGGTTAGCATCCCTGATTGAGGCTGAGCTCGGGCGGGCATAGGACACCTAGGAGAAGGTGAGAGGTGCTAAATGCACAGCAGGCACTCATCATTAGAGTGGAGACCAAAGAAACAACCAAGATGACAGTCCCTTGTCCGTCCTGAGGACCCATGGTTCTTGTGTAGGAACAATAACAGGAGAACAACAAGAGATGAACAAAAGGAGACTTGTCAACAGAAACTTAAAACAAATGCACAGATAAAGGTCTGTTAGTGTGAACAAATAGCTACTGTATGGCAGCTGTTAAATGCAGAACTACCCACGCGTGAAGTTCTGAAGATTTACCTCCTGGATGTGGGAGTATAGATGATTTACTGTATCTAACACATAATAATCTTTGAATAAGCCAAAAAGAAAAGAGAAAGCCCGTGAAATTCTGCTCTGTACATTTCTCTCCATGCCATCCTCCCTGTGCCCATTCCCTTATCCAAAGCATCAAAGCAGTCAGGTTCTCTGCACGATTTTTTTTGGTCCCCTCCTTTGTGTTGCTCCAATCTGTTCCCACGAGGTCTGCTCTCGCTGAATGACAAAGTGCTGGTGAAATGGGGTTGAATGAACATCTGCTTGTTAAACTCGATATGTGACCTTGCACATCTGCAAGGATCAGTTGCCTCTCACTTTGAGGCAGGGCAGATAGAATCACAACAAACAAAAAAATGGGGGCACAGTGGATAAGAGGGAGGGAAGGACAGTGGTTAGAGAAAAGAGCCTCACCAATGGTTATAATAAATTTGACTTTGTAAATTTGTTCTCCCAGATCTCTCAACTGCTTTTTTTCCTCCCCCAAAAGCTAACACAGAAGTGTAAACAGATCTGAAATTCCATCTGCAAGAAGCCAAATCTTTAGCAGTACACATAAGCAAAGCAAACCCCAGCAGTCATTAATTTTAGACTTTCATTTACTTATTTATTTATTTTTTAAGAAAACAACATCAGACATTTGAAATATAATTTACAGCTAGTCTAACAAAAGCACTTTCCTGCTAAAGCTATTTCTGGGGCAGTTAGGGCTCAGAATAGACGATGAAAACAGTCATTTCTGACTACATCTGACAATGGTGGACAGGAAGGGACCTATATGCCTTAGCATTTTTCAGCTGGCTATTTCTTTTAATCTATATAACAGATTCAGGAGACCTGCTAAATCCATTAGAGTGAGAGTGTGTGCATGTGCATGATTGTGTGTGTGTGTGTGTGTGTGTGTGTGTGTGTGTGTGTGTGTGATTTTGTGTGTACATAAAAGCATGGGTCCATAACAAATGTCATCCTAAATCAGACCATTGACATTAAGAGCTAAACTTTGAACAGCAAAGTGGGCCTTATTTATGAGATCTTCAGGCAAAGAAAATGAGTGCAGAGAGAAGATTACGGATGAACAGACCCCTTACTCATGGCATATTCCCCCTTTCTATGACAGGGACACTAGGTCCCTTTATGAGTTCTATAACTAAAAATAGATGTTGACTCAACAGAAAATGATGTGAATGACTAATCTGCCTCGCTAGCCTCCTCTCACTGATGGAGCCAGGAAGCTGCCTCCAGTATCTATATCTTCTAGACATCCATGGGTAGCCTTGGAGGCCTCTGTACATGCCACATCTTCCCAGAATATGGCAGAGAAAGCAGAGTAGCTTTTACATGGTAGGTATCTGTGTGCATCTGGGGCCGGCCGGGGAGCTGAAGGATTAAGAACTCCATGTAACTGTTATGTGGAGTAATTCTACTCCACAGAAAGTGCTCCTATCCCAGTCCTCTAAGGGGCAAGAACAGGTTATAGCATAGTGGAACTATTTTTCATTCAGGAGGAAGCAATGGTAGGAAGGAGGAAACCCATCCACAGTACTAAGGTTCACCTTGTCTCACCTTGCTAGTTACTGATGTTATCTGAATATATCTGTGTTCCATCAAAGTTCAACCTCCCCACTGCATGCCTCCACTCAGGGGAAAGAGGCCAAGTCTGACTCTTGTAAGGGCTTAGCTCAAATGCCACCTTCTTTTGGCAGTCTTCTTTGTCTGACATTGCCTCACCCTGAGATCCTCCTTAGTGGGCCACTTATTCGGATCTTAACTCACCATCTAGTCTCGTGGTTATCTTGAGGTGGGTGTATATGTGTCTTATTTATGTCTGTGGCTCCACCTCTCAGCACAGAGCCTGAAATCTGCTGAAGGCACAAAACATACTGGAAAAAAAATGAATGAACACCCACAGCTCATGATGGATGATGCTGGTGTTTGGGGTTCTTTAGAGTTAACCATAGCTTGGTTCCTCCACGGATATGATCACTGAGCCAAGCACCCAGAATCATAGCTATGTGCCCTCACTAACTGAAGAGCTAAGATAAGCTTCTTACTCGTTAGTGCCCGAGGTTGGAAGGACTAAGAGGAGTCTGCTTCAGGACGAGGTACCACAAATCCTTCTGGAGGATCTGCTCTGGGTGATGGGAACACAGCTCAAACCAGGCGTCTCGTTCACCTTCAACAGAGGCAACAGGCTCCTCTCAGGATTTACTGAATAAATATGGGGTGAATGGGTGAGCAAACACAGTGACCCATTGTTACAAAGTCACAAGATGTGTGTCATGGCAAGGTTATATCTTAGTGTGACCCCAACACAGGGGAGGGGTAAGTTGGGGGTGAGAAGGACCAGGGAGAAGATAGAGTTGTGGTGAGAGAGGTGGTAGGATGGATGAGGAGATGGGGACCTGTTAATAGCCTTCTGCTTTGAGGAAGGTCAAAGGTTTAGGAAAATGCCTGGCAGTGTACATTTTCTACTATGTACGGCTGTACAAAACAAAGCAAAGACCTTGGCTTCTACTGGTTTGGGGCAGTTCGAGCTGGGGTCCAGAAAGGAGCATGTTGAGGGCAGACTCCGCAGGACAAACAGAGTTGGCACTGGAAAGTCAATGACACAGTCAAAACCATTTCCCCCAAAGATGATCCTGAGGCAGAATTACAGCCACAGATCCCCAGAGACTGATCCAGGCACAGAGCACAGACCAGTCTAAAGGTACGCAGTATCTGGGTTGTTCTACTCCCAGCCTAGGCCCTCTTCAGTTTTTCTCCTCTATTTAGAGCCATAGCTTATTGTTCTTTTAGACCTCTGTGCAGTACCTCTGGAGAGGACCAGGCAAAAGCGATAGGAAAATGATTTGCTCAGTCTGGCGTCTAAATGCTCTTCCTCAGACCCCAAAAAGTTCAACTTTCCTCAAACATTTGTTAAACTCTAGCAGAAGGACTGCAAATGTTAGGCCCTTTGCTAACCTGAAACATGTCCCCAAAATGGTGACCTTCAGCCTCTGTATTGGTGACATGTTGACCCTCTCTGAGTTGCTGGCCTAGAGCTCAGGGCTTCCAATATTATAGGCAGTGCCCTGGAGAATTCCTCTTGTCTTGAACCATCAGGAAAGATCATTTCATTCATCCAGAGTTTCTCACAAGAAGGTTGGCATTTCTAGGCTAGCACAGCTCTTGTCTAGACAAAGCTGTAAGTGAAGAAGCCACTCCTTTCTGGGTAAGGGTGGCCTCAAGGTAGGTGACTGAATGGCTGACATCACAGACAATCCTGTCAGAGATTTTCAACATTTCCACATGCCCCAGATCTTTCTTCTTGTGAGTTTGCAGTCCCCCTACCCACTACAAAAGGACCCAATAATAACAATAAACTTGAGAGCCTTGGTGCTAGAAGTCGCCTTGAAAATTGGGGAGGAACCCATGAAGGGCTGAGTATCTACCACAGACATTTCTGAGAACACGAAGTTCACAACTACATGAATATCCTATACTACCCCTGGCCATCACAGGCTGCTGCCAAGGTCTTCTTTATAGACCTCAGGGGCATCCTTTCTGTTTTTATCAGCCTTCATCTTGGACAGGTGCTAGTTAGAGTGTTAGGGAACCATATTTTGAAATAAGTTATTCCAAAGCTTATACTTACGTGACTTTAACTGAGATTGAGATCCCAATATAGAATGGAAAAAAGATATAGAGGTTAAGAACAGCTTTGGTGTATGGGAGCTTTAGATATGAATCCTGTTCACTTTGCAGATGTGTGACTTTGTGCCTTTCTGAGTGGCATCACTTGAGCATCATAGTTCAGAAGCTAAGAGAGCCACTTGTGTGTAAGATTCCTAGGCACAAAGACTGGCCCCAAAGTAAGTGCTCAACAAACTGTGACTTTGACATGGTTGCTATGTAAACAGGCCTTATTCTAGACACTGGGGAGCAAAAAAATAAAAAAATAAAAAAAAAATCGTACAACAGTTCCTGACATGCAGGACTGCTAGTCTAGCAGAGGAGATGTGTACAATTTCATTATTTGAAGATCAAGCTACAGATTTTCCCCAGTCTGTTGTTAACACCCTATTCTCTAAGTGAATACAAACTCCCCAGAGCAGGCAGGTCCCCAGGGGATGTTCATTCTAAAGAAACCAGGAGAATGGCAGCAGAGAGCAGACTCTGGAGGTGCCAGGGCTTCTATGAGCAAGCCCTCCTAGGGACCTGAAATCCCACCTGTGGGATCAGGGAGAGCAGAGAGCAGCCAGCTGGCTCCTGGAAACAACAGCTTTGATTGTAAGGATTGGTTTACCTCTGTGCCCGTGGACGCAGCCCTCCTCATAAATAGGACAGGTGTCTGCTTTTGTGGCTCCATCCTTTGTGTTCCTCTCTGCACCTGCCACCTGATAATGCCACTCTAAAAGAGCATTGGGGATAGAGCCTCATGGTAACATCGCAGATGCAGTTTGATCCCATCACATTTTCCCCTGTTCGGAACTCTCCAACGTGTCTTAAACACCTTGTATTGGAAGTCCGAATCCTTTATCTAGGCATTCAGGGCATCTGGCCCTGGCATCTGGCCCAACCTCTCATCTCCTGCTGACCTCTACATGCACGCTATGCTTCAGTTCAGACAAAAACATAGTCACAGGTTTCTGGCTGTGCATTGAAAGTTTCTATCTCCATGCCTTTGTTCTTGCTGTGGGTTTATCCTCATAGCAAAATGAATTCTTGATTACCTTCTAGGCCTAGCCATGTTCTCCATGAAGCCCAGGCATACATGGCTATTCTTTCCTTAAGTGCCATGGGAGGTTCTGTCTCAGTGGTCATAGCTATCATAACCCACCTCCCATCACAGTCTTCTGCCTAATGCCTGACCTGCCCCATCAGGTTGTATATTATGGTGAACTCAGTACACTGACTTTCACATCTAGTTTCAAAGCTTTACTAGGGCAGGAACTCAAGTGAAACTAAATGTATAATTCACTTTAGTGAATGGATTTCGCATACTTTCCCAGGAGCTTACTCAAATGGAAAGAAAGAACCATGGCGTTAGGAGTATCTAAAGGTACCATAGGCATATCTGACACACAGTAGGGCAGCTGTCTTTTTAGAAAAGTTGGGATGATAGATTCATGCACTTTAAAACTTACTTTTAAAAATCTACCAGGCTGGTCTGGAGAGGTGGCTTAGCCATAAAAGGATAGGCTCACAACCAAGAAAACTTACCAGACTGTCAAAGGTGCATACTCAGCACAAGGCTCTCTCTGTCTGACTGGGGCCTCTAAGTGGGTGAGATGTGGGAGAAGTTTCTCATTGTGATTAGAGGAAGAGCAGATGCCAGCCGCAGAGCTGCAGATTCCTCTCCACTAAATTGCAACTCCTGCCTCCTGCTTCATGTAAGACTGGTAGGAGTGTTGCAGCTGTCTGGAAATCCACACTACTTCCTGCCATCCAGGGCTCCTGACTGTTGTCCATGCTTCAGTAAGAGTCAGATTCACTCTCTTTTAATCCATCCCCCAAACAGGTGGAAAAAGGAAGGGTTCTACCCACTCACTCTCTGTATCTGTCATTCACCTGAGGGGTAACCCCACTCATTTTTACCCCTGGAAGCATTTGTTGAGTGCTCACTGAAAGCCGCAATTGCCTACACATGAAAAATCAGTATTTCCATTTTCCAGATGATAGACTCTGGTGCAGTGAGATCAAGTACTTTGCCAAGGTCATCTGAACCAAGACAAACTCGGATATGACTCAAAGTTCTGGGATCTTTCCACTGGGCCACACCAACCTGGGCAGTGAAATAAAAGCCAAGTTCTTGGCACAAACTGTTACTCTTCTTGGGAAGGTACCAAGTTGGAACAGCCATGCTGTAATATTTTATTAGACTATTAGATCTGGGAAGAATCATCTCCAAAGAGGACTTATGTTTGAAGAAGGAAAGTGAGCTACCGAAGGTCATCACATATAGTTAGTTTTATAACAGAGCTGGGGCTTCACTATCTTAACTCAGAGTTCTTTTGAATGGACAAAAAGGAAAAGGGAAGGAGGGCTGGGTGCCCTATGGTCTTTAATAGACAAGTCACCTTGTCCTGAGCCTCATGACTACTGTGCAGAACTGACTCTTTAACCCCCAGGGTCACAGATCTTCTAGGCCAGCATCATCCACAGAACTTTCTGGGGTCAGGAAAACATTTGATACCCATAATGTGTGATGGTAACTACTAGCTACACATAGCTACTAAGCACTTCAAACAGTCTGAATGTGACTAAGGAGGTACACTTTTATTTAATTAACTCAAATTATCATATGGTGCTAGTGGTGACTACATTGAACCGAGCAGCTTCAGGCCCAGAAACAATGTAAAGTTGTGGCTTTTCTGAGCTAGGAGGGCACACAGGCTCCTCTAGTCAAAATTCACGCCAGAACATCATCCGGACAGGTTCCATTTGAATGGCTCTGATGATGAAGGGCTCTTCCCTATTCTAGACCTGTACTGTACTGATAGCTGTATAGGTTTTCTTCCCAGTTATTTTAAATGTAAGGCTGAAGCAATGCCTTAGCCTCACTGCAAAATTTTCTTTCCAGGAGAATGGAACAGTAGTCATTCTGGGTAGATATATGGGTGCACAGCCCTCTTTTCATCTTTCCCATTCACCTCTGGACAGCATTTGTATGTCAGGACTCTTTAAAACAGGGAGATGAAAATGGGACACAAGACATCAGGTGGCCTTGGGTAACAGAGGTTCACTGTTTCCTCTAATGTGGAGATATAATCCCAAAAGTGCTTTCTCTCTTCTCTCTTCTCTCTCTCTTTCTCTCTCTCTCTCTCTCTCTCTCTCTCTCTCTCTCTCTCTCTCTCTCTCTCTCTTCATGTATGTGTGCTTGCACTTGTGTGATTTTTTTTTTTTGAGGAGCTTACATTACACCATTGGCTTCTTTTACACTTGCAAATGCCCTCAAACTCCATCCAAGCACTTCTGAAAACTTAAGTGTGCCCCCAACTTGTACCTGTTCAGTTTTCTTTTGTAATCCAGACCCAGGACACTGAGAATGACCTTTAAGATCCTGGGATCATATCAAGTTCAGTGGGCTGAGAAGGCAGAACTGTTTCTATTTCCAACCATCTATATCTGTATGCATTTGAAATAATTTACTCAAAGAAAGTTAAAAGGGCACCTGAAATCAGAGCAGCAAATGCATTCTCCGACTAAAGAGGTGGTGGCAGCCAGTACAACTGGGCATCTCCAGTTTCATTGGCCTATCCCTGGTCCTTTCCTCGGGGATTCAGTAACCCTAGTGTCCTGGCTGACCTTGGCAGCAAAGGGTTCCTACAAAGGAGTGGTGGTGCCTTTTTGTTATTAACAAGATAGAGGCAGGCAGGGTATTATTTCTGGGTGGGGTGATATCCGTCAGCAAAAAATGATCTGCTAACTCTCCGGGAAGCATTAAGAGCCGTGATAGGAGAAATAATTGCTTATGTCGAGTGCAAAGAAGAGATGCCTCAGCGGAATGGAGGCCTTCAGCAAGGCAGGTGGATAGCTGAGGAAGTGGGGAGGGAGGAGGCGCTGCCGCCCATGACCCCTGGCAAGGGAAAGAAGCGGCTAAAGTGAATGGGAACCTGCAAAGCTCAAGTGCAGAGAGATCCCCAGAGGCACTGCTAGTGCCATTAGGAGAAAAAAGAGAAAATGTCGAAATCCTTAAGCAGCATCCTTACAGGAGAGGCAGAATAACCAGCCCACTTCCTCCCCAGAGAAGAAGGGATGGTCCTTCTGGAGAGCTCTCTCCAGCAGCCTCTCTCCTAGTTGGGTTCTCTAAAGACCTGGGATGCTGCCTAGTGAGTGATAAGGTACCTACCTTCCTTATTTCCTACCTCTGTCCGACAGTGCTAGCTCTTAGGGGTTCACTCAGAGTGGCAGAGGCTACTCTCTTCATCTGAGACCTGGTGCTGAGATGTGCACTCTAGTTTGCACAAGTGCTGTGCTCTGGAAATGCTTTATTATATCAAGTTGTACTTTTATCATTTGAATAAGGCTCCATGTAATTATTAGAGAACTTCATAAAGCCATTTACAAACATATAATTCAATGGAGAAAAGCCTCAAATACAGATACACACATATATCACATACATACACACACATTCCATATTACGCAGCAAAAACATGCCCCTGCCCCCCCCCCCAAAAAAAAAACCCCAAATCTAAGGCTGATAAAACCTACCGCAGCACGCTGCCAAATGTTGACTTGTGGCCAAACACTCCACAAAGGTACACTATCAACAGATGGACTATCCTGGAACTTATTTTGAGCAGAGTGACTCCCATTTCCACCTTACACAGCCCCCTGTCTCCCCTCCAGCATCCAAGGGAACCCCTGTAGCTTGTGGTCACTCTATTACCTCACTGCAGCTTGCATAGCTAAGTGCCCCACCTCCACCCCCATGCATGCTTGCCAGGAGTGAACCTACGGAGGCAGAGCAAGTAGTGAACACATCTCTAATCCTGCTTCTCACACTTAGGTTAAAGCCTGAAGAGGAGTTCCATCACTGAAGCGTTTAGCAGAAGTGATACCAAGCCTTCAAATCCTGGTTTGCTAGACTACATTTTACCAAAGTTTCTCAGGGTAACTTGAATATCAATCCAAACAAACCCGCTTGGATTACTCCTGTTTTGAGGGTTCTTCCTTTCTTCCTTTTTTTCTCTTTCCCTCTCTTTCTCTTGTGCCCCCTCCATTTTGTTATGAAGCCCTGGCTGACCTTGAACTCATCATAATCCCTCTGCCTCAGTCTCCAGAGTGCTGGAATTACCATTACATCCAGTCCCCGTTTTGTTTGTTCTTAACTAATGTGACAAGGAGCAGAAGCAAAGGTAACAGGATTCAATTGAGCATTTCTTAGAAAGGGGCTGCAGTGACAGTGTAAATTCAGAAGCTGCTCTTTCAGAGTCCGCCAGGATAGGCATCAGTTGTCAAGGGGTATCAGAGCATCATTTACAAGAACCCAAAGCCCGTTCTCCCAGTGTTCTCAGAGTCTTGTTGGAGACAAGTAGGAAAAAAACCCAAAAAACAAAAAACAAAAAACAACTAGAAAAACTAAGAAACAGCAGCCTATCGCTAAGTGAGGTAAATCATCTCCTGTGGCAAGCTCATGGTCCACACTAGTCTGTGGCCCCATGAAACACCTGGATTGGAGAATTTCTAGGCCATTGCCATCTGTGACTCACTTAAATGGAAGGCCTTAAAGCCTGGAAAGCAAGGGCTTGGGCAGTTAAAGTCCAGTGTGTCTTCAAGTTAATGGCAAATGTTCTGAACCATAAGTCCATCTATGAAGAATCTGGAGGGACCACATAGTTCATTTATTTGCTTTCTATATCAACTTACCATGCCAGGGGATTAACCCTTGTATGAGCAGAGCCAAAATACACACACACACACACACACACACACACACACACACACACCCTCACAAGGCTCACATGCTGCTAGGCAAACAGGCAGTTTGACATTCCAACACTAAGGACCCACTGCCAGAGAATTATTTTTAAAGCTTTTAAAAAATACTCCAACTGTCACTTACCCACTGTGTGATCCTAGGTCTGTCTCCTGAACTTCTCTGGGCCTCAGTTTCCTCATTAGCATAAAGGAGATAATAGCACCTTCTACCAGGGCTATTTTCAGAAACAAAGCTGATATGTGTGTGTGTGTGTGTGTGTGTGTGTGTGTGTGTATGTAAAGCACTTAACTCCTGGGATAGTTCAAAGATTAAATGGTAACAAGCATTTAGAAAGATTAGAATCCTATCAGGCACAATGTAAACACTCCAAGTAAGCTAGCATTATTGTCATTTACACTAGATAAACTGACAGCTGTGTGTCTCTGGGCAGGATACTTCACTTCTCTAAGCCTGATCTCCACGTAGAGTCTTCTCCCTTGAAAGAAGTCTAATTGAAAGAGTGATTCCTCTGGAGTTCCCATTCACACCTACTCATCCCAGGTATAATTCGAGCATCATGTCCTTTCTCTGCCAGAGGTCTGGCCTTGCTGCTCACATGCCCTCAGTGTTCATATGGTCTCCTTACAGCCTCCTCCATAAAAGGAAAATGGATTTTTTTGTTGACAGGAAAGCATCTTCTGTGGACACCTCTCACTAGCAGCCAGGTAATGGGACATTCACTGATATCTGGCAAAGGCAATGGTGCCATATTTAAATCTCAGGTACAGAGGTTAAAAAGTGACTTACAAAGGTCAACTATTATATTCTGCTTGGTTTCCCTTCATAATTCTTTCTTTGTTTATGTTTATGGCCTCTAAAAATTGAGAGATCTGACAAAAAGGAAATCTAGATTTCAGTTCCTATTGAAGAACTGAAGATGTAAATTAAACACCTTCAGAATCACCATAGTCATCCCATCATCATCATCATCATCATCCTCATCCTCATCACCATCACCATCATTACCATCATCAGGGAATAGCTGCTCTCTTTGCCCTCCACTAACTCCCATCTCTAAAACCATCCCTGAATCTGGCAGTTAATCATTAATTTAGGGGTTTGTTCTTCCTTTCCTAGCACTAATATTTTTACATATCACACTTAGAGTGGCATGTTTTCTCTGTTATCAGAAATGTGTGAAGGAGCACACACTTAACCAAGTTTGTCAACTTGTACTAGATGGTCCTGTGATCTCTGTAATGCATGCTTCCATAGATGATGATGATGATGATGATGATGATGATGATGTGTGTGTGTGGTTTGTTGTTTCTGTTGTTGTTCGTTTTTTTTCCAGATTGACAAGCTATCTATTCCTTCATGGCAGTCAAGAGTAAAGAGATAAATCTCATGTCACTTATCAAAGCAAGCTGAAGCAGTAGAAGTAAACAGTAGCCTGAAAGGCATAAAAAGCAATTTTAAGAAATTAATAAATGATGAGACTATTAACAGCACACGAAAAGGGTTTGTTTTTTTTTCCCCCTTTAATATGATTTTTACCTTAAACACTGTGTCCCTTTAGGAAAGGGAAGAAAAGTTAATAAAGAAACCTATCACTCAAACTTAATTTTTAGTATGGCAAATAAACTGCTTTAATGAAAGGGCTGAAATCCCTAGGTTTGCACATTAAATTTTCATTCGTAGTAGAGAATGGAAATTATTGATTCAGCAGTGGTATCATGCATTTTGAATCCTACAGTGTCTCTCAGAAGCCCACATTTCCTCTGGGTGCAAATGTGTTAGCAGCATTTTGATGCAGGGGGAGCCTGGGCTGGGTAGGAGGACAGAGAAGGGGATAGAGATAAGGGAAGGAAGTAGACCAGCTAGTCACAGAAAGAAAATAATCAATGTTCCTTGTCTCCAAGATCCATTTAGATAAAGCATCTGATGGTATGATGGGCCACGGGACCATTCTGAGACTAGAAAAGCTGGGCCCAATCAGTCTTTGGGGGAAACTGCAGGGATCTTATGAAAGACTTTGAAAAAAAAAAAAAAAAAGGCAGACTGAGAGTTGGTGATTTGATCCCAAGCCGTGGGAAAAGGGTTTGGGTTTTAAGAAAACCGTAGAGGAAAGAAAAGTACCTTTCTCAGTTCAAGGTCAGCATGTCCGCCAAGGGGGAACAAAAAATAAACATCTGACATTCTAATGCTGAACTGGATAACATAAAAAAAAAATCAATCAAGGCCACAAACAGCTCTCAATTCGACAAGGCCTCATCAGAGTCAAGTGGCAGGAACACTTTTCTCGACTTAAAGTATGAAAATATGTGTGTTTTTCCTTTGAAAGAAATTAATCTTCCTTACTCTCTGAGAACTATGCCATAATTAAACAACTTTTATTTCCCCCTTAGAGAATTCCTAGGAACTAACTCTAAGCCGTGGCAGAGGCAGCCTAAATCAGGCTTATTTTGTGGTCTTTGTGTACTCTGGACTGTAGGAGATCAGAGAAAGCAATAATTTTTTTCGGAAATAATCTAGACACAATTGCACAAATAGGACTGCTTAAGAAGAGAAACAATCACCTAACGCGTCCCTGAAGAGGAAGGCTCGGCTGTTGTTTGACTCCCTTCCAGCCAAGGCTTTCCTATACCCCAACTCTCTTTTGTTAGCCTGGATGTCGGAAAAGTAGTTTTGCTGAACTAAAAAGTTCTGGTTTTGTGTTTTCAGATGCGGAGAGCTGGTGCCATCTATAGATTTCCATTCTGGGAGAAGTTTCTCTTTTGTCCTACTTTGCGTCAGACCTGCTGTCGTGAGGATAAGAGCGCCCAGGAGACACTTCCCTGCGGTTTAATAGGCTATGAAGGATGGGACTCATTAATCGGCTGGCAGCTGCCCCTAAACAGGATGCTGCCTGGAGGTGGGGGAAGAAGGGGAAGGGAGGCTGAGGAGCAGGTAGCTACATCCAAGAGACCACCGCCGGATGCCCAAGGCAGACAGAGTGGCCTGTCAAAGGAGCCCGTACAAGAAGGCTAAAGTGAGAGAGTGTAGTCCAGCCCCAGAAATCTACCTACCTACCTGGAGAAGCAGCCTCTAGGTTACTGATTTCTTTTTTGATTTAAAGCAAAAACTTTTGAGATGTAATCTGCTCACCTAGTTATTTTTAGACTGTTGGATTACTATTTTTGTTGTTTCTTAACTATATTTTCATCAATTTAATTGTAACTGCCCTTCTGATAGTATTGTGTTTATTTACAGTTGACTTCCTTTTTCCTAATCACCCATACGGGAAAGCCCAGCTGCTCAGTTAGCACATAAGATCCCCTGACTTGGTCTTGCCTACTTCTCATCCTTCTCATCCCTGCCATCCCAATTTAGGGCACACTCTTCATACTCAGGACAGCTTTTCAGCCTCAGTTTCTTCAGCTCGCTTCTGACCCTTTGTGTGGAGGCAGGCTGGCAGGTCTTCTTTGTAGGGCCATGATCCCCAGACCACATTTGCTTTCTGGATTAGAGCTATCACGGCCCCTGGTCTCCTCCCTCCACTATTCACCCCCTATTTTGTCATGTCCCTTACTTAGCAGAGGGGACAGGAAATGTTCTTTGAGTAAATAAAGAACACCACTTCTGGCTCCCACAGAGCCTGGACTTACTAGACCCACAGACTAAAATTCTACCAGGAGCTCCTAAATCAGAAGCTGGTGCATCGCCTCTTACCTTTATGGTTTTGGTCTGGAGTCTGAGTCCATTTAAAGTGTTGATGGCTTTCTCTGCATCCTTTGGGTCAATATAATTAACAAATCCATACCCTAAACTCTGTCCTGTGGAAATATTAAAAAAAGAGAGAAGGGGAGAAAGAGAGAAAGAGAGAGGGAGGGGGGAGGAAGAGAAAGAGAGAGCTCAATATCTTTACATAAGCAACACTTCCCACTATAGTGTAAAACCCTCCTTTGACCTGCGATTCCTTCTAGTTCACCCTAGATTGAAAGGTTTCTAATCCCACCAGTTCTCTTTTCAGGTGTGGACTTTGAACTCACAGGAGCTCTTACTATCTAAACTAAAAACAGTAAATGCCTTTGAATAGTCACACCTGATACATATAAGTGGCACATAATCAGGAAAAGACAGTACCAGGGACTAGAAAGATGGCATGCACAGTTTGTTAAAAGAGATCTGCTTAGAGTCTTAGGACTTTCCCTTACAAATTGGGTCATTTACTATCTATTTCCTCCAGATCTCTTCTCTGGAGACAACAGCACTTACCTCTGGTAAATTTTGAGAGAGTTTAGTGAGATAACATACATAAATGCCTACTAAGTATATTGCCTAGACCATAGTAGGTGCTCAACAAAGGACAGCTGTACTCTGCTTAGTCCTGTAAAACTGGGACACGCACTGGACTCAGTAGCTGTGTCTATTGCCTTGGTCATGCCAGCCACACCCACACTCAGAGGTGTAGAAGGATCTGAGCAGCAAGAACTGGAGTCATTTTTAGTGAAGGATGCAGGCATGGCCAGAATTTAGAGCAGTTGCTACAAATCATTCTTTGCCCTCATCATTCCCAGAGCCAAAGAACAATGAAAAAAAGAAGGGCAAGGGTTTCTATCAGAAGGAACCGAGGTGCTCCTAACACAAAGGAGAAAGCACAACTGCATTCCATAAAGAGGATTTAGCTACTTTAGGTGGAGATGATATCAACTTGTCTACAAAGAGGTAGCAAGCGACAGGACTCCCCCCTAAGTGAAATAAAAATAATGTACTTGCGATCGTGCCACTGATTATAAATAGTCCATCAGCTCTGCCATGTGTCATCAGCCAGAAATATCATTAGGAAACTTTACATTTTTCTGACATATCCTTTAAGAAACACAGAGCTTGTGGTGGCTGCAGAACCAGCTTGAACTTCTCAGGCAATGTTATTGATTTGTGGGCGGCAGCAGAGCCGAAGGGGAGGAAAATGACGGGACGTCACACGTCAGGGAAGACTGATTACATAAAGCTCTCTTTAGCCTACTGGGGCCAGGGCTGGGAGATAATACAGCAAAAAGCCTGCCACATCCCGGTGACAGGAGCCCATTTCAGCAGCCAAAAAATGTTTCCAACAGCTTCTGTTTTGCTGGTAAATGTCTGTGTTTGTGTTGGTTGTAGGAGGGAACCTGGGAAAACAAGTTGGGTTCTGGATCAGAAAATGGGTATCTTTTTTACTGTTACAGGACAGAAGCAAAGAGAACAGAGAGGAAACTCAGTGACATTTGCTCATCAAATGGAAACCCCAAAGGCAACATCTTCCATTAGGACATTCCTTTGCTTCTGAAGAATAGAAAAGACAGAGACAAACTTTGCGAGGCAGGCTTGTCATCAGCCAGAGTTAGTGACCTAGGAGGGAGGAAAGAGTGTGAGGCATGGGGCACACTCCAGCTGTTGTGACCCTTCTCTTAATTTTATCCTGTAAATTTGTGTGTGTGTGTGTGTGTGTGTGTGTGTGTGTGTGTGTGTGTGTGAGAGAGAGAGAGAGAGAGAGAGAGAGAGAGAGAGAGAGAGAGAGAGAGAGAGAGAGAGCGCGAGCGATGTGGGTAATACATGACCTTGCCACATGTTCCCAGAAACTCTATTTTGCAAATACAAAATGCAAGAGACTAATTTCATTGGTTTAAAATATAATTTATCCTAAATTTGTTTCCACCTTATCAAGCCTAATTAAGTTCCATTTTCATCATGTAAATTTCTCAGTCATATTTATCTTGCATATATGATATTCCTATAATCATCTAAAAAAACTAGTCATGCACCAAGTTGAACTGCTTCTAAAGGACATTTTAAAGCAATTATGTCTATGACAAACCTACTATAGTTCTTGGAAACTGGTTGAATGGGCAATTTTCCAGCCTAATATAATTTATATATGTTTAAAATAGAATATGAAAAAATACAAATAAACATTCACTGGTTAATTGCTAACAGTAGACCTGACTCACCTTGGAAATTTTCTGTATTCTTCATGGTGATGAAATATATGTATGGTGTATGTCCCTATTATACTATCTTTCTTTGTAAAATTACTTACATATTAATGGGTATCAAGATAAGTAAGAGTGAGCACAGTTTTTGTGCTCTAAATTTATCTGTTTTAGATCTTTGCTTCTGGAGGAAGGAAAACTCAGGCTTAGGTCTCGGGAGGTTCTGAAGGTCAAGTGAGTGAAAGGATTCCAGTCCAGTAGGATGTGTGACATCAACCCTCCAGCCTGTATCATTTCCCAATCGACAGTCACCCTGGCTCCTGACTATAATTAGCTCTACCATGCTATCATCACCTGTCCCAGGTTTAGAGACTTCATTTAGCATCAAGAATAAAAAAATCTTCAGGGAAAACCAAAACCCAGAACTAAGTAATTTCAAACAGGAAGATTCTCCTTGATATAAAAGAAACTGCAAACTGTAAAACACGGCCTTGAAGAAGAGGCCAGAGATGGAGGAACTTACCTATGAATGGGAAGACAGGAGGTAATTGGGCAGCACAATGAAGCTACCTGCCGTTAGCCTAGTTCATGAGCAGGCTTTTTTCACATATGCCTCCCAGTATCACAGGAGTCCAGCTACGTCTAATAAAAATGCTTCACGGAGCTAAGCATTCTCTTTTAAAAATGCCTTGGAGAAGATTAAGTTTTGGAGCAGAAAAGATAAAAACCCAAGCTACATTTTTTTAAGGAACTGTTTTAATAGTTGGGGAGAGTAAAAATGAGCAAGAATTTTGAATTTTGGTGGCCATACATTGGCGGTGGGTTTTGGTTCAGCAGTTCTGTATTTAAGGGTGTATGGACAAATACAGATGGAACACATTCATAAAGAATGCTAATGCTTTTTCCATGGGGACTGAGACAGTTGCTATGCTGTGGGGCTCAGGGAACACTGTCTAGGGCCTGGAGCATATGTGTCTACCTGCAGTCCACAGAGATAACAGTCAGTTTCTTTTTTCTCCTTTTTCAAAGAGTGACATCTTTTCTCTTTATCAATTGTAACACGATTTGGGCATATAGATATAGCAATAATATTTTGAGAACAGAATATTAAACTTGATTTTTGTTCTAAATATATGTTTACTTAGGTTGAAAGTTGAACAGTCTTCCAGTTTATACTTTTTAAATTATCTGTATTTAAGAAATAAGATAGTGTGAAAGGAAGACTGCCTCCAACATTTTAGGCTACAGTATCTAGCTCCTTGATGCCCACATCTGATCAGCTTCAAGCAGTCCTGACCAGCTGGTGGGGGAGGCATCTCCACTTACTATGCAAGGGTAGGAAGTATTCTAGGTAGTTTGGGATAGAAACTTAGAATTCAAAATGTAGTTTCCAAGAGAAAACTGTATGCATAATAGCCAAATCTTAAAGCACTTCCATGTATTTTGGCTTAAACAGGTTCTTGTTTTGAAAAAGCTGTTCTCTTGAATCTGAACCTGAATATTTCTGTTTTGATAAAGCATGGGCATTTGCACACACACACACACACACACACACACACACACACACACACACAGAGAGAGAGAGAGAGAGAGAGAGAGAGAGAGAGAGAGAGAGAGAGAGAGAGAGAGAGAGAGAGAATACTTCCTCCTGCTATGTGTCCTCCTACTATGATAGGAAACATTTCTATTTGGCTATAGGTTGTATATCAAACCTCCCTCTTTAGGAACCAAACATTTCTTTTCGAAAGAATTAGCGTATGAAAGATTATATCCCTGAACACAGCATGTCCTTGGCAAGTGTTTAAGCAGTACAAATCACTGTGTGCACTTGTACTAATCCTCCATGTTTGCATGTTTGGAGGAAGAGGCAAAGAGGAAATAACCTGGGGATTAAGTTTGTATTGATGAGGAAGGAGAGACTGACACACCCGGCCAGGCCCTGGGAACCTATAAACTCCCTGGGTGAAGTGGGCGGCTCTCCTCAAACACAGATCAAGTGAATGACACAAGCTGCCCCAGCCCCAATCCACAATGATTCTGAGTGTACAAAGTGCTCTCCCAACTATTCTCTATTACATTTGATTTTCACACAAACTATATGTGAAGAGAGAAAAACATCATTTTACAGAAATGAGGAAACTGAAGGTCAGAAAAAATTGTAATTTTCCCCAATATCATAAAACTGAATTGCAATCTAGATCCGAGTAGGCTTTTGCTTGTTTGTTTTAATGTGTAGGGTAAGATACTACTGGACGATTTAGGCTTGGTGGGTCACAGTCCTCGTCACAACAACCATGCTATTGTGTGTCAGTCAGAGACCCTATTTGAACAAAGAGTGGCTGTGGTCTACTATAACTTTATCTAGAAAAAAGACAGTGGCCAAACTTGGCTCTTGGACTATAAGTTGCTGATCTTTTGGTTCTGAATCCTGTTTGCCATTGCCATAAAGTAAGATGTTGCTAACAACTGAGGCTTTTTTTTTTGGATTCATTTCAGAAAAAGTAAATTGTTTTATGTAGTTTGTGTTAAGCATTTTTATTGCATTCAAGCTCTAGAAACTGTCCAAGCACAGCTCATAAAAATGCCTTGTTTTCTCCTGACTTTGCCTGCTCTTTGGGGTCCCAGGATTATTCTGACCTCACGGCTGACAGCAGCAGCAGCAGCAGAGCTGCTGGAAGGAGCCTCAGCATTTCTGTACTGCCAACTTGCACACTTTGCTCTTTCCCTGTGAGAACCAGCCTTCTTCAGAAACCTCACACCGATTCATCTCATCTGCAGAGCCCCTGAGGGGGCAGCCAGATGGGCAGTTGCTGTTGACAAAAACTTGTGAGTTGAGTAAGGGATTTTCATGACCATGAGAACCCCTAGCTCAAGCTGAAATCCTGGTTTCAAAGCAGGTGACAAAGTCCCCAGTTGCCTCAAGATCTCCTGCTTGGCGATAATTCACACACCAGGTTAACAGCATTCAACTCCAAATCTCAGGATGCCCCCATTGCCAGTTCTGAGATGTCTTTCCCAGAGTCTGTCTGAACATACCCAAAAGAGAGGCAGAGAGAGTGTGCCTGCTACTGTGTGTATCAACCTGTGTGTGGCTCACAGCCACACTTGCTGTATAACCTTGTCTAAGTCATTTAAGCCTCCCCAGCCTGTCCCCTTGTCTGGAAAAAGAGAGATAATCCTCTAATCCTCATAATCAAAGGATCACTGTGAGGATTATATGAACATGGGGACTAATAGCTGCTATAATTTATTCAGTAACACTTTGTGCCAGGTACTGTGCTAAGTGGCTTATTCACGTTACCTCATTTAATCCCACGTGAAATGGGCATCCTTGAGCCCATGGTACACATATGGGAAAATGAGATGCAAGACATGGGAAAATAACTTGTCCAAAGTCAAGGAGCTGGTAGGCTCTCGGGCTAGTCCTGAATGAACCCTTTTAGTGACACTCCAGATCACACATTCTCTCCACAGCAGCTGGCCACAGCTCAAGTACCTAGAAGGGTCTGGCATCTGGTAAGTCTTGAGGGGGCACATTTGCTCTCACTAGGGTTCTAACACTGACGGGGTACCACAAAGTCCTGAAACTGTGGCTGTCAACCCTCCATCCATTCTCAGGGGTTTAACAGTGTTGGTTAGCCTGAAGCTCAGCTTTTCTATTGAAAACCCAGTGGTTTTCCCAACAACTCATAGGATTTCTTTCTTTTTTTCTTTTTGGTAGTTGACAGAGTTGCCTTAGACTAAGCATTGTTGCTACTTCAAGCACAGTCCCTATGGCAGCCTCACTGGCATCACCTAGGGTCTGTGAGAAATGCAGATCCTCAGGTCCCACCCCAGAACTCCTGAATCAGCACCTGCTTCTCAACATGATCCTTGAGGGGCTCAAATGCTCATTGAAGAAGAGACTCAATGGCAAGTTGGATTAGATGTGGGTCTCATTCTTAGTTTAGAATACTGTTATAAGACCCTGGCTATGTGTAATTAACCTTCTTGTGCCTTGGTCTCTGGGAAAACCACACATCTAATAAATGGGAACAAGGAAGGCAAGCTCCTGTGAGAGAATTCTCAAGGTTTTTTTTTTTTTTTTTTTTTTTTTTTTTTTGTTTTTGTTTTTGTTTTTGTTTTTTTTTTCGAGACAGGGTTTTTCTGTGTAGCTTTGTGCCTTTCCTGGAACTCACTCTGTAGCCCAGGCTGGCTGGCCTCGAACTCACAGAGATCTTCTTGCCTCTGCATCCCGAGTGCTGAGATTAAAGGCATGCGCCACCACCACCTGGTGAGAGAATTCTCAAGTTTTCTTAATATATGCTATTTCTTTTTATCCCTAAACTTTGTATTCTTATTTTGACTCTGTTTTGGTATTCTGAGTTTGAAGATAGCACTAATATTCCTTTCTTCAAGGGGCTATTAAGAGATTTATATGTGACAATTCATATAAAGTGTCTGGCCTTTAACAGACACTTAGTAGGTATTATGTCTTTATTCTCGCACACCCTGTTAGGTGTTGCTTCTTACTGGTGTCTAGGTGACATTATCTCCTCCATGATGCCCTAGGTGGAGAATGATTATGATGCTTGTCTTTTACACCAGAACAAACAATATGCAATAAGTACACAAATTCACATGGAACAGGCACTTTGCCACAAGCTGGACACTGTGGGTGGACCCTGAGATGTTCCTGGCTTTAGGATGCTCCTTATGTGAAGTCAAATACAAGTCTAAGAACCAATGATATCCCAGAATAAACAAAGCTGTATACTGGACACTAATTCTGACTAAGCAGAGCAGGGAAGGACTCCTGAAGGAAGAGGCACCCAGAGGAGCTTTGTATAAAGGGTAGCATTTGAGAGGGTTTACCCACCAAAGTGATGATATCTCAACTTGAGGACTGAATCCCAAACCCAAACTTATTCTGAAGGCATTTAGTGGGCACCTGTTTTGTGTCAGGTATAGTTATGTTCCCTGGAAACATAGAAGAGATCAACAACAAACCTCTGCTTCTGCCATTATTGAATCTATTCTGACTGAGAGCCAGGAAGGCAGCTGAGACACACAGACAGAAGAGAAAGTTCGTGAGACAGTGGTGAATCCTAGGGAGAAAATAAGGCAGAGAAAAGGAACAGCAGGGCTGAGATGTGGCTGCAAATTTTTTATTGGGATGGTCAGGGAAGGCTTCACTACTCAGGGGCCGTAAAGACAGAGACGAGAGAAAAGACTTAGACAGTTACCCCGGTCTATCTGAGGGAAGGACAGTCTAAGCAGAGGGGAGACTCATGTTCAAAGGTTCAGAAGCAGGAATGCACCCTGTGTTGGAGGTACCACAGGAGTGAAGGTGATTCATCTCACACTTGTCAAATGACTGAAAACAGGAGCAGGCACGGCAGTTTCTGCTGCCCACAGAGACACGCAAAACCACGCTGGCCTTCCCTTCTCACTGACACTCCCTTTCAAAACCACCTCTCCAAAAAAAAAAAAAAAAAAAAAGAAAAAAAAAAAGAAAACAAAAACAAAACCCACCTTTCCTGTGTGTACACGCTTGTATGTGTGTGGGTGTATGTGTTTGTGAGCAGGCTCATGAAATTCTTCATGTTGCTCCTCAGGTGCCATCCATTATTTATTTATCTGTATTTTAGATAGGGTCTCTTACTGGCTTGAAACTCTTAGTAGGCCAGGCTGGCTCATCAGTAAGCTCCAGGGATCCACCTGTCTCTACCTCCCCAGCACTGGGGTTACAAGTGCATTCTGCCATTCCTGGCTGTGGTTTATTTATTTATTGTTTTTTACATTGATTCTGGTGATCAAATTCAGGGCCTTGTGCTTGAAAGTCAAGCACTTTGTTACTTGAGCTATCTTCTGAGCCCTCCAAACTACCACTTAATGAGTATCTCTGTCTCCTATTAGACTGGGAACAACTTGTGACCAAGCTGATGTCTCATTCATCTCTGTCTCTGGGACCTCAAAGAGTCCTGGCATTGTTGGTTAGCCAGGAATCATTTGTTGAGTGAATGTATGACTGAGTGCTTTCTATTGTCATGAATATTTACTTCCTCTTGACCACTTTCAGTCTCCCACACACCAAGGAGAAAGGGGAAGGAAGAGTAGCAGAATCTCCCCATGCCTGGAGGAAGTTGGTGAGAGGTCAGATTTCATAAGCTACCCCCAGAAGACCTGTGGCTATTTATCCCATAGCAGAAAAGACCCTAGGGATACTCCAGTACCTCACACTTGAAGCTCAGTCATGGAAAGCCATGGGTACACTTGCTGTGAGGGGTTGTTTGCTTTAGCTTGATAATAAGGAACTTTCAAAGAATGATTTTATGCTGGGCGGTGGTGGCGCATGCCTTTAATCCCAGCACTCAGGAGGCAGAGGCAGGCGGATCTCTGTGAGTTCGAGGCCAGCCTGGGCTACCAAGTGAGTTCCAGGAAAGGCGCAAAGCAACACAAAGAAACCCTGTCTCAAAAAAACCAAAAAAAAAAAAAAAAAAAAGAATGTTTTTATAAGGATGTAGGATGTGTTGCGAAGTGTTAATAACCAGAACTGTGCACACAGGGGCATACCACCCCTTACCAAGTGTAGCTAGGAGCAGTCAGCAAGACTGGCCCACAAGATCCCTTCTATTAGAAGGATTTGAAGGTTCTAAGTTACGTTTATCTTTGTCCCAATGCCCACAACAGCTTTAGTTTGCCCTGATTTCTAAGGGAAGAAATAGGGGCTATGTATTGAACATCTACTGTGGGGCCAACTGCTTAACTTACTTTATTCCTCAAACCTTTGCAATTCTCTGAAGCAGGCATTTCCAAGCCAGGCTATGTGTCTAGAGAACAGCAGCAGCACCCTTCTGACTCTAGAGCCAGTGGACTCTCTGCTGGGTCTGGGTTCTTGTACACGTGCTGTTTGGCACACTAACCACCTGCCCCAACTTACCACTGTGTGCCTGAGAAACCCAGGTTTTATAGCGCTGTCTCTAAGTTTTCATTCTTTCTATTAGTTCCAGTCTCCCATGTTGGTTGTGAGTGTCAAAGGGGATCAAAGAGGATTATAGGTCACCATTTTGGGAAAAGACTGTCATACCCATAATCTTAAAATCTATAGATGCAGGAAACGAGGACCAAAGAAGAAGCCAGGGCTTGTTCTCCAGCAGGAGTGTCAGGCCAGTGAATTAACAATGACAGGTGAGTACGGTTTGGTGCCGTAATATTGAGAAGGAGAGAGCATCTTTGGAAGGATGGGATACTTGAATGAGACTGATTTGAAAAGATTGAATAGAAGCTTCCAGTGTCCAGGCAGAGAAGGACACTGGAAGAAGGGGACAGTATAAGCACCTATCTCTCAAGGGGAAAGACCTTCCACTAAGTTTGTAGCCAGCACATCCCAAGGTCACTGGTTGTTATTGCCTTGTGCTGTCACTACTGTTTCTAAGTTGGATTCATCCTCAGAGGCAGATATGAGATCTCTGTAGACCTTTGCAGAGAGTCAAGAGTCATTCAGGAATATGAAACCTTGAGAGTGTCTGTTTTCTGTAAACACAGTTGAAAATGTAAGATCCAACCATCCTTATTCTGAATGCTGAAAGTATTTAACATCACCTTAAGCCAGCCTGTGGTTATTTCTAGAGGCTACATTCTGGATTCATAAGTAGGTGTCATTTCTATAATTATGTGGCACCAGGACAATAAGCAAAGTGCTTGGCCCACAGTAAGCATTTAATGTATGCTTCTTGAACTGAATATATTCCTCAATGGACTGGAAAGCTCCTTAAGGGTGAGGACATGGGGCTGGTTAATGTTAGTAAGGCCAATGCCTGGTACATAGTAGACTGTTAGTAGATTTCTGCTTAATAGATTAAATAAATGAATCCAATAAGTGAATGAATAGTACCAAAAATTTATCATTTGAGTGCCACTCACTATACCAACTGTTTTTTTTTTAAACTTCACCTACTTCTTAAAATAGCCCTATAATGCAAGCGTTGTCAACTATCAATTAAAATCAAGGGCACCAGTACCCAGGCCCAGAGCCTCAAATGGGTCCATCAAATGCCAAACCCCTCAATGGTTTTTACTAGAGCTTCTGGCTTGCAGATATTGTATCATACAGATGTGAAATGTGATGCCCCCACTGTTCATGTAAGGCATACGGGGACCCACAGAACATAGATGCCCATTTCTAGCAGCTCCCAAGAGAGAAATGCACATTATACAATAAGAAAAGCCAAGCAATTCATTTCTCAAAAGAGATCTATTTTCACTCCCTTTGGTTTGTCCTATGAAATAACTTGCTCCAAGTGACAGCTCTTCAAATATAAATTTCAATAATAAACTTCAACAAATGAAAAACCGAACCAATCCGAGTCCTATTTTTCTTCTGTTGTGCAAGAAAGAATAGAAATTCGTAGGATGAAAAGCTAGTATCAAGTGCTTGGTTAAAAAAGGGCTGAAAGGGAAAAATATTCTGGGTAATGTACTGAGGACAATAGAAGCCTCAGTGACAAGCATCTTACCTTCAGCATTTATTGTACTAAAAAGAAGGAGTGTTCAGACTGATGACCCTGGGGCAATGAAAGATTCTTAATCAAAGCCACGTTAAATTAAATTATGCTCAGAATATTCTTACATGACAGGGAAGAATAGTCATACATTTAAAAATATTTTTAAAAGGCTTGAAACAAAAAGAGGAGGATTTTGGCAAACTCCCAGCTAGCCATAAAAATGATCCAGAATTCTTAATTCTTGGCTGGTTTATTCCCAAGTGAAACAAAGGTCTGGATGTCAAATAGACAAGACTTTCCACCCAGAGTGGATGCAAACCCACAGGTGATTCCAGAAGTGCTGCAGATGTTAAAGACAATGGTTTAGCAACAAAAGAAGAAGAGGCAGAAAAATCTATCAGATTAATACTAATTGTGTGCTCTGTAATTAGTCTTTGGGCTGAATGAAACTGTGGGTGAAGTGTCTGTGGGTAAAAAGAACTGCTGAATTCAATACTAAGACAACGACTTTCAAAACTCCTTCATCGGACAGCATTCCTATAAAGGGCATGTGGAAGAAGCTACTGATGTCATGTTGAAATTTAGATTAAATGAGATAGATTATGTGAGAGGGCTTGGCACAAAGTAATGCTTCATAAATATTAGCTGAATACAAATATATTGGAACAGACAAAACAAAGTGTTTTGTTCTCACTGAAGGAGATGAGATAAATGTCTTTATAGAGGTAAGTCAGGATGTCAAATATTAGCTGGGGGTAGGACCTTGGAAGCCTCTGTCAGTGTACCCTTTCTGCAATAAGGACTTGGGCTTCTCTGGCCTTGAATCTACCAGTAACAGCCCTGTGAATGTGAAGACAAGCTCTCCTATTCTCACCATGGAAGAGTTCATTGTCAGGAAGGAACCAGGCAAGATGTCCATTTTTATGGTCTGACAGCTGAGTTTGACTCCAACAAATCTTTTAAAAGACAGGAATTCCTTAAATTCTTAAAAGAAACAAAAGCATATTTGTCTCACAAAACAACCACCACAACAACATTTAGCTTGCAAGGGTGAGGACTGAGGTAAGAGAACACCCAAGGACAGAAGCACTTCCACAGAAATAGGTCTGTATGGTAGGGATGAGAAAGGAAAGCCACTTTTGGCCCTGTGAAATGAATGTCAGAGAATGGCCAATCCAAGCAAAGAATGAGCACCCCCATGATACCGAGTCAAATACCCAGTAGACATGAAAATGAAGGAGTGCCTAGGAATATGCAAGAATGACAAGCTTCAAACATCTCCTAATGGCTCAGATCTTTAGGCAATGGGAAATGAAATGACATTCTGATAATCTGGTGGCCAAGTGAACCTATGGCTGAATCATGCCCAGAGCACACTCAACAGTGTTCAACAACTTTCCAAAAGGCACAGTGTGTGAAGGGACTGTGCTGGTCCAGTCGAGAAGGATTCATCTGGTACCACTTTCTGTTTCTCCTAGGAGCAGGTGAGACTCCACCAGCACACCAAGACCTCTTGTTTATCCATCTATCACACCAGGGCAATCCCACATATTCTACCACCCCTTCCAAGTCCCATAATGCATGTTAGCACAGTTGCAGAGAAGAGGGGTTAAAAGATGCCTTTACATCTGTTCACTTAAGTTCCCCAAACTTGTGTTTTATAACAGACCCCCCCTCCAAGAAACACACTGCAGATGAAACAATTTTGGGAAAGACTGTTTGATGGGATTCCTAAGCGAACATTATTCTCTGAAACAGGACTGATCAATGTCTCAGGACACCGTGAGGTGGTTCTCAACGCTGAGATACTGCTTCTGAGATCACAGGGATACATACTTCCAAAGTTTCTTTTCCCCTGCCACTGTCTGTGAGTCTGTTTCTCAGAAGACCATACCATCTTGCTTCTAAGACCAGATATATACAGCATAGAGCTGCAGAGGGGAGGGAGTCAGACATCCAAAGATACATTTTCATGTTGGTATAACTTGGTTCTAATGCAATGAGCTACACACACACACACACACACACACACACACACACACACACACAGATGGGGAGATATGGGGGTTGGAAATCTATACTGACATCTGACCCCAGGAGGTGATTAGTGTAGAAGATAAAATAGAGATTTTGGAGTCAAACATACATGGTTCAACTTTGCCATGCTACTTAGAAGATACATGGCTTTGAATGAATTACCTAACCTTTTTTCGAACACATTTTCTCACATGCAAAAATAGAGATAAAATAATATGATACCTCATAGAACTGGTATAGGAATGATATTACTATATGCCAGGTGATTTTCTGTGTATTTTACCCATACTAATATAATAATCCTATGAATGTTCCTATTTTAGAAATGAGGAAATAGAGGAACAGAGGGTGAGAATACCTGTTGCACAACTAGTGAGTAGGAAGACTGGGGTGTATTGTGGGAAGTCTAGCTCTTAATCACTAGGTTTTTGCCTAGCACAGTGCTAGATTCCAGCAAGTCCGTGATGTGATACTTCTCTGGAAGACACAGACGGCACTCTACACCTCCCTTCCTCCTGGCTTTAAGAATCTGCTGGGTTTGTTATTAGTTTATTACATGGTGCAGTTCAAGTGGGCAGCATGCACCAGCCTGACAAACAAAAGGATCCTGTGTGGCTGCTCAAGGAAGAGAAGAACAAATTCAACACTGAGAAATGTTAGTTCAGTTTGAATGATGACTCACTGCCGCTATTTTCACAAACAGCTTGCTAATTAAACTTTCTTATGAACTCGGCTAACCAATTTTTCCAATGCATGGAGGAAAAATCATTCATTATAGACCGGAATCCAAAATCTAATATTAACAGCACAAGTAGGATCTGTGGCAATGTAATTTGATCAGCTTGAGCATTAATAACAGTTAGACACTGATGTCTGAGAGAGTTAATCAGCTTTTGCTGAGATGCTCGTAGATAACTGAACAAAACATTTGGAAGGCAGACTAGAAAGCAAAGCTGGCTTATCACAGGGTGTTGACGCCTTCCTCTTATAAAATCCCCTGCTCACAGCCTCCTATCTTCCTAGTGACCACAGCAATATCCTGAACTGGTATCACTTCAACAGCTTGTCCAATCTCACAATAGTCAGGTGGTGGGAAGTACTATTAACTCCCTTCACATAAGCACCTAAGGCACAGAATGTCCAGATACACAGAAAGCCCTGCAGCCGATGCTGGAGTAAGACCTTGGTAGATGCTTCTATTTTATCACACTGGCCTAATTATTCAAAAAGAAAAAAAGATACAGTGTGTTTACATATGCACATGTGTGTAGATATTCATGTGTGTGGAGGTATGAGGATAAGCTTGACATCATTTTTCATGCATTATCTTTTTTTTTTTTTTTTTTTTTTTTTTTTTTTTTTTTTTTTTAAGACAGATCTTTTCACTGGTCTGAAACCTTGACTAGTAGGCTGGGCTGGTGGTTAGTAAGTCCCATGGATCTGCCTGTCTCTGCCTCCTCAGCAATAGGATTATAAGAATATGCTATCATGCCTGTTTTTTTCTTTTTTCTTTTCTTTTCTTTTTTTTTTTTTTTGGTTTTTCGAGACAGGGTTTCTCTATGTAGCTTTGTGCCTTTCCTGGAACTCACTTGGTAGCCCAGGCTGGCCTCGAACTCACAGAGATCCACCTGCCTCTGCCTCCCAAGTGCTGGGATTAAAGGCGTGCGCCACCACCGCCCGGCTTCATGCCTGTTTTTTAAATCTATGTATCTGTCTATGTATGTATGTATGTATGTATGTATGTATGTATGTATGTATGTATCTATCTATCTATCTATCTATCTACCATATATCACCATGTGTTCTGTGAGTCTAACTCAGGTCCTTGCAAGTACTTAATTGACTGAGCTGTTTCTCTAGCCCTTAAAGTGGCCTAAATTTTAAACTAATCTTAAAATTTATCCTGCTGTTTTCAAATATTGAACTAAAGGCTTTCACTCACAGTCTTCTAAAACCACCAAAGCTGTCATTTGTTATTGCTGCAAAATGCTTTCACATGTGTCACCGAGATTGAAGCCACAAGCACTACCAGAATAAAGTAGGAGAAAGAGTTTTCCTCTTTACTGGATACTGAGGAAGTGGTAATCTGAAGGGGCAGTAAAACCACCTGTGCAATGTCACTGCTCATCTATTGAATACGTGTGTGTGTGTGTGTGTGTGTGTGTGTGTGTGTGTGTGTGTGGCAGGGAAGGCATGACTGAATTTGATTTCCGTTTGCGATGGTTTGATGTGCTGTTTGGTATTCTGAGCAGAAAGTGTCTGGCATATGTGGGTATGTTTGGGAATGTGGAGCTCTCGGGTAGGGCTCTTCCTCTTTGTACTCACGACAGCTATCTCTTCAGCAGGGCTGCACTGATTGGGAAAGGCACTGGAAGGCACAAAGGTAGATAAGATAGTTCTTCTTTCACGTCAGTACCAAGACATGAGAATGACATTAGAGATTCCTGTTTGTGATCCAGACTGGGGTTCTGTCCAGAACCATGGAAACCCTCAGCAAAAAGATGGAAGCCATGGACTAAATGAAGTCCTGTGTGTTCAACCTTGAGAACTACAGGGAGGGAGAAGCCTACAGAGACTCAAGTCAGTACTTCATTGAAGGGCAGCAAGAAAGGAAGGCTTGCTTTGGAGCCATTCTCTTGGCACACTGTTTGTATCTCATATTGTCCAAATGGGGACTCCATTCAGGCAGCTTCTCCATGTTACTGTCAGACATTGTCATTAAAACAACAACAACAACTACAACAACAAAATCCAAATTGGGTCTGGGAAAGAGATAAGAGCAAAGGAAAACTCCATGTATGTGATTTCAAGATTCACAGCCCATCTTGTGTTATAGCTGGCAGCTGTCACCACAGACATCTCTGGAAATCCAGAGAAAGGGCTACAGAGAAGCTGGTAGGAAGCACAGGATAGAGCTGGGATCCTGGTTGACACTTGAAAAAGGGGATAAAGGTTGTCACATCTGCTTTACCTTCCTATAAAAGAGAACTCTGGCTAGCTTGTCTGTCGGTTCTCAGACACACCACACTTAATTTACTAACATTCCTCTGGTGTCCTTTTTACCATTCTGTATTTATTTCCCTCCGCCTATGATCCATTTTAATATTAACTCTTTATCTTAAAAGCCAGCTCAAGTCCTTTCAGATCAAAGAGGCATATGCGTAAATAAGAAGTTAGACAGAGAAATTAGGACAGGAGAGAGAGAGAGAGAGAGAGAGAGAGAGAGAGAGAGAGAGAGAGAGAGAGAGAGAGAGAGAGGAAAAGAGGAGGAGGAAATATCAAGGAAAATAAACCACACGATTGGTTGATTCAAGTCTTCTTTAGATTTCTCTGGCCCTGTCAGTTTAGACAATTGCACATGTCAGAAGCTTCAACAGGTTAAAGGAGGCACTCAAGAGAAATGCCTCTGAAAACTAACATAAGAAAATACCTGGGATCACTCGGTTGGCTTTTCTGGCTTATACCACAAATGAGAATTAATTTGATTCTAGATGAATGTGATGAGAAATTCCCGAGGAGCCACAGTACCTAGAGTTGTTATCCTAACGCGAGCATCCGCTTTGTGTCGACTGGGCCCAGCATCTCACCAGACTTTGAAGTATGAAACAGGAGCTGATTAGAACATCAGACTTATGAATTAGCAAGAAAAGGGTGTGGAAAAAGTCAGTGAACCAATATGCACCTGACCTCAGGAGGATAACAACCATCATCCTATGTTTGGTGGGGTTATTTATTAGCAAGCAGAAGGTGTTAACAGGCTTGGGTTGAAATCTCAGCTTCATTTATTAGCTCCAACCTTGAATGGATTACTTACTCTTCCTGAGCTGTAGTTCCTTCGCTAACAAAGAGGCTATGGAAAACTTACCTTGTGAAGTAGCCCTAACTGCTCCATTCATTCTTCCTTGATAGTGTTCCTATTACTCAGCTTGGGCTGCTTATAACAAAATATTCTGATTCAGATAGACTAAAAGCACATACATTAATTTTATCATAGTTCTGGAGTCTGGAAGCCCAAGAGCAGGGTACCAACATGATTGGGTTCTGGCTAGGGCCCTCTTTCTGGCATGCAGAAGAGTGCGTCATTTGATGTGTAGATATAGAGAGAGCTCTGGTTTCTTTGTCCCTTCTCATTAGGATACTAACATTATTGGATCCTATCCACACGACCTCATTTACCCTTCATTACTTGGACAAAGGTCCTATTTCTGTTACTTTGATGGCAAAAATTTCAATCTATGAATCTGGTGAGTGAGGGGGCATAGATACTTACTCCTTAGCAATACATCTGATGCATGAATCAATGGCCTCCTCATCATAGATTGACTTTCTACAATCTATTTTTTGCCAGGTTTAAGAGCTATTCTTCTTTGACACTTGCTCTTAGCACCTCAGTCCACTGTTACCCTTTACTCCTTTGGATATCCATAACTGATCTTGTCTTCACCTTCACTCAGCAGAAACAGGATGGTAAGATAATAGAAAGATTATAGGTTTTACAGATAAACAGTCCCATCCAACCCCTCTCACCAGATAAGTCTAGGCTGGGCTTGCTCATCTGCAGAACGGGATAATAACCACTGATCACGGAAAATATAAAGCTTCAGTGAAAGCACAGATACTGTAGGCCTGCCCCTGTAGCTGCCATATAGCAGGCCCCCTGCCAAGTCTTCACCTGGCTGCGCTACGAATCAATTCTCTTGTGTGGTCTTTCCAAAGATTTTTGGATGGATGTATGTAGTACATATGTTTGTGTATCTGTGTGTGTATGTGCACATGCATGTGCATGCACATGGAGGCCAGAGGTCAACATCAGGAGTCTTCCTCAGTTGCCTTGCACTTTACTTTTGAGACAAAGTCTGTCGTTGAACCTGGAGCTCACTGATTTGGCTAGAATGGATGGCCAGCAAAGCAAGAGATCTTCATGCCTTTGTCGCCACTGCATTGTACAGGTAGGTGTCAACACGCTAGGCTTCTTACGTGGGTGCTGGGATCCCAACTCAGATTCTTGCTTGTGTGGTAAGCATTTACTCACTCATCTATCTAATTAGCTCTTTTCAAATAATTTTAATAGTCAGGGATAGGAAATTGGACTTTGGTAAAATCAAACCAAACTACCCTAGAAAACAGAAAAGGTGGCCATACTTCAGAAGAAGAAGCCACCTTTTCTTTTATATCTGTGGCTTATGGAGGACATTATAATGTCCTGCTGTGTCTCACTCATTGTCCCTGTAGTAGCATGTTTTATACTTTAGGACTTCCTCACAATTTTGAAAGAATTTAAGGGAGGGAAGAGAATAACATTTATTTAGTCTGAGAGAGTAGACACTAAATAAATACTGTTGACTGACTGAAAATGTTTTGCAAATGTAAAAAGCCTTACATAGATATATGATCTCTATTTGAATTTTATCTTTTCTCCAAACTAGAAATATCTTCCCCTATCAAAGCTCAATTTCAGCACTGTAGAAAAAAATGAAAAGGCTACTTAAAAGATGTTCAGTTCTCACAAGGCATAAAGACAGGCACAGAGATCATCTGTTAGAGCATAAGGGAGCTGCAGAATTGGGGTGGGCAGACTGAAAAAGAAACCACCACTACCATACCTCTCAGAAGATGAGGAAAAGGAATTTCCCTTACACATTTCAGAAGGCACTTTCCTCCTGTCCTGAATCTGATGAATTACATTTTTAGATAATGTGTGGAAATTCCAGTTTGATATTATCTTCCTATTTAGTTCATAGTTGCAATCAACCAGGCCATTCTACAGAGAAGGGTGTGTGTGTGTGTGTTGCACATGTGAGTGTGTATGTGAATGGGGTGAATGGGGTGTGCATGTGAGTGTATGTGTGTGAGTGGGCTGTTCACGTGTGTGTGTGTGTGTGTGTGTGTGTGTGTGTGTATGCATGTGTGTGTGTTAGGAGAAAGAGAAGAGGCTGGGTGAACAGGGGTTTGGTCTTATGAACCAACAGTCAGCTAAAGCACAGAAATAGAAACTCCTTAAAATACCCAGGCCTGATTCACATCCTAGGTAAAAGCCATTGAGACATCTCTCCAGGGATGAGAGGACATTTCCCTGTCTAAGTTTGGAATCAGGGCAGAACTGTCAGATTTGGAGGGGGAGATGAAGGGGAAGATAACCAGGAGGCAAAGGAAACCATAGTTAGTCTGTAATTCCGACAACTTCCATTTTGGGGACAAAAAACTGTTGAAAGACGCCTGACATGCCAGCACAAAGCCTAAACCTCACAGCTCCACTCAACTGCCAAATTCTAATTAGAAACAATGGAAGGTCTCTGGTTACCCTTGGTGAGTGCGTAAGAGGCACAACGCTTACATGGCTTGCTGTCTACACTTAATGTTCTGACCGTTTTGTTCTTCACAAGGCAGACTCCTCGTAGTTTGCAATCCCTATAGAGTTCCAAATTTTCCCCACACTTAAAATTTTCCCATTAACTTCCTTCAGCAGTAGTCAAACTCTTTCCTAAGTCAACATGTCCAACTCTTTTATTCTTCTTTGTGGCACATGTGTAAGGTGACTGTGGGGAGGGGACACACACCACAGCGGATGCAAATCAGCCTGATCTCCTTCTGAGTGCAGGAGACCTGGCACCCTGCACTTTTCCAAATCTGAGCTGCCAAGTGCTGTTTCCTATACTCTTCCCCTCACTGACAGCTACCCTTCTCACGTGCATATGAGAACACTTCACTTAGCTAGTCAAAATCTTGGGATTTTCTTGGATATTCTTAAGTGTGGCTGGGTTTACTTCCACTGAAACCCAAGGCAGCTTCCATTGCAATGGAAATAAGAGACAAATATAATGAAAGGCATTTCAAGAAGGGAGAAAGTCAGAACAACTTAATATGTAACAACTTAATTGAAAAAGTGACCCTGAGTTTGAATGGTGGGGGCAGATGGCAGGAATTGGAGGGAGGAAAGGGGGGAAATGATGTGATTGTATTATAATCTCAAAACAACAGGTATATACAAATACTACTCGAGGTTTGAGTTCAGGTGAGCAGTGACTTGTTGAATTCAGAATTTTTCTTTTTACATGCATATACTTTAATGTATATATTTATGTGCTATTTTCCAAAACAAAAGATTCCAAGCTCAAATCATCTTTTCCTTGTATTAAAAATTTTCTTTGCCTATAAAACAGCCTGGACTGGTTTGGGAAGGGGAGAAGTCAGCTGAGTGTTTTGGAAGAAGCTGATAGAAGCGAAGTGCGCATTGGACAGCTCATAATTAGTGAGACAGGGTTGGATCCAAGTCTCAGCTCCTGCACTTGGAGGCTGACTCAACTTACACAAGTTGCTCATTTACCCCCAACTTCAAAGTTCATCTGTAAAGGAGGCTGAGGATTACACGAGGCTCTGTCTCCTGAGTGTAGTGCCAAGGGCATTGAAGGTGCTGGCAGCCCTGCCACTCTCTAGGAGACACCAATGTGCTATTACATGAGCTGCTACACAACACCCCCCCCCTTCAGAAAATCCCTTAAGGTGCATACAGCACACAAAAAACCAACAGCTATTCTTCTTTGTCTTTGCTAGATTCTATAACAGATTATTTTAATAAACTCATCTTTTGCCCGACTTCATTTTCTAGGAGTAAATTGAAAGCTTTTTCAGAATTTAGTGGTCCCCCCCCCCTGCACCTTTTATTGTTTATGTGGTCGTCTTGGAGATATGACCAAATTCTCTGAGTGTTCCTACAAATCTAGTTCCCTGCAAGCAGAGGTGAAACAGAACAAGCCTGGAGCCCCCCTCTCCTCCCTCTTCTATCAACTAGACCGTAGTGTATGTCGGGCTCTGACCTGGAAGCTCTCATACAGAAAGGCTCACTACTGCTGTTTCCCATCCCAGGCTCTCCTGCTGAGGGACATGTAGGCTGCTTAGGCCTTCATAGACCTGAAGAACTCTCATGTCACTGTATTGAAACTAAGTCGGTTCCCTTCTTAAATTAGAGATGCAAATTAGGGTACAGAGACACTGGCAAAGAATTGGCCCCAGTACCCAGAGTGTTTCAAAGGGTTTTGTGAGTTTTTACTCACTGGTTCTGCTTTTGGCATTGGATGATGATATTAACTCAAAGATGTATTATAAAGGAAAAACATGAAGTGATGGGTTAAATTTGGCATTGAGAAAAGTCACACTTATTTTGACATACTTAGGTTCATCTGGCAATGCTGCTTCATATTGAACCACTGCTTCCAAAGAGCCACCCCCACCTTCAAGCTGTACTTCCTTTGGCCAAAATACAGAGGAAGAAAAACTGCTTTTGCTCTTTAACCGAATGTCAGCTCTATTTCTTTTTTCTTTTTTAGATTTTTTTTTTTTGGTTTTTAGAGACAGGGTTTCTCTGTGTAGCTTTGCACCTTTCCTGGGACTCACTTGGTAGCCCAGGCTGGCCTCGAGCTCACAGAGATCCGCCTGCCTCTGCCTCCCGAGTGCTGGGATTAAAGGCGTGCGCCACCACCGCCTGGCTAGAATTTTTTTATTAAGAAAATTTTTTCATTCATTTTACACACCAAAGATTCCTCTCTTCCCTCCCACCTCCCAACCTCCCCCCAACCCATCCCCCACTCCCCCCCACAAGAAGATAAGGCCTCCCATGGGGAGGTACATCCAGTAGAGGCAAGTCCAAGCCCTTCCCCCTGCCTCAAGGCTGCACGAGGTGTCCCATCATAGGTAGCAGGTTCCAAAAAGCCCCCTCATGCACCAGGGATGGATTCTGATTCTATTGTTGGGGGTGGGGGGAGGAGGCTCCCAAACAGATCAAGCTACACAACTGTCTCACCATGCAGAGGGTCTAGTCCAGTCCCATACGGGCTCTACAGCCATTGATCCAACTTTCATGAGTTCCCACTAGTTTGGTTTGGCCATCTCTGCAGGTTTCCCCATCATTTGCTTTTCTTTCCTGTCTAGATCTTAACTCCATATTTCTAACCGTTTGCAATAGCCCCAGCTAACACATCTACTGTACTCAAGCACCAGAGTGTTTAGGGTCTATCCATATATCAGTCTAGACAGATCCAGTTTTGCAGTCAGCAGTGTTCAGTGTGGACTGCTCTATTCTCAGAAATTCCTGTAGAGCTCTGACATGCCTGAAATGGACAGAAGACTATTCTTGAAAGCTATTCCTGTGCACATATGTGGAGAAGGACATCAAGCAGAGCTGCTGGTTTTTCTTTTCTTCTTTTTCTTTTCTGACTAGGCAGCTCAAAGGTGTATGTTGCTTCATCCTAACTTCTTCCTTTCTAGGTTTTGTTGTTGGTATTTTGGTGCCAGGACCTTATGTATGCTGAGCAGCCATATTCCCAGCTTCCTCTAGGGACTTTCCTTTGTTATATTTTCCTCTTCTTTATTCCTTTTGGGTTGGGTAAGTAGCAAGATAGACATTTATAATGGTAAAATTTGGCATCACAGCTGGGCTGGCTTTAGACATATCTGAGTCACCTAATACTATCCTGGCCAAGCTGTATGTTTCTTCCCCTAAAATCGCCAATCATATAGAAATTTGGATTCAGTGAAGTAAACAAAAGAAACAAACAAACAAACAAACAAACAAGCAAAAACTAGGAACCTAAATGAATTCTCAGAAGTCCATGAGAAATATGTAATTCTTACCCAGGCTTCTTGTTCTTTGCCTGAACTCTGAGGGTCACATGAAATTTCTCTCCAGCAGCAGGTGGATGGAGGAAAAAAGTGAAGACTTGGCTTTCTCTGACATCATGTGCCCATGGCTATACCCAGAAACAATTCAGGTTATATATTTTCTCTCATGGACACCTAAATTAAGTGTCTTTTTCTAATGGAAAATGAAAAATCAAATGTTTTTGAGAAGACATTACTTAGTAAGCTATCAAAGATGTCCAGAAACGCTGTAAGTGACTCTTAAGTCTGGTCCTTTCAGTAAATTTGCCTGAACTTTGAAGCAAGATGCAGGTTGGAATTCTGTCTCTAGCGGATGACAAATACTGTTATCTCTGTTTCCCTTGATATACAGGAGTCTTGTTTAAGGGCATAGTGCATTAGGGAGGCTCTCTAGAGGGCATCCAGCAGCCTCTCCTTAGAAGAACACAGTGTTGCTTTGGGTTACAGTCATCACTTTGCAGAATAAGATCAAACTTTAGGTGACTTCTGAGCTCACAGAGTATAACCGTGCTGCCTGGAGAAGTTTCTTAGCTTTGCTTCAGTTTCCTTATCTAAGAAAATGGAAGATGTGCTCTGTAGTGACGACATAAGGTATGTCTGGTGCTTAGCCAGCACTAAATGGTGTTCCCATGTCATTTACATTGATGACCAAGTTCCTTCTGTGCATTCTCACACAGAGAAGTTAATAGCGACCCATGGGGCAAAAGTCTTCTAGCTAGTTGTTAATGCAGTCAACAGTCATTTTCTCTAAAGGGGTCTAAATTCCTCAGACCCCATTCATCATTCTTTCTAGGGAGTGGCTTGGGGCTGGGAAATCTTAATCTTAAATTCTTATCTTTTTTGTCACCTCCCACCCCCTAATCCTCCCACTGGATATTTAGAACTTCTTGTAAACTTCACAGGATCGAGATGCATTGAGATCTGTAGGAGGTGTTGGAGGAAAAGGGGGGACTGGGATGTTAAAAATCAGGGCAACAAAAATACCTATGATGTCATTTACCCTGACTTCTGGACTAGCTGCAGCCTTTGCACTTGTGAGGTGTGATAATTCACTCCTGCTGACCTGTGTTATGACTGAACCCCAATGCAAGTCTCTGAGGTTCTTCCACTCAGAGTGATTCTTATCCTTCCCTACCTCCCACAGCCCCAGCTCTCCCTCCTTCCCTGACTTTTAGCGTAGCCAATTAAACCTGAACAACGGGTGGATGGAGGAAATATGCTGCATCTATGGAATGGTACAGCAGGGACCAGTTTCACTGTTAATTTAAAATGCTAGAATTAATTAGGTAGTGTAAATGAAGAATTTAATAAGCACTCTTTACAACCATAAGTTCTACTTTTATTAAACACTGCTACCAAATGAGGGCAAATATCTCTGGTCTCTCTATATTTCCCTGCCTCATTCCCATAAGTTCTCTACAAATGATTTTTTTTTTGCCTGAAATAAAAAAATTACATAATTATAAATTTATGCCCAAATTGTATTCCTGCCTTCAACCCATAAGCTTCATCTTTAAGCTCAGATGCTACTGTATGTCTCTGCTTGTGCTGGAGAGGGTGCTAAACAAACCAGAGTTGACAATTTTGGTTTTGTATACCAAATTAAAGGCTGTCTTCGAAGCTGTCACTCCTATTCAAATCCACTCGGTGAACTACCAAATTAGCATTCTTTCAGTAAAGGAATCTGCTTGTTTAAACACGTGTCTTCAGAAAACAAGGAACAACATCATGAATCAGTACTTTAAAAAATCTCACTACCATTCTGAGGGAACTCTACTGAAAAGGTGATTAATAAGACCCATTCACTAATATAGCCGGCAGAATCCCTATTTAGAATGTAAGGCAAAACCAAAATACATTTTCTATATAGGAGTGGGAGGAAGAATCATATGGTTAACTGGTTTTAATTTGGTTTGAATTATCATCCCATTATGTAAAGATTATTCAAGGAATCTAAACATTGGCTTTATGAAAGTACAGACATTTAAAGAATAGAAGACCCAGTACACTTGGCTAAGATCTGTAAAGCCTGGCCCCTTAGGAGGGCTGGAAATAAGATTTTTATCTGGACCATGCTCCTTTAAGGATAGTAGCTACATGTTCCTAAGTAGCACCCTCTACTAACTGAAGACTCCTATCCAACAGTCATCTTGCTAGGTGTGATACAGCCAGTCTCTCATTTCACCCTTACAATACACTCTTAAGATAAGTATCATTTTCCAATTTTACAGCTAAATAAATTGTGTTGGGGGAATTGTATGACTTACACTGTAACAAATAGCACTTATTTGTAGCTTTGTACTTAATTTATAAAGGGCACACATTTACATGTGAATTAGAAGAATAAAAGGATGTACTTGTTTGTATGAAGATATATATGTCGTAGCACCTGGTTTAAGATGGGGCTGATGTCTTATCCTAATTAAATCACAGATCTTCATTTTCACTTACGCAAGCCAGTTGCTTGTCAGGGAAACTGAAACAGTAGTCACCATTCACGACTGACAAGTACCCAAGGTCAATGTGAGGGGCGTCATGAGTGGAGCACTCTGGTAGCAGCCTCGCTGGCAGCCCTCATTATGCAGCTCATTAATTTTTTAAGGAAAATATCCTCACTTCCAATAAGATTATAGGAAATTTTCTCAGCAAGCAGGCATAGTATAATTGTCTGACAACATTAAAATCCTGGTTATTGAGGTTGTATGGGGGTAGGGGTATTGCTCTGCTTTTAAGTACAAGGTCAAGAAGAAAGCAATCAATTAGAGACCATCTTCAAAATAAACAAAAACATGAGACATATGCATATCTCCACTAAGCACCTTCCTTCCTCTGTGGAGTATTTACATTCTAGAATTGTCTGCTATCTTTGGGATTTGTTCTTCTCAGAGACAAAGAGCAATTATGTCACCCTTCCACTCGGTCCCCTTTTCAAACACGTGTCATGACATATGGAAGAAAACTGGGCACACACAAACCAAACATTTGAGAACAGAAGAAAGGAATAAAAGCAGCGTGGAGTACAGGGGAGGAAAGACAGAAGGCAGGGCTCAGGACCAAAGTGCAAAGGAGGAGCTGGGGACACAGCTCAGCACTTGCCCAGCACGCAGGAAGCCCCTATTTCTAGCACCCATAAAACCAGGCCTGGCAGTACATGCCTGTAATCCCTGCAGTCAGAATGTAGAGGCATCCTCGGCTGTCCAGCCAGTTCTGTGCCAGCCTGGGACACATGACACCCTGTGTTTTTTTTTTTTAAAAAAAAGGGGGGGGGAGTTGCATCTGATCAAGAATAAATGAGTATAAAACCGAAACACCATTTCATATAAAGGGGGGGAAAACTTCAAAATCTTCATCTGCTTCTAGTTCAGTCAGTGCAAGGTGGCTTCTGTGGTGTACATGTGTGTACGTGGTGTGAGCTTGTGGCATGTATACATGTAATCCTTGCATGCAGGATGTGTGATGTAGGCATTCAGATTCACTGTTGCGCACACACATTGTGTGCTGTGAATCTCTAGTCTGAATGCTGAAGGGCATACCTGTAATTTTGTCTCTCACGAGTTTGCAGGATTCTATTTCACCAATGCTCCCAAAGAGACTCCTGAATTCCTCTTGGGTCATATTCTGGGGTAAATAGTTGACGATGAGGTTGGTTTTGCTGTCGTCTGTGGCTGCGCCTGTCTGCATGGGAGAAGGACAGTTTCTGTTGTTGCTGGAGGGTCCATTGCTTGTATTGGATGTCGGTCCATTTGACACCTGAGGCTCCATGGTGCTAATTATCTAAATAAAAAAAGTAAATATTTTGAAATCTCAGAAGACACAGTCTGTTTCTAGATTTTATTTTATTTGCTGCAAAGAAAGGGAACAAGATGAGGCAAGATGGAGCAAAGAGGCTGGGCTGTGAACACAGCTGATTTAGAAACATGTTTTTTTAACCAGGATGTTAAGCTCCCTTTGCTATTTTTAGACCAGCCCCTAGATTTTGAACACAGACTAGAATGCAGTGGGAACTCTCCCATTATTTTGTTAATGAAAAGCTAATTCCTGTTTTCATTACACAATCACTCTCAGAAATGTATACTTAAGCCACACCAAATTATAATTAAAATGTAAAGTAATAATCATGATTAAAATTATAGTTCCATTAAAGCTGAAAAAGCTAAATATAGAGGACTAAACTCACAAGATCAAATACAGTACCTGTTTATTAACTATCTCATAAAATAAAATGACACTAGATTAAGTGGGACTGTTCCATATGGGAAGGTCTTAGTTTGCACTGATGCTTAAGCACGAATCAAACTTCCGATTCATGGGTGCACGCTGGGAAGATGCAAAGTCATCTAATTAAAAAAAATCCATCCACAAACAAAAACACAAATAAAAAAAATTTTTTTCTAGGCCTTCACCTTTGGATCTAGCACAGCCTATTGCTCTTACATATTACTCAAAGAGGACTTTCTGTTAATATAAATATTTGTTTAAATATTTAATTGAAGATATTTTAATTGTCCCAGGAAGCATGTAAGAAAATTAAAAAAAAAAAAGATTGAATTCCTATCCTTAGGAACTTACAGTAGAAGACAGGTATTTAACTATCCCTGCTTACTGGAAAAGGGGATTCAGGGAAAGAGCAAAGGGGATGATGAACAGTGAGATCAAGCTCAGAAGGGCAGGACTCGAAGATGCCCTGCACAGGCTGATAAAACTGGAAAATCATCAAATCACAGAGTCAGAAGGTAACCAACATTTCAGGGAGTAAATCTAGTTCACTCCCTGATTTGAGATGATGTCAAGACATCCAGTGACTGTCTGTAGGAAAGTGGGGCAGCATCTGGGAGTGCACCCAGGTTTTCTGGCCCCAGATAGAGACCACCAGTATCCCTCTTAGAGTTTACCATAGTGTTGTCCCCCAGTTGACTGTGTTGGTTGTAATTTTGTCAACTTGACACAAAGCAGGATCACGTGGAAGAGGGATCATCAATTGAGGAAATGCCTCCATTAGATTGCTTATAGACAAATTGGTGGGGGTGTTTTCTTGATTAATGATTGGTGTGGGAGCCTGCTGTGCCACCCCTAGGCAGATGGTCCTGGGGTGGATAAGAAAGCAAACCTGGCGAGCCAGGATGGGCAAGTCAGTAAGCCGGGTCCCACCATAATTTCTGCTTCAGTTCCTGCCTCCAAATTCTTGCCTCAAGTTCCTGTCATGGCTTCTCTTATAACACTGTGACCCAGGATATGTAAGCCAAATAAACCGTTTCCTCCCCAAGTTGCCTTTTGTCATGGTTTTATCAGAGCAATAGAAACCTAACTAAACCATTGTCCATCATGATATGGCTTCTATCACCTTTGAAATTGCCATCAACTACCTGGGATCATGCCCTGCCACTCACCAGCTCTGTGATGTCTAACAAAGGGGGCACAATGCCACCTGCCTTGAAAAATGATGGGGAGGGACATGACATTTATACAGCAGCTGAACATTGGTGAAAACAAGTCCCTGATACTTACCAATGTCATTCTGCCTGTCACATGGTGGGACTTTTCTTACTGACTTCTTACAAGAGGGCAAGGGTACATATTCTAATATGTTCTGTATCTCAGTACTTAGGAAAACCAGGGACAGATAACGCCATTTCCTTCGGTGATATTACTGTTTGAGTGCCCACAGAAATTTTTTTGGTAAAAATTTTCATTGACTGTAACAACTATGCTATAAAATGTACAAATCTTAAGGCTACAACTCAAGAGTGTTTATTAAGTGAACAGAACTGGATAATCTCGAGGTCATAACATGGAACATGACTAGAATGACAGAAATCCTCTTGACATGCCCCTCATTGTTTAAATAAAAATAACTACTATTATAACTTCCAGTCCACAGATTCTATATATCCCCTTTCAAACTTCACATACATAATGGTACCATATGTTCTCTTTTGTGTCTTGTCATACATCTGAAGTGATTTCTGTGCTGTTACACACAGCCACAGGCACTCTTCTTCACTACTATAGAGAACTCCATTGTATATAACCAACACATTTTATTTATCTGCTGTTTCTACTTCTGATCTCACATAACTATTGCTGTTATGAGCATTAGGCACATGGCTTTTGGAATATCTACATACATTTCTAGGATTCCAATTTTGGAGTCATAAGGATATGTATGATAAGCCTTAATGGATACTGCCCTTGGGTTTCCAGAGTGCTTACACAAACTTAGTGTTCTTGCCAACAGAGAATGAGCATTTTGGCTGTTCCACATTCCTCTCAATATTTGGTGACTTTTCATAAAGTTTTGTTTTTATTCATCTTGTCAGCTGAAGCAGAGTGGTGTAGTAAGAAGGAATATTTTTCTTTCTTTTTAATGTTGTTTTGAGACAGTGTAGCTATGAGCATCGCTGCTAAGAGAATTTTGTACATTTTTTTTTTTGTATTTACACACAAATATACATATTGAAAGCTGGCCTTCAATTCAGGATCCTTTGGCCTCAGCCTCCCAAATGCAGAGATTAAAGGCACGAGTCATGTGATGCCTGGCTAGAATTTTTAAAAAATATTTTAGTGTGTGTGTGTGTGTGTGTGTGTGTGTGTGTGTGTGTGTGTGTGTTTATGCATGCATGTGTGTGCATACCATGGCATACATGTGGAGGTCAGAGGCTAACTTGAGGGGATGGTTCCCTCTTTCCACTATGTGGGTTCCTGGGGTTAAATTCAGGTTTTCAAGCTTGGGGGCAAATGTTTTTACCTGGTGAGTCATCTTACCCACACAGGAATGTGTTTTGTGCCTGAAAATTCTAGTTCTAGCACTTATTAGCCATGTGATCTCAGGTGGGTTACTTCAACGCTTTGATCCTCATATCTTTTCTGCTGAGCTGGAATAAAAAGGCCAGCATGCACTGATGCCTTTAGAATGAGAATTCTTATCTATGGGGTGTCCAGAACATAAAGTGCCTAGAGGCATCATAATTTTTATTTCTCTCCATCTCCAACACAGGTGAGTGTTACTTTGTTTCCTCCTTTGATGGTTACAGATGGGAAATAACACCGAAAGAAAAATATGGAGTCTTGAGAGGAGCCAAAGAAAAGCAGATTTGAGGAAGATGGACAGTGTCTAAGGTTCTTTACCATCATGTAAGTAACTTAAGTGGCTCTACTTCTCACATCACCAGAATTTTCTTCTTGGCTAAAGGTCAACTATAGGGTCCCAGAAAGTTGGTCCAGACCGCAAAAAGAAAGCAAAAGGCCTCTGAGAAGAATTTTAACTGAAGCTGTCCCCAAGACTGGTACAAAGTATACCTAGAAAGCTCATCCAGCCACTTTACCCTTGAGGCTAGGGCCCAGGAGGAGAATTAGGGCTGTCATAGAGCATGCTACTGGAGAGGAAGTTACAGGTTATCAACAGAAGTCCTCCTGAGAGGCAGGTTTCTCTGGAGTGTGACCCTTGGACTGTGTGGGCCTGTGCAATGCCTCCATTTACTGTGTGGTCGCCCTCCTCCTTACGTCAGGTATCCCAGATAACAAACACAGGAAACACTGCCAAGTGTTTCAGTAATGAACTTGAAAATCAGGATGTATCCATTTTAGGGGGCCTTTTGGACAGAACCTCAAAGTTAAGTGGCTTCTGTATTTTGTTTTAACAATACACCACATTTCAACTACCCTCCCCCAATCTGCCACACAATGTGTAGTGACCCTTTCTTGCTAATGACCTATCTCACATGATCCTTCTTATAGTTCCAGCAAAGACACCAAGAAGACAGCCTGGACCACAGCAGCTTTCCTGGTGCTAAGGATGGAATATATAGAATGTATGTCACACTAAGACATGCTAATAGGCATCTTGCAGGTTCATCTTTCATTTGCTGAATGCTCATATCACAGACAGACATGTGGTGAAAGCACTTGTCCATGTGAGCCTCTTACAGGTAAAAATGTTCCAGTGAGCCCCAAGTGTCAAGTCTACACAGAGTAATTCAGTTCCTCCTTCAGCTCCTAGATCTCCTAACATCCTATGCAGGCTTTCTAATTTATGCCAGTTCCCAAAGTTGAGCTCTATCTATATATTAGACAACCCCAACTGAACCCTAACTTCTGAAAAAGTGCCATGAAATGCAGTGTTCACCACTGAGCTACTTCCACAGACTGTAGCTGTAAATTAGGTCATGTTATTCTTGTGTGGTAGAGATGGCTCTCTCTTTTCTCTGCAGACACACACTAAATAGTTATTCTTTGTGTATCCAGAAGAACTGATGGAAATGCATGTGCACACACACACACACACACACACACACACACACACACAGAGTTTTCAGTAAGAATGTAATCTGAAAGCTGAGAAACCTTTGGAACTGTGTTGTATAGATCATGTTAAGAGACACTTCCCTAGTGTTAATGATTCATTCCAGGATGTATCACAGGATGAAAGAAAACAATCAGAAATTGAAAATGTCAGCACTAAGTCTGCCTTCTGAATGAATGGAGATCTTTAAAACATTACCTGGAAATAAGAGAAGTTGTTAAGTATGAATACGAAGCTGTAGCATTTTAAGGTTACTAAAGGGAGGACACCTGCGTTCTCTACTTTGGGAAATGGACCAGAGGTGAAGAGAACACATTTGGTGGGGAGCCCATCCTCGAACAAGCACAGAGGCCGGCTAGGCAAAATCAGAACACCTGCTTCCTCAGACAAGCATCCCCGACATTCTAGCAGTCCTCTCTTTTCATTGCAAATAAATCTCTCATTTACTCAATATGCACATGTGCTTTAATGAACATTCTGTGTGGGTCTCACAGCCAACGTCACAGCTAACCAGACTCCAAACCCCTAACTTGCCCTCCTTCCATCTTCTGAATGGCAATTAAGAACAGAATTTACTGTCAGCATCCAGGATAGAGCTTTGAGAAGGTTCAGTTGACTTCAAACTCTAATGGCTGTACAAAGCGCTACATTAAATCTTTTATGCTCCAGTGATATATTTTAAGAAACATTATACAGGCAGAAATTTTCAGGGATAAACTTTGAGAGCAGCGCACAATAACGTAGGCACTCAAATCCTGCCATTGAAAATGTCGATGGTTTGAATGACTAATTACTCACACTCAACACCTTAACTTCACCCCTCCCATCACTCTTCTGCAAAAATATATAACAAAAGCAAGAGGGAAAGTCCCAGACACGCAGCTGCCAGATCATCGCTGGGTTGTTTATATCTGCAGGGAAGGAAAGGAGCAGAAACTGCACAAGCCTCTTTCTCGAGGTATTCCCATGCGTGGTAGTGGTGGGGAAGGCAGACATCTTCTCTGTCCTTCATGGCACCCCATTGCTGCCTCACAGAGTATTCATATCCACTTATAGCTTTACCTCCCAAATGTAACAGATCATATGAACATAAAGAACGACTTATTTCTCTTATGGTTAGATCTGGATATGTTGGATGGATGGAAATGGAGGCCTGGTGTGCTAGGCTTTGAGGTTGGACCTGGGAATGTACACATAAAGACAAGGAGCCATGGTCAGAAACATTAGTGACCATAAGCCCAGTGTCATCATTTCAATGATGAGGAGACCGAGAACCAGGGAAATGACTACTTAAGAGTTACTACTTAGAGTGAGAGATGGGATTGGATCACCAGATCATTGCAATTGTTTACTCTTTTGACAATGCAGGAATAGCCATTTGAAGGAAGACTTGCTTCTTTTTTTCTGTGGTGCTGGGAGGGGCATATTCTAGCAGTGCATGTGAACAGAGAAATAGAAACATAACTAACTTCAGGCTTCTTTGGGTGTAGCAATTTACTGCTCACAAAGAACAGTGACCTGAACTCTAAAGTCCACAGAATAGAGATCACATCCCTTGCTTATTATAGTATCTACATCCTACAGGCAGAACAAGGCTTGATAATAGGTAGGTTGTTAATAAAAGACTGTTGAATGAAAGAGTGAATGTCCTCTTGTATCCAATAGCTTCCTGAATCCCTCACACAACCTTGCAAAACACAGCTACCTGTGTGAAACATCATCTCCATTTTATAGATATAAGGAGGACAGAACAGGCTGTCACTTAGTAAGCATCTATTATATACCAGGTATACCTTTGGATATTATTTCAAATGCAGATTTTAAAAAAATCCTTGTGTGGTAAAATAGGCATAGCAAGAAATCTACATCTTAGTTATTTTAAGTGTATAATTTCTTGTATCAAGTAGATTCATGTCATACCATCACCACAATCCACCTTCAGAGTCATTTTTTTTTCTTGCAAATCTGAAACTGTGTCCATAATACAGTAACTCCACATTCCCCATCACCGAGGCCCTGGAGACCACTATTCTTAGAAACCACAATTCTACTTTTTTATCTCTATCTCAAATTCATTCAGGCAGAGGACTGAACCTTTGGCTGACATGGATACAGCAGGGAACCTGTTGAATACCATGGCCTTTCCTCCCTAGAAAGCCAATTTATTGTCGCTAGACTGAAAGATCCCAAACCGAGCCTTCCCGTTTAACCTTCTGAGAATCTCTCAGGCCCTCTGTGTAGCAAAAGCACGTTTTTCTCTCTCTCAAAAATTTTTATTACATTGTATGTGTGTGTGTGTGTGTGTGTGTGTGTGTGTGTGTGTGTGTGTGTCTAGTCTCGCTTGGTGAAAAGATGCCTTTACTTGCCGATCCATCTTACCAGCCCAAGGCTTCTCTTTTTACTTCCTGATAGCTAAGCTTAGAAGCCGGTTCTACTTCTCCCATTTACCACCCTGCTCTTCATATCAAGGAAGGTGAGAACAGTTAGTTAAGAAACCTGGGATCACACAGCACTCATGGCCCTCACTGGGTCACCCCACCCCCTTGCTCTAGCCCCATTTGATGAGGGAGAAAGCAGAGCCTGGTAGTCCCGGGTATCCTTTGATCTTATTGGCATGAAAATGGTACCTGCTCTCACAAAACTGTTATACTGTTCCTGGCTTGGTAATCCCTCTATAGGTATTTTTAATGGCAGATATCAATATTATTAGAGTGGACAGGAAGAAGGACAAAAACCAATACCTAGGAAACAGGGCTGGCAGTTAGACCAGAAAATCTTAAAGTAGCAGCAAAGCAATCCCAGGGGAGAATGTCTTCTTCCTTTCCAAGTCATGCTCTTCATATATTTTCTTGCTTTTAGGATTAATTCACTCATTGACCAAACAAACGTTTGTGGCTGAAGGGCTCGAACATCAGAGGAGAAAGCATATTCTTATTCGTGGAAGACCCTGAAGGGTACTAAGCAAGGCCACTCTAAAATTCCAAAAGTGTACTTAAGAACCAAATATATGTCTGGTCCCTTTAGTATTTTCTCCATGAGCTCATGAATTCTTTCCACATCGCCAATCCTCCATAAGACTTCAAATTGTTCACTTTTGGGGAAAATCAGGCTGCAGTTACAAGACTGATTTTCCTATTGCCTGTTAGGGACAGTCACTGTGTAAATAAAGCCCTGGAGCCACCTCAGAGGTAATACACAGTTCCCTTCCCCATCAATCCTGCCGGCTATCCCATATTGTGTCCTTGCTCCAATATTGTCCATAAAAATGGCAGCCTGACCATAAATTACTGCTGTATTTCTGTATTTCAACTCAGTTTACACCTTCAAGAGTTACTTCATGAGGCAAATAAAAGGTTACAAATTTACATTGTAGGAATTTGTCCTGACATAGAATGCACCGCCATCATTCATGTTTCCCTGGCCCAGTGCAGGTCCGTGTGTGTGTGTGTGTGTGTGTGTGTGTGTGTGTGTGTGTGTGTGTGTGTGTGTTTCACCCTGGCTTCAGGTTTGCCAGTGGAGGTGTGGTCTCACTGCTCAATTTATGCAAAGGAATCAAGAGGAAAGAACCACAGAAGGTCAAAAGAATATAATGTTCCCTTCACGGCTCTTTAAATGTCAGCAGTCTCAGGGACCACAGAGATGCTTAAGAAATGTACCAACTGCAGCCATGTCTCAGGTGTACACATCCAAGGCATATGCATGGATCCTGTTAAATATTATCACAAATATTTAAAGGTACGCTTTCACCATGGTATAAGGACTTTTTGAAAAATTATATATAAAAGCTAACCCTTATGTAATAGAGCAAGCGTTCCCAAGAGCATGAGGAATAATGTTTACCAAGGGCGGTCACTGAATTGAACCATTAAAGAAATAGATTTAAATTATTCATGAGAACAAAAATAAAAGTCCTAACTCTTTTTGTAGGCATTTCCTTCTGAACCCTTCTGAAACTCTGACATACAGTGTATTAGACTCTCTTGGGACAGCCTCACCTATTGCATCTCACCTGTCTTTCAAATGTCTGAAAAACAAATCCTCAAAGTTAGAGTGTTTCACATCAGGAGCTGTGCTCCTGAAGGCAGACATCATTTTAGGAATGAATCCTTACTTCTCTTCTTACTCCTTTAAAGATACTAAAAATGCCTACACAACAGCCCCAATTTCTTGTTTCTCCTCTGTTTTTTTTTCTTTCCCCAATCAGCTTTAATTTGCTCCAGTCCCTTCAGGTTAATCCTTTTTTTTCTCTTTTTCTTCAAATGCAACACCTTCTCGGTGATGATTCAGTGCTGAAGGGAGCAGATGCTATTAATGGAGCTCAAAAGGAAGGGCTGAGATGGGTGCTCTGATCCCTCCAGGTAAAGCAAACATGGGAACAGTGCTCTCCAACTAAACCCCAGCTGACACAATGACCACAATGGTCCAGAGGGTCCTGGCTGAAGACTGCACTCTGGTCTCCTCACACTATTCATACCAAGTGTGTGTAGAGTCTGCTGAAAGGTAACTAGAAAACTCTAGGAAAAAAAATTTAATTCCAACCAGGGAAAACACTCTGACAGCTTAATAATACCTTTGAGCAGATGCACAAATAACCCGAAAGACCTATTTACTCTAGGAAGTTAGGGGGCAATAAATTCTCAGCATATCCTTGGAAAAAGTGTATTCAGTTAGCACACATTTCCTGAACAGTACCACAGGCCAAGACTTGTTCTAGGAGCTGGAGAAACAAACAAAAACCTAATCTGGTCACTGCCTATCCAGGATTCAAGCAGGAAAGACTGGAGGTAGGCAAGTAATTACTTAAAATCAGCTGTACACATCCCTTTAAGTAATCCTTCCCAGAGATTCTCTGCTGACTCCTCTCCTGACCCAAAGCACCAACACTGACTACACGCAGCCAGTTCTATGGTGTTGGAATACACAGTTGCTGGCCCTGGTCCTGGTGGAAGTGCCTTGTCCTAAGCAAAACACTGTTTGCAATGAGCAGGGAGGCTCAAAGTGTCCCTCCTTAGGAACAGCATCTTCTATGCTGGAGATGAGAAGCACACAAGGCAAATGTGCTCTCAGCAGAGGTGAGCAGGGCTTTAAAAACCCAGAACCCAAACTCAGCCCTGGTGGAAAGAACAAGAAGCATTGACACTCCAAGCAGAAGAGGCCAGCATGGAAAGGAACAGCTGTAAAACTTTAATTTCTTTCAGTCATTATTTTTAAATTCACAAAATCCAAGGTTTAGTTTTCTTTCCCAGACACGCCACATGTTTTTTTTTTTCTTCTCCTAAATAAGCTCAGATTTCCTTTACATCTTATAGATTTCTCTACAGCTTTGCTCTGGGCCTAAGATGATTTCTTGGTGTGTCCATCTTGGTGGTGCCTGTAAACTTGTGGGTATTTGATTTTAAGACTTTGAGCTTTTCAGAGATGAGGTGCAGAGTGATGGTCAAGTCAGGAAGACAACGAAGCTTCTTTGGCCCTCCCCCACCACAAGCCAGCCCTTCTTTCCAAAATGGCCAGGAAACAAAGGCAATCTCAAACTGGAGAACTAGGAAGAATGTTTTCCTTAAGCCTCTAATAGGCTTCCTTTGTTAAAGGCATATTTTAAAAAGACCAATATTTTCATTTTAATATAAATATAGTTTGGTGGACAAGCTCAAGCTTCCTATAAAAATACATTAGATCACACACATACACACATCAAATTTTATATATATATATATCAAATTAGTGGTCTCTTCAGCCTCTTCAGATCATGTGGTACCATGCTCACTTGCCTCTTTCCCTTTCCTTCTCTCCCCTCTTTTTCCCTCCCCTCTCCTTCCTTCTTCTTGGGGAAGAACATGAGAGTTTTCTTGGCTTGACAGAACTGGGTTGGACACCATCCCTTGTGCATGCGCGCGCGCGCGCGCGCACACACACACACACACACACACACACACGATCTAATATATATATTCCATTGGAAACAAATTCCCTTCCTTTCCTTTTTATTCCACTCACTAAGCCTCTCAGAATCCTGATATTTAATGTAGATGAAATAATCCAAATGCATAATGATAAGCTATGGGTACCTGTTGGGATGAGGGGCAGTCGTGATAGTAAATATGTTATTTTCGTCTTTCACACAAAGAGCAGTTAATGAATCATTTGAAAAACTGCCCACAGACTGATTAAGTTGGATTTATCTTCTGATTAAATTCATAAGCAATAGCCAATGGCAAAATTCATGTAAACATAGTATTGTATATTTATAAAACACCTAGCTAGTGGCTCAGAGTGTGAGCAAAATCACTGAGATTTAGCTGTAAAAAGCAAGCATATTTGTGAATTTAAATTTTATGTTTGTAATTAGATTTAAAAATTCAGAAATCAATGTAGAAATATATTTTATTTTAAAAGGTGAATACTATTGTCTTAACATAGACTGTGAGTGTGAGAATGAGGAGGAATGAAGGGCATTAGAGGGAGTCTCCAGAAAAATCTTAGTGGAGAATCTTCTCTTTTACAAGGGAAATGGTATACCACCAAAAGCTCTTCCAGTTGTACTATTCCAATGACAGAGGTTACTTACAGCTGGAGCTAGAGCTACGCAGTGAAAGGAAAGGGTCCTCAGCATCTCCATGTACATGTGCACGGTCACAGAACACTATACCCACAGTCAAGTCACACAGGCTGTCTGTCTGCATGCTCATTAGTGAAAAGAGGAAATTTATTGGAACCTTATTCACTACCCCGCCCCCATCTCATAATTGTAGCCCAGGCTGGCCTCAAATTGGTGATCTCTTCAGCCTCCTCAGTGCTGAGATTATACACGTGGTGTCATGTGGTACATGCTACCATGCTCACTTGCTCTTCCCCTTCCCTCCCTCCCCTCCCCTCTCCTCCCCTTCCCTCTCTTCTTCTTGGGGAAGAACATTAGAGTTTTTGGCTTGACAGAACTAGGTTGGACACCATCCCCTGCACATTCTCTGGGAAGGTTGAGCAGGAGTAATGAAATCAGATCCAATCAAATCGACACAGGTGGGCTTGCATCCCTGGGCTGGAGGAAGTGTGGCTTTGAATTATTTGCATGTAACAGATTCACCTAGTAAAGAGAGGCTCTGGGGTTGCCGCAGTCAAGCCTTGAGTGCAATGAAATGGTCTTCCTCATCTCCAGAGGAATCAAAGTTGCCACAACCTTTTTGTATGTTTCTATTTTTGGAGGTCTAAAGTGTACACCATGAGGTGTACAAAACAAAATAACAAACCAAGAGCCAACAAACCAAGACAAGGGAGGTGGCTTTTGGTTAAATAACTTATTGTATAGTTTTAGAAACAGCATTCTGAAATTGTTAAGATTGTGTTTATAGTGGGTTTTTGTAACACGAGAAAATATGTATGATCTGTGGAGGAAAAGAAGAGAAAAAGAAAGACATTACCTCGACTATATAAATATGCCTAGAACAGGAGAGAAGTAAAAACGCAATCAGAAAGCACTAGGATTACAGGTGATGGTTGTATTATCTGTATCTTTATTTCCCCACGTTTACCTTGCTTTTATAAGAATATAGCGCTTTTGTATCTGAAAAGAAGTCTTTTTTTTTTTTTTTTCAACAAAGAGAAAAAAATACAAGTCCTTCAAACCATTTTGGAGCCACAGAACTAAGAGCGGCTCTTCCTCCTCCCCAGAGCCGTGAGGCAGGAGCTCTGGTCTGCCACACCCTGTTCCTACATCAGAGAGGTCATGGCATTTCTTGATTCAGTCTGTGGTCCATCCAGTCTCTCCTTTACCTAAATCAGCATGAATTAGCAAGGTTACAGCCTCACATCAGCTTCATCACCCGGCAGCAACCTTCATGAGGACAGCACAGAAAGAAGATGATTTATAAGAAAACCGCTCCCTGGATCAGGGAGCGGAAAGCACTGATCCGTTCTAAAAGCTCCGGCTGACAAACTCTGATATTATGAACATTCTGCACTTGGACAAAAGCTCCCACTTTTCTTAATTACATGGTTTGAGCAGGAGCCTGCTTTCAGGATCTGCCCAATCATACAACAGCCATTTATTTTCCCAACTGCAGCTGCCAAAATTTCCCTGATCTCTGTTCTGTGATCCATCTTCAAGGACATCTTGTGAATGCATGACACTGTCGAGCTGTATTCTGTACCAGGCTTTTAAAGCCCGGCTCCTCCATATGGAGATTCCCTCAATACATTATTTATTTAAAAAATTCACAGACAAGAATCAAATTGGGGAGGGAAAAAGTCATTAGGTATCAAAATATTTCTTTTTACTTTGAGGTAAATTCTTTATTCTGACGAGCTGCTAATAATTCTCAGTCCTCAGTGTGATGGGATCTCTTTGGTTTGAGGATACCAAACAGAGTCATTTTGGGGATCTTAAAAAATATATTATTAGGAAAATGGGTGCCAAACCTGCAGTTCTTAGAGTATGAAGAACACAGTGCCTCACTGAGAACTTTTGTGCACACCTGTAATCCCAGCACCCAGGAGGGTGAGGCAGAAGGATTGCTATGAGCTCGAGGCTACACAGTGAGAACTTGTTTCAAAACCCAAGTAAATACACAAATAAATAAAACGCGAACATTACTTTGGAATTTACCTTCAGAATTTTTATCCTCTTTGCCTAATTTCCTTGTTGTCCTATTTTGAAATATCTACCAATGGATTTTATGATTTGCCTCATAAAAAGGAACTTTAGATAGTAGAGAATAAACTTAATATTTCCTCTTTACAACCTTTTTCTCCCTTTCAAAACATGCTTTGAAACAGCACTAGTTGGAATTTTAAAAATTCACAAATAGTAAGACTTTTAAGAACACAAAATCTCAAAGCATTATCATTCACAAGGTCTTTTTTAGGACTAATTTACTATGCCTCTAGAGAAAGCTGGACATGATACACTCTTGAAATTGGCACTGGAAAGAGTTGAGTTCTTTGAATATAGTACCTCATCCTTCGAAATCACAGCTACAAAGTAAATCTGATAAACTCTCCCAACTCTGGACACAGTCTTTGTATCCCAGAATCAAATCAAAACAAAACAAAACAAATCAACAACAACAACAACAACAGTAGTGGCTAACAAAACATGTGGACTTGCCTGTCAAATTTTACAGGTGCTTTTGAAAGCGAGTTTTGTGCCACACCTGAATGCTTAAGCTCCAGCATGCTGTTTAAATATCCTTTCCCCATGACTGAAGTTAGCTCTTAAAAGCAGGACAAACAAAAACAGTCCACAGAACAGAAGCCAAGCCAAGTGCTGTCACACGTACAAGTTTGTTCCATAGGCCAGAGACAATTTCATTAAAAGCCAGGCATATGAAGGGGTAGAAAAAGAGTTCTTACAAGGACGTAAATAAATAAGCAAATGAAGCATTAGTATACAAAGTCACAGATGTAGTGGAGAAATCTATATAAAGCCTCACAAAGTCCTTACCCAGAATAAGGATAATTCTTAATAAATGGAGATCCTGTTGTAATCCTGATTCGAAAGTTCTTTTGGGTTATTCAGGAAAATGTTTAGTAAAGCAGTTACCACAGACTCCTTCCAAAGACAGCAGCAGTGAGTATGTAATAAGTGGTGAACTGGTGACGGGTGTCTTCATGCACATGACTTCACTCCAATCTTACACGATGTTGCAAAGTGGTTATTGACAAGTTTTCTCCATTTACAGATATAGAAGTATGGTTACATGATGGAAAAATGAAACTCCAGCTAATGTCCACTGTCATTGCGGCTCACTGCAGTGTTCTCTGTCACTGAGACTTGGACCCAACTCTGAAATATTCTGCTCCCTTTTCTATATGCCTAAGGAAAGTTCCCAACAGCATAAAATATAACTCAATAATGTTACAAAAACCAAATATTCTATATGATTAGGAGAATCTAGCCTGCTGTCTAGTCTACTAGTTGGGAAATACTGTCGAATAAATAGATTTAACAGGGAGGATATTAATCAAAATTCTTTATGGTATAATGTAAAAAAAACCTCAAAAAACAAACAAACAAAACCACAGGAGTTGATCTGACCTGGGTCTGAAAACCAGTGCCTGCCTTGACCTTGCTTTGACCCTTTAAGACTCTCTGAAGTGTAATGTAAATTCACTCATCTGAAAGAAGTGAACAAGTTAATCTGCCCTGTGAAGACTAAAAATGACAAGTTGAAGATATGTGGTTCAGAATCTGGCACACAGAAAGCCCTCAATACCCATTTATTCCCCTTGTCCAAATCATAGCATACCAAAAAATACGTGCCCCTACAAAACATTCTGTGGGTGACAAAGGTCACTAATCTGAATGCTGGTAAGATTTGTCTATGGTATTTAATATTGGAAACAGAAAAGACCATTTTAGACCTTATTGCCTATCACTTAAGCTGGTATCTGTTTCTTTCATCCTCACACTGCTTTACAAACATTAGCTAAGTTCTCATGATAACACTAGGCAGGAAGACACACAGCAAAGGCGGGAGGTTAAAAGAATCCCACAAAGTGAATAATGAAAGTACGTTTTGATATTTACCAACATAATTTCTGGCATTTTTTTGCCCTTTCAAAAAAGCCTCTGCAGTGAATAAACTTAGGTATTTTAAATACAAATAAACCCAGTCATTACTGTTTCTGTTTTCCCTACAGACAGGCTCAGATATTCATGGGAGGTTTCAGAATACCACCACAGTGAAAACAGAAGGTCTCTCTAGTTTCTGCTCAGGGTGGATGATCAGGTGTCATTCTTGTCTTACCCTCCACATACACTGCCATTTCCCTTGTAAACCCTAAGGGGGCAGCCACTCTGACAGAGCACGTGGAAAGTGGATCTTTCATGGGGAAGTCAGAAAAGTGTAGTGGGGAAATCAGAAAACATAGCTAGTGCTAGTCACCTGGAAGAAATGGCTTTGACTCCAACAGAACCTCTGTTTACAAAAGAATTTACCAAGTCACACTGGTGGTCATTACTACATTGAATCTGCATGCAGATCTTTAGACTGGGTATAGCCTCTCTTGCTGAGAGTAAGTGGAAAGCAAAGCCGCTTGTCCCAGTTCAGATGGTTCAGAACTGGGGTCTGATGTCCCACTACTGACTTCATTTTCTTCCTTTATCCACTACATGTCCTATATACCCTGGAAAGCACATTCCAGGCGACAACCTTCTGTAGCCTTTGGTAGCTGGCTATGAGAAACTGGAGCTCATTGTATTTGCTCCATACTGCTCTGTTCAAACACTCCTCTTGGACTGAGAAGATCTTCTCTCTCTGCTATCATGATTGATAAATCATCCCCCATGCTCTCTTCACAGCTCACACCTTTATCCCTTATACACACTCTGCTCTGGACATTTACCACATTCCTGTCTTTATTTACAACTGGGCTGTGAGCTCCTTGATGGTGGCTGATGTGTTTGACTTATTTGCAACCTCAGAGTCTAGTGAAGATCTGGTGCAGATTCTAGGCTCTGTGGGCAGCATATCTGGATGGATGGATGCCTTGTTAGGGCTTCATCTGCTTCGCCCAGCCAAAGCTGTTGTCCTTGCTGGTCTCCACCACTCTGCTCTGCTGTAGACCTCTCTCTTATCTGTCCTCTTTAGGATCGATTTAAAAATAGGAGCACTTCATCCTTTTAAATCTATAGAGCCCTTATCAATATTGTGCTGCTCAACGGCTTTCAAATGGACCTAAAAGACTGCATTTTAAAGTCAGTGAGGCCATGCAACAGCTTTGTTTACTCATCTCTGCGTTCCTTCCACCTCTGGTCCCCTCTGTCTCAGTCCCAAACTCACAGTTTAGGGGATTCATTTTCATTATGAGTCTGAATCTGCAGTCTTTAGTACCTTCTGGAAGTAAAAAGCCCATGGAACAGTTCCGCTCACCAGAGGTATTGTTTTTGCTGTTTTTTTTTTTTTTTTTTTTTTTTTTGGTCAAGGTATTAATAGCCTAAGTTGGCCTGGAACTCTTCATACTTCTTTCCTAGTCTACCCAAAGGCTGAGTTTGTAGTCATGTTTCAATATACCTGCCTTGAGAGTTTCTATAAGTCAAGCAAGTCAGGCCAATGGGGGCTCTTAACATTTCCCTGCACATCCATTAGATCTGACCATGCCTAGATGTTATTTATTTTAAGTAAATGAATAAATAAATAATTGTACAAGCACTCTACATCTGTTCAGTTAAAACAGATTCACATATTTATGAATTATTTATTGCATAGCACAATAGTTAACATGGGCATTAGAGTTGTACTTCTCGGGGTCAAATTCTTGACTGATGTATGTACTTGGACAAGTCAATTACCCATTCTACCTCAGTTATCTCAAGAGCAATATGGAACATATTGATAAGATAATGCTGAAATAGTTCATATGAATATGGCAAAGATGAAGTGAGTTATTGTCGGATAACTGAGCTCCACACCACTTGATCACTGGCTGCCCCCTAGAGTTCATTCTAGAGGTTAATAGACCAGTCAAATAGACAAGAGTTTCAAAATGCCACGAAACAAGTGTCACTATCTGAATATCTTCTGCAATGCGTTCCTTCCATGCCTCCACACAAGTGTCCACCAAATACCAATCTAACCAGCTATGTCATTTTGCCAAACTCCCTGGAGCCTGCTCGGACCCATGCAGCCTCAGGTATCTCCTGTCCCCCATGAACCCTGGTTCTCACCACTCCATAGGTCCAAAATATTTCAGGGACTCAGCTTACTTGTTTAACCTGCCTGTCCCTTGACTGACTAATCCTCCTTGTAAGTAGGGCATGGATTTTGGACAACCTCTTGTCCTCTGCATATAATACAGAATCCATCTATCACCCACGGAATGGACAAATAATCAGGGGCCTGTTCAGGAGGGGGCCCAGATGAATGGATATAGGAGAAGACCCCCCCAGTACCAGCCTCCTGGGCATGCTGAGAAACACATGGTTCTATAAAGTCTTTTTCTCAAGTCTTTTCCTCATTCTTCCTGCTCTGTTTATTTTGGATGAACACAGGTATCAAGATCAAAATAAATGTGAACTGGTGGCCAATGGGGCGAAGTAAATTCCAGGAGAATCACAATACTAATATGCCTGTAGCCACAAGAGGGAAAAAATATTTAGGACTTTATCCAAGACTCTATGTGAAAAGTATTCTGGCAAATTCTCAGGTTATTATTCTTTTCTTACTTTTGTTTGATGGGGAGCTTTGTTCTTAAGGTAATTTTAAGTCTACATGTTGCAAAATGGAAACACAGAGCTGTGGGATGAGAACAAACTGTATCATCTCCCCTCAAAGAATCTAATGCAATTTTATGGAATAACATACACAATGGTGAGGAGATTTAAAAGTCAGCAACGTTTATGTCTGTATTTTAAAATGAAAGTTCTCTAGTTGTTCACACTGAAGCATCAAATAGATTTATCTATAATTCTAATAATAAGGAGTCTTCCATGAGTACTCCTGACCTATGAAAGTAAATCAAACCATCCCTTCTACACAGATTCCCCTCCCATTCAAAAGGAAATACTTAATTTACTACAAGAAAGAACTGAACTCCAAACCCTTACAACGTTTCAGAGTCCGAAGCCTTTTATCATCGCTTTTCTTCACACAGCCTCAGGCTTCTAAGGGCTTGTGACCCAGGGAAGATGGAGACAACACAGCTTTGTAGTAGAGACTGGTGGTTTCAATCTCTATCACACTGATTTGAAGCAAATCCAATCTTATTTTCCTGTGGCATCCACAATCCTTTCTGAGATGATACAGTCCTGGTTTTGAGATTATCTACTCTGTTCTTTGAAAGCCGTGGGCTGGGATGTCGCTCTCATATTTCAGTTTAAATCTCTCCCTGTGAGTCCTGAAGTAATGACCAATACCTAAAATGCACACCCAAGGGATACTGAACTGGTTTTGAAAATCCTCCTTTATTAACTGCTTACTATACACCAGACTCTGAATCAGGGTTTATACAAATGTTAATTTAATTAGTCATCTAAACAAATCTCTGGTGTAAGTATCATGTCTCATTTTATAGACATAAGGAAATCAAGGCTCAGACAAGTTCGTGATTTTGACAGGATCACAGCACACCAAGTAGGTGAGGGATGAGAGCCTTTTTTCTAGGACTCCCAAGGGGATGCGTTTCCTCACTAGACTACTCACTAGACTTAAACAATGCCTGGGACTGCCACACCCTCTAGGCTCAGCCTATCACAGGGAAACATGTGGAGATATCATAGGCTTTCTTGACAAGATATCCTGGCCGAGGCTGTCCTTAGCTGGATGACTTTCTTGGGACATATATTCCTCTCCATTGCCAAGTACAGAACAATAAAAAGAGCCTATTCCTCATTGGCTGGGACTCCTGGCCTATTTATGAGTTCTCTATGTCATGTTTCCCTAAGATCCAGACATCTTAACCTAGTTGTTTGGCTTCCTTTTACAGTCTAGAGGTGGCGTCTTGCCCCTAATACAGCTACCTCTTCCCACCCCAACCAGAAAATGGACATATGAAGCTCCATCTTTCAGAACAGGACATTGATAACTCAAGCTTGGCAGGTAGGATCAAGACATTGGCTGAACTATGGTAGCCTCAGTGTGTGTCAACAACATATTTTGTACACGATTATCTCCTATAATAAAAATAGCATTTCTTTATGTGAAATTATAAAATATTACATGATACATAGTAACAGATACTAATATAGACCTATTTTCTTATTCCATGTTTGCCTTTCCCTCGAAAACCAAAGTTCCATAAGGACAGAAACTTATCTTAGTTACTGCTTAGTCACCTCCAGCACCAAGAACAGTGTCTGGTATAGAGCAGGCCCTAAGCAAGTATTTGAAGAACAGGATACAAATTAACCTGTGTGATAATAATAATAATGATAATGACCATTGCCACTTTGCATGCCAAGCACTCTTTCAAGTTCTTAACACACGCTGGTGTACCAAATCCTCTTAACGGGTCTAGTTTACAGATAAATGATTCAGTCACAGATGTGGAAGCAACTTGTCTAAGGCTTTAATGGATAAAGTCAAGGTTTGAACTCATGCATTCTAGATCAACAGTCCCTAATAATAACCACGAGGCTAAATTCCTGTATTCCTTCCTACCTTTGAAAGAATGAGCAATACAAAATGGGAAAGGGCATGTGGGTTTTGGAATTAGACACAGATGAGACTGTGATTTCTAAGTCTGACATTTCCTAGCCTTGTGACCTTCTACAACTTACTTAAGCTACATGGCACTCTTTCTTCTAAGTGGAAATAAAAATACCTGCTTCCCAGAGTTGTTATGAGATTGAAACAGCAACCTTAGTAGAGTTCTTTTTTCAAAACCCAACACACACACTACAGAGGGTCAAGATTATTGTGATTTATCACTGCTAGCTGCGTGGTGCAGATAATAGGTGACATGAAGTAGTCTAGAAGAAAGGAGAATTACTGAAGAATTATAGGTGAGTCATGGCAATCAGGAGAAGTTTCTCATAAATAGGCACTCATAAAAAGTTACAGAACTGTGCTTGGTGAGCAATACCAGTGTCACAACTAAACTTCAGATACGGGGCTTTTAGTCCAAACAGGAAAGTCAATAATCGACTCTGCGGTATGGAAGAACAAGGACGGGACGTCACTGACAGTACTGGCAGAGGCACCTCCTGCTCGTAGTGAGTGAGATGGAAACCTTTAAAACAAGGTAAAAGGGGTAGAAGGATGCCAAAGACCTCAAGAGTGGTCTGCACAGCTAAGGAACAGTGGGGTGCACTTTCACAGTGGAGTAGAAGCAGAAGGCAGAGAGAGTGGGAACTGAACAGGAAAGCACTGCCAGGCCACAGAGTCTTCCAGGCCTTGAGAAGGCAGAAGGACTTGTTCCTGAGCCACAACAGGACATGAAGTAACTATCACAGAGACTGTCTCAGTTGTGTGTCTATAGCAAATAAATGGTTTCTCCATGCTATATAAACAAAACAGCACTCAGAAAGAGAAGACTCTATTTTATTATTATTGTTGTTGTTGTTATTTTGTTTCAGGCTCACAGCAGAATCTTCTCTGGAGCTCTACTTTTGTCCTGAACAGATCAGAGGTATTTTCAGCACTGGCATGTCACCACCTCACTGTGCTGGTCCCCTTTTGTGTTCCAAAGCCATTTGAAATTCAGTTCTGCTCAGCAAATGTTACTCTCTCTTCTCCAGCACAGTACCCTGAACGACTCAGTAAATATTTGCTGAATTTGACTGAATTTATCCAGTAACTATGGTATAAGGAGCAATGTGCCAACAGTCAAGACTAAGACCCAAAGGCAAAGGGGACAAAAGAGAAGGATATTGCAACACTGCTGCCTCAATAAGCTTGAAATGCAAATAAAATGCAAATGAGTCATGTACAGGAAAGTAATACACACACTGCAAGGAAAACCACAGGGTGCTGCATTCTCTTAACAGCGGCCTTTCAGGTGATGAGAGTCTGAATCCCACCTTCTTAGTGCCACTACCTGACATACAGCTCCTTGCAGACAGAGGACTACGTGCCCTTTACTACTAATTCTTCAGAGATTACCAGATAGTAAGTTTTCATAAATACTTATCAAATGGATTTATTTAACCTACACAGCCTGAGAGATACAAGTGAGTTTGCAAGTATGTAAACTGAGGCTCAGAAGTAATGTGACTTGTGGCTATATTTTATTAAGTGACACAGCAAAATTAGCAATATAACCATGTTTATTACTATTATTATTTTAAATTCTAAGAAAGCTCACCCCCGACTTGTTGTTCTCTAAATGCCTCCACCAAAGGGTTTTTTTTCACACTATGAGGAAAACGTCCTCTCTGGCTGGATAGAACTCGAATTTGAGTTTGAGTTTTCAAACTCAATTTGAGTTTTCAAGCTCTTATTGACAATTTAGGAACTAAAAAATTCTGGCTTTAGGGCAGATGAATATGCATGCCCACATTGCAGATAAGGGCATCTATGCAGTGAGGCACAGTCACAGAATTTGTAGTGATTCTTTGGCTTAAAGTCTCTCTAATATTCTCTTCCCAATTTCTAGGCCAGAATTAACCCAAATATAATACAATCCAATAAATTTTTATTGAATGTCTATTGTGTTTCAGGTACTTTGTTCTCAGCACTTCCAAAATAGAACACATGGTACGAAACTCTCTCTACCTATACTATCTCCTGTTACAATTAAATCAGAAGGCCAAATGGCAGCTAATAAATCCTCAAGAGCAGAGACACACTGGGCCAGCTCTCTTTGTAGGGTTCACATACAGTAGGCATTTAAATACATTTTTATGGAATTGAACAACAGTTTACCAATACTGGTTTCCTGTCTATAGCTCAGTGGATCTTGTTAAGACATAAAGTTGCATTAATTCTACTTTGTATACCGAGAAATTTAAACTTAGAAAAGTTAGGTGATTTGGGCTAAACAGAATCCTGTTAACAACAGATCTAAGACTCACAAGTCTTCTAACTATAGTTAAGTTCTTTAAGAAAAAAACACACATCAAAATTAGATTATGACAACTTGAATAAACTTTATGAACACTTATCGAGTGCCTACTACACACCAGACATTGAAATAAGAGAATATTTGGCATGATCTTTGGTCTCCAAGCTGAAAAGATAACCAACAGAGACCTAACTCAGAGAAGTGAATTAACTTGATGCACAACTAGAAAGAGTTTTAAGTGGCTACTTCTTTATGTAGCAAGGAATAAATTTGCTTCCCACCCACTGTCATCCTCTCTCTGGCCATTTCTGTCACAAAATCACCGTTACCTCTTGGTGCAAATAGCAGCATACATTCCTTTAAGTGGCTCATTTCTTTACAATGTAAAATAGATTCAATATTCGTATTCATGTTGCTTCCTGAAAGCAATTTAGGGAGTCTTGACTTTTGAATTATGGTAGCTAAGTAAAGACATCTTGGCCCTGCAAAAATGACCAGGAAACAGGAGATTCTAACCTAAGTCACCAATACAAAGTTAAAACCACATCACAATGCTCAAATCTTCCTAACTGGTAGCTTCTACCTCTCAATATCTTTTGCTGCATTCACTCAAGTACCTCTTACTCAAGCAAGTCCTATAAGTTCCTATCTCCATGCTTTTACACATAGTATTCTGTTCATGTGGAATCTCCTCCAATTTGTCCGTCCATCTGGGTTTTCTGAAGTTCAGTTCAAGAAGCCTCATCTCCTTTCCCTGCAATGAACTGATGTTTCCTTCTTGTGTGCAGTGGAACTCCTCTGTTCAGACACAGTCTACACTCAGCCTCTCACCATTTACCCCACCATATTGGTGTGTATATTAGGTGATGAAACATTCTAAGAGGATCTACAACATGGTTTTATATACAGCAGATATGCAATATATGTTTGATGATTCTACAATTAAAATTTCAGTCTAGAAAAGGAATTACCTTTCTTTGTTTCCCCCAAGAAATGTAATTTTTTGGGAAGCAGACATGCTCCCAGACACTTAGGAGTGATGACTTCTGATATTGTTAAATTTATAAACTGAGGCAGTGTGTAAGCTTTATTTTCTATAAAAAGGGGCTGACAGTATCTGAGACAAAACTGACAGCATAGGTCAAAAATTATACAACGCTAAGCGACTATGAGTGATGATCTCCAATGGGCACAAGCTCGTTCTAAGCAGAACTGCACAGGAAGCAGCTGGAATTCTAGAACGCAAGCTTCCTTCCCTGTCCTTGGAATGCTGATGTAACTTGGTAGCTGAAAAAGCGCTAAGATTATCCCAACTGCAAACCTGTGTCTCCAAAATTCATTAAGAGGAGACCTATTTAAAAGTTCCTTCTGCAGAGTCTGTGGAAGGACTCCTGTGATCCCAGCCTTGGGGGAGCCTGAGGCAGAAGGATTGTGGGCTTGGGGTCAGCCTGGGTTAGTTACATAGAGAGACCTTACCCTGTCTCAAAGCAAAACGACAACAAAAAACAGACAAAAGTCTTTACTAGTACACTTCTGAGTTCAAACTTTTTCCTTCTTATAGGAAGTCTTAATCCAGAAAAAAAAATAAAATACAAGAATTAATTCATTATATACACTGATGAATTCTCAATTTTTAAACATTACAAATATCTATCTAGCATGGACCTACAACTATCTTCCTACTCCCTACTCTACCCATTTGCTTACTCACGTCATCAACCTTCTCTTTCTGGTCCTTCATTAACAGGTGACATTTTTCTGGGCTAAAATACAGAGAAATGTCTTCTTTGTCACCCTTTTCTAAAATCAAGCTCTTCACACTCTTAAGTGCTGGAGTTTAAATCCATGGCTTCACACAAGCAAGGCAAGAACTCTATCACTGAATTACAATTCCAACCTCCACTTTTTACAGCTGTATTTATGCCCATACAACCATACCATAAAAATTGCCAAATTTGTCCAGAGTACCTGCATACCACACACAAGGCAAATAGACACACACCTGCTAAACTCATAGGGAAATTCTTGACAAGGACTTGAAATGAACTCATATGGAAAGAGAAAAGTTTTACTGTCTTTGACAGTCATATCTCTTTAAAAAGAAAAGCACAGAGCTTATAAGACTGGGGAGGGGTCAGACTGAGTTATAGGCCCTTGTCTTCTTTTAAAGACCAAATTGAAAAAAAACTACCTCCTATCCATCCTGATGTGGAATTAAAAATCTGTGACATTAAAACAACATTTGAGGATTGTGCTTTTAGTTTAAGTCTTGAACTACTTCAGCAACTACTTGTATCTTTTCTTCCATCCTCACTAGCAAAAACAACATGCACCAACTTAGGACAAGGTGTGGATTTATTTATTGTTCCTATTTAGTTATCTCTTCAGAGCCATGGGATAAAGGTACAAATACGAGATTTGGCCCAACATCTACATGTCCTGACATTCTTTGCTACTCTTAGGATGTGCAATCAATGACCACATGTCAAGGTTTGTGATGGTTCCCCTCACCCAATGCTTTTCCTGCTTTCTCTTTTTGTCTCTTCAAATAGGAGGGTAATAAATAAGGGCCAGCATTCTTTTCACATCTCACACACCTCTTCAGTCAATCAGATCACTTCTAGAGCTGTTTGTACTGCCAAAGCCATCCATCATCCTGCCTCACTAAATAGAAGGAAGAAAACTGAAGGGAAAGTTAGAAAAATCGCAGTAACTCATTTCGCTTCAGCTTCTCCTTTGAGAAACAGAACTGGGAAATCCAGCCTTTTGGGAACACAAGGTGGATGGAGAAAAAGGCAGATGTGGAGATGGTGAAAAATAGCTCCAAAGTAAATTTTGTTTCTGGGCAAAAGTGAAAGGAAACATTAATTAAGCTCAAACCACTTTAGTTTTCTTTCTAGTTGTCTCCTAAAGATTCTAACAGGCTCTTTCATGAAATTAAAAACAGTACAGCACTGGCTAGAATTAATTACATAATCAGATTTTATTTTCTTTTGATGCCTAAATCCCAAGTTAATTCTAATTCCGAAGTATATGTCCTTCACAATCTGGAGGACACAGAAAATGTAGTAAACCCACACGATTCCAGGGAAGGACTGAGGGTCTGTCTGTGTGAGAAACCCATGACATGTTAACTCCCTTGAGTGCTGTGAGGAGAGGGTGGCTACGAGGGTATCATGCAATGTGGTTTCCCAGGACACCGCGCATGGGCTGATGGACATCTTTTCCCTGGAGGAGAGCTTTTGCCAAGGACGGACAGATTAATGGAAACTCATCCTTTAAGCCCTTTACTGTTCAGGCCCTATATATGGCAAGTTCTGTCCAATGTTGTTACTCATTTGATGCTCAAAATCTCTGTGAGTCAGACACTATCTCCCCATTTAAAAAAAATGAGAAAGTTAAACTAAAAAAGTTGAAATGTCTTCTCCAAAATCACTCAGTTGGAAAAGTCAGGACTCTAATTCACATACACCCCACTCTGAAAACTTAAAAAAAGAACTTTAATTTTATTTGTGTGGTGTGTTTTGCCTGCATGTATTCACCATGCATGCACAGTGTCCTCAGAGGCCAGGAGAGTTGGGACCTCTGGAACTGGAGTTAGGATGGTTGTGAGCTGCCATATGGGTGCTGGGAACTGAACCCAGGTCCTCTACAAGAGCAGCAGGTCCTCCAAACCACTGAGTCATCTTTCTAGCTCCCTGAAAACTTTTGCATTTCTTTCAAAAATAAAACAGTGGCGGGAGTGATGGGGTCATGGGTAAAGCACTTGTGAAGAAAGCATCAGGACCAGAGAAGGATCCCAAGAACCCTTATAAAAAAACCATGCAGGCACAGCAGCCATCTGTAATCCCAGTGCTCAGGAGGTAGACCCATGGGTTTCCTAGGTCAAGCCAGGCAGTTAGACTAAAATTGCCAAAACTGGCAAGCTCCAAGTTCAGTAAGATATACTGCCTTAATAAATATAGTGGAAATTGATCATGGAAGATACCTGATAACAATTGATATCAATTTCCGTTTCCACACAAATATGGACATACATGTACCCAACACATAAGCAAACACACACTCTTTCTCTATCACGTATGCATACAACACACACACACACACACATCACACACACACACACACACACACACACACACACACAGATAAAGGAAGGAGGACAGGAGGAAATTAAGGAAAGAAAGGAAAGAAGGAAGAATATTTTCAGAGATTTGCTAGTACATGTGTGCTATGAAGGACGCCCTCATTCAGAGGCACCTAGGGCTCTACAACCTCTGAGCTGACTTCACCAACAAAAGCATGCTTACTGTGATATCTGTAGGAATGAAACTAATTTTCCTCTGTGTGGACAGGCCAATATTTATGTTTTTAGCCTCAACTGCACACTGGCCCTCAGGGTCCTAATCACAATAACCAGGTTGATTTCAAGAGTGGAACCTCTTCCATTATAGAGGCAATTAAAATATAATCAAACTAGAAAGTTATCCTCCCCCAAAGCCACCTAAAACAGAGCAACTCCAAAATAAAAGCAATTTACATATTTTAGTCCAAATTAAAAAGTAAAAGCTAAGGATTGCCTTTTAATATCCTGAATAATAAATGTACATTTATGTAAAGTTTCCTTTGGGGAACAGTTACTATGAGGACAACTCTCCCAATATTATTCATAAGTATCACTTTTGTTTTGGTGTTACAGTAAGAATCTGGACTTGGGGGAATTGGACTGTCTGTACTCAGTGCATCAACAGAGATAATTAATGTTGAAGACATGTATCATATCCAAATTTTAGATGTGTGGTTGGCTACATTACAAAAAGGAACATAAGAAAGGATGAGTCAAACCTCATCCAAATCACAAATTTGCAGGGATATAGTCAGTTTACTCCATTTTAAGTGAGCAGTTTCCTATTGAAAGTTTCATTAGCAAAGATTACAGGCTCTCAGCCTTTCCACTTTTTAACAGCCCCCAGAGCCTAAGTTTATTGTTAGAGCTGCATTTACTACTGTGTCATCTTCAAAAGGGGTACTCTAAACAAACAAACAAACAAACAAACAAACAAGCAGCTCAACTTGTCTCTTATTTTTTACATACAAATTAGAAAGAAAAACTTTTAAAAGGTTTAAATTCATAACTTAGGAAAACACAAACTGCTTGAGAAGTCATTATCAGCACAAGCCATGGCATACTAGGGGTCATAGCTGTTTGTAAAACACACACACACACACACACACACACACAGAGAGAGAGAGAGAAGAGAGAGAGAGAGAGAGAGAGAGAGAGAGAGAGAGAGAGAGGAGACAGAGACAGAGAGACATTGTCTAGATATGTATTAAAAGATAACGGCACACCTTCTGCTCCATTAACAGAGTTCTAGTTTGTGCCAAGAGGGTCACAGTCTGCCCAGATGCAGTTATACAGAAAAGGGTATTAAAAGAGATATTTGTGTCAGGTATACTAACACACAACTGTAGTCCTGGGTACTCTAAAGGCTGAGGTGGTAGAAGGATCACTTGAATCCAGTATTTTAAGAGCAGCCTGGACAACATACTTGTTGTCTGCACTGTGGGGCATGGGATCGTATCTTGCATCTGCGGGTCTGTGAATCCTCTATTTTTGCTCACCCTCTTGTAAAAAGTAGCCTTTGGATTTGTTTTGCCATCAAGATTATAGCAGAGCTGATGGACATTCTTTGTTCCATGAAGATGTTGCATTGAAGGAAGGACTTGTCTCAAGAAAGAATAAAAAAGAGATTTCTGTTAGAAGGAAGGTATTCGTATTTCTGTAAAATTAACAGGTTCCAGGCAAGTTTCACAGGCATCTGGCTGAAAGACAAGTTCCTTCCAACTGTCCAAACTGCTTCTTCCTGAGCATGAACATCTGGATACATGGAACCTTACAGATAAAAATGTCTAGAAGATGTTTAATTTCTGCCTTTTAGAATCACTTAGAGACTCGTACAAAGGAAACCACTGACGTTCAACTTGAATGCTCTGATGGAACACTGCTCACACTTCGACACCAGCGTCACTGGGTAACAGGAGCCTTATGACCTCTCACCTTAACCTTATCCCCAGTCATAGAAACAGCCTCTAATTATGCTTTCTGACCATCATTGAAAGAAGTGGCAACACTGAATTCCAAAGAAATGTATGTAGAAGTCCTCAACAAACACATCTTCATGGAACAAAAAGTGTCCATCAGCTCTGCTATAATCTTGATGGCAAAACAAATTCAAAGGCTACTTTTTACAAGAGGGTGAACAAAAATAGAGGATTCACAGACCCGCAGATGCAAGATACTATCCCATGCCCCACAGTGCAGAGACCTCAAAGATGTGGCGCTTTCTGAATTTGTCATCTTGGCTGAAATTCATTCTCTACCTCCTTCTATACTGAAGAGAAATTACATTTCTTATAGAAAAAAGTCTATGTTTTTGTAGTTTAAGATGAATACTTGAAAATTTAAACTCAATTAAATGTTATTTTTCAAGCCAAGAGTCCATGAGAAGTCATCGTCAGGGTATGCCTAAGCTGTGTGATTTTTTTTTTCATTAACAAAACCCCTAGTTTTGTATTTAACTTCTGAGGTTAAAAACAAGGATTTTTCAACAACAACATCAACAATAAAGATATAAGCACAATTGCATTGAACAATATTTCTTTAATATTTTTACCAGTTTCTTAGCTGAAATTTATTTAAGGATTCTTTGATGCTCTCAGTATTTCTTGAGTCTTGAAGAAATGATCTTTACTGGTTGGATAATCTCTGGTGTTAGCTACAAGGATCTGGGTAAGACTAGTCTGAAGGAAAAATGGTAGAGTCAGAATCTCAGGGTTGGGGTGGAGAAGGAGAGAACTGGGAAGGGTGGTAGAGCGCGCCTCTAGCCTGATAAGAGCACCAAAAGTATACTTGATTTCTTAATGAATGCATAACCAACATAAATATTACCGTCAAGCACAGTGGACACCCAAATCTAGCTGGCTGGCTGATCACACTCTTATTTTTCTCGTTTTCTAACAATTTCCTTCTCAAAGCGATTGGTTACCAACACTGATGCTCCAAAGCTATGTGGACATGCTGCCTGAATTCTTAATGAAGTAAACAACAGACAAAATGGCTCATCTCTGTACCCCCAGCTAGCACCCAAAACTGGATGTAATTAAAGGTGTGAACAAGCAAACAAGGAAGTAATAAACCTTCAAAGTCAAGGTAATGAGAAATTATGGGGCATCCTGCACTGCATCAGTTCAAATTATCTTCTGTACCAGAAACGTGTAGATCCACATGTTGATGTCTGTGTGTTGTGGTTCCATGTTATCAACCACCCCACCTCCATGCCCTGCCTCATTCTTGTCCTTTAGTCCTTTTCCTTTTTATTGCTAGAGAGCTAATATAAGACAATCACTGTATATGAAACCTCCAGGTACCCACTTGTTCTCAGGCCATTCCCCCATTTTAACCCTTGGAAGGCAATGATCTACAAAAGTTCTCCAGCCTTAAAATATATTGAGGCTTTAAAACCCAAGGACGACCCTACAACACTATACATTCAGAACTTGACAAAACAAAGCATAGGATGCCAACATGACCATTTACCTCCTCCTCATTATTATTTCCAGCGGTAATATTACATTGTCCCCAAAGAACAAAGGACCCCCGTTTAAATTCAAATTCTATCCCTTTGTACCTGATTGAGAGGGAACTTTTTGGCTTGCAAACATAGTTCAGGATTTGCACATTTACAGCTCCTCAAGTGGTTGGTAAAGAAAGTGTCTGGCTTCTAGACAGAAGTCTGCAGAACCTCAACATCTTTTTTGATAAATATTTGTAAATTTGTATTTTTTTCTATTAAGAGAACTCTTGGAATTAATAAAAAAATGAAATACTTAAGACACGTAGCCTACTTAAGTTTCTTTTCCATTTAGAGATGCACATACACTTACAGGTATATGTTTACATACATTTGGTTAACACCAAATAAGGAAAAGCCAAGACAGATGTAAGAATTCACAAAAACACAGATACCACCCTCCTCATATCCATCGAATGCACGAAGGAATTGGTAGTCAGTAATGAAACACTGACTTCACTTCCTTCCAAAGGAGAATTGACCAATTCTGCATACGGCCCATCAATGGAAAGATAGTAATATAGCTGCTTGAGACTGTTCATGTCCCTTCGTACCCCTCCAAACTCCTAATGACATTGGGAAAAATACTGCATTGCAGCATTTGCCAGCACGTACTTGTATGACTAGCATTTGCTGGCTATATCACTGAAAAAAAAAAAGTGCATATTAAATGTCCGGGTACATAAACTAAGTGTTTGGTAGCCACAGGTCACTGGAACTGAGGAAGAAATCTGTCTAAGCTAAAGTATTTCTGTCCATATATAATGACCTCTATCAAGACAGCCCTCCATTCCTTACTTGTGGTACATGCAAATAATGTTTCTTCTTTTTCTGTTTTTGTTTTTAATTAAAATAAGGTATTGAAGTACTAAGGGATAAATGAAGCAGAATGCTTCTTTACAGATGGGATAGTGTTTTGTCCAGGAAGAGAATTCAACCACAAAAAGGAGATAAGTGCAGAGAGAAGAGACCAAAGCACAGCAAAGGATTTGCCCTCAGGAAACCCTTTCATTGTTCATAGTAACTCTAACTTGAGAAAAAGACTCAGTTCATCCACAAATCCTTTTAGAGACAATGAATACACACACACACACACACACACACACACACACACACACACACACACACAGAGAGAGAGAGAGAGAGAGAGAGAGAGAGAGAGAGAGAGAGAGAGAGAACACCATTCATGCAATGACTCTTAGATTTGAAATTTCAAGCCCATTATTCCTAATAGACACTTCAAATTTAAAAAATCTGGTCTATCGTCTCAAAAACTCTTAGTGAGACAATTTGGAACTAAAATACACACACACTATCATTTCATTTCTCTTTCTTTAAAATAACTCTGCTAGTACTACCTCAAAACAACCTGGTCTTGCTTTCATAACAAAATCCTCATATTAAAAGAAAGGTCTTTAGGAGCAAAAAAAAAGTTTTAAGGCTGTGTGCAAATCATCAAACATAAGCAAGCCCATCTTAATCTTTGCAAGAAGACGTCTTGAAAAAAATGATGGTTAGCAATGAATGGGACTAAAACCCAAATAAACACTTAAGTTTTTAAAATGAGATATAAAAAAAATCAGAGTATCAATGATTCTCCAAGTAAATTTTTGCTAACTTCCTCAGCTCATCTGACTCCTCCAAAAACATTAAATATCAACTGATTTAATAAGTACATTCCTACAACATGCGGAGACAATCTGATCAGGAAAACTGTGATGTAGTTAATGTTTTTTTGCAGCAATATTTATATCCATATTTTCACTTCTTAATAAATGCACACCCAGCTTTGTGCTTCTATCAAGGCACACATGTAGGTAGTAGGTATTAATATTTTTAAGACAAAGAAGCAAGAAAGGTCAGCAGCAGAGCTAGAGCTATGTGTCTTTTTTTTTTCATAACCCAAGCCAAGGTGACAGTTTTTATAGAAACAATTTTTCCTAACTAACATCTGCCAGAAAAATTTTCAGAAAACAAAAATAAAACTTTATTAGTGATAATAAAAACTATTCTGTTTTTATAGATGATATATGTTTATGCACTCCAGCTAGGAAAGCAAGGTCCTAGCGTGGGACAAAAATATGTTTATTTTTTACTTTAAAAGTAAAAACAAAATAATACCTCCCCCAATCAGAAAACAAAACAAAAAGGAACATTCTCACAGAAAAACAAAAAAATGGTGGGGACTGGTGGTGGAGATTTGCAAAAGAGAGAAAATAAATTAAGAGGATTTTCAATAAAGGCAATTGTACTTTCTACCCTTGCAATACCTTGCATTTTTTAAATCTTTCATTTTGGGGCTTCAAATTAGCTACTGGATTATGTGGATTATGTGCTTCTATTGTCACAAGGAAGGAACCACAACTGATGGCTACTCCTATTCACTCAAGTACTATCTCTGTTAGTCCTTTTTGGTACCCACCACACTGGGAAAAAGACACTACTTAGAAAAGCACTCAGAGAGAGACAAGTGAGATACCTGTCATGCATGGGTCCCACCAGACTCAGAGACACTTAAAAAAGATCACCTTTTTTTTTTTTTTCCCCACTCAGTTTATGCCAAGATCAGACCTAACACCAAATGCATTTGCAAGTGAAAAGCATGGGTAGATTCTGTAGCTGGAGGAATGGGCAGCGGGCTCTTCAGTGACTGTGTTCTAAAGACATTTCTACAATGAACTCCTTGAAACTACAGTATCAGCATCTAATGTAGTAAAAATACCAGTACCACCTAACACAAAAGTCATTGCTTAGCATAAACCTAATCTACTTATATTTTTTCTATGAATATTTACTGGAAATTTCAGAGAAATCATTTGCAGAACCTATCAGCTGTGGGAATTCACTATTATGCTTCCGTCAACTTCATTCAATATAATTTACATTTTTTTCAAATGGTCTCACAAGATTCCTTGCAATTTTTACCACGTACAATTTCACAGCAGGGAAAGGGGGAAGGAGAGAGAGAGAGAGAGAGAGAGAGAGAGAGAGAGAGAGAGAGAGAGAGAGAGAGAGAGAGAGACCCTATTCTCCCTTCCCCCTCCTCTCTTTTTTAAACAAATAAACAAAAAGAAAAAGGAGAGAGGGAACAGATGTTTAAAAATAGATTTCGAAAAATCACTGTAAACCAGAGTTAGAAATGTAATTAACACCTATTTATGAAGAATAATTAAAGTTGTGCTGGTCACAAAGAACAGCAAAGATAATCAAGGTCCTGTCCCCCTCCTCCCTTTTTACACTGTTTGCAGTGTGTTCTTGTGATAGCCACCTGCTCCCTGCTCGGCTTCTCCTCTGTTCGTTTCCCCGGCAACCTTTCATTGGGTTTTCCTCCCAGCTATCGCTTTCAGTTGGGCTGCTCGGTCTAATCTTATTTGTTTTACACCCATCAAAACAAGCAGCCAGACAAAGGCAATCCTCTAAGAATGGGAAAAAGACCACAGCTTTGTTATAACATCTATACGGAGTGAAAAGTCCTCCTCAGGCTTTTCTAAAAATAAAAAAAAAAAAATGAATTTATAGCTTTCCCCACTACCCAGCCCCAAATCCCCTGAAAGCTATTGCTGGTGAAAATTCAAAGTCAAAGTGGGCACTCATGGTATCTATTTGTGCCATTTTGTGCCATATCTTTAGGGTCAACACCAGGAGACAGGAGCAGCACTCAAGGAGTTTCCCTGTTTCTTTTTCCAGAAAAAGATGATGCTAAAAATAGATTTACTACTTCGGCAGAAAGGTTTTCCACTTCCCCATCCACATCTCAAAGTCCTGTTTCACAATTGCATCTGCTGGTACTGAATCTCACCTCCTCCACCCCTCACTCCCAGTCTTCCCCATCACTCCTAGCACGAGACTGAAAAAGAAATGTGCCTTTAACTTTAACGGTCGTGTAATTCGGCGGAAGGCTCACAGAGGCAGTGGACACGCCAGCCAACAGTGACGGTGACATTGTGATTGTCAAAAAAAGACACCAACCTTGCTTGCCTAAAATGTGTTTGATGGAAGAGGCAGTATGTGCCTTGTGTGCATGCAATGCTATTATACTTGGAGGCAGATTGTGGATTTCAGAAAAAGAAATACTAATACACACACACACACACACACACACACACACACACACACACACGAGGATCAGCACAGTGATTTACGATGCAGTCCACCATCCTTATACACCACACACACACACACACACACACACACACAAACACACACACACACACACACACACACGGCTGGAACCTCCAAGCTGCCTTCCTCTTTTCACTTACCATCTTCAAGCCATTCCACTCCATCTGTGATCAGAAGAAGATGGACCCTCACACAGTGTGTCAAAAGCGGAAAGGAGCGTTATGTAAAAGCTGACATTCCCTTCTTACAGAGCTGCTGCCCAGAGAAGGAAGCAACAACTCAACACGCCAGGCACCGCTACACATACAAGCCGCCTCCTCTTTTTATGAGGTCATGACAGGAAACTCTTTGAAATACAAGATGCAGCGTTTACTGAAGCCCAAATAAATCACTCTCTTTGCCGTTTTGACTGCGCAGTCCCCTGAAACACAACTGCCCATCTCAACATTCAGCATCCAGGAGCTGCCTCTCGAGGTTTACATTTCCAGCACAGAAATGGAGAGATTCCTAACCCTGCTGCATACACCCTAAGCCCCACAAAACCCAGGCATGTAGACAAACCTCTTCTCTCTTACAAAAAGAAACCCCCTTCCACCCCCTCATGATGGTCTCAAGTAATAGAATCTCTTTCAACAAACCAGCAATTATTTCAGCCCGTCCCCACCCTCTGCGTTTATGTGGAAGGGAAAACTGACAACGACCTGTTAAAAATGACAATCTCTCTCCCACTGCTTTTCAATAAAAGGACCTACCCGCACGCTACACAAAAGATATAGTAAATGTAGGAACCAGACAGCAGCAGAGAACTAAACTCTCGTGCAGGCATAAGACTGGCCAAGGTGTAGACGCTTGTCTTCCCTCCAGCAACACGAACAACAGATTATACATCTAGTCATACCTACCATAACCATTCTTATTGGCAAATATTGGGTCTTGCAGGGCTTCGACTCTTCTCTTAAAATTTGCAAAGGTTTCAGAATATATTTAAAAATGACTACTGTTGTTATATATATATATATTAAAGGTCCACAAAACACAGTGTGGATGATTGTAAAGTAAATCAATTATTGGGAGGGGGTGGGGTGGGAAAGAAAGGAAAAAAAAAAAGAAGAAAAGGCGCAGTGAGCTGAAACCCCTGATTCTAGGATGTAGATAAGAACAACTGAACAGAGCCTTGCTGAAATTGGCTCGAAGCTTCCCCTTTTTACATCCATTTATGGGACCATCTGTCAGCTGAAGCCAGAATCTGATTGGCTGGGGAAACGAAGGGAGGCGTTGCAACATCAGGTGCTATTTAAATTAGCTACTGCCAGATTGACGATGTTAATGATTTGGTGACCTCTACAACAACAGAGACCGGATTTCTGAACTGCTTCTTGTGTCTGGTAATTAAAGCCCGGCTGAAGCAACAACAGCCATACTTGTATTTTGTACCTTTTACCTCCTTCTAGCTCAAAAAGTACTGTCACAACTGCAGGTCATTGGAGGACTGCAAACCTTCACAGTGGGAGTGTCCTTCCTTTCTGGGTCCTGGCGGGGAATACAGGAGCCCACCCCTCTGACAGAGGGCTTTTTCAGTGGAGAATATTTTCAACCACCTTATCTTTCTTGACAGTTGCTTTCTAGCGAAATGCATATTTAATGATCTGCCTCTAGGCTTAAAGATACAACAAAAGCACTTTAATGTGCTAATACTTCTACATTTTAACTTTATTATTTCCCAGTATTGCTGGCTTTCTGTAAGTAGTGCTTCCTTTTGCAGCTAACATGACCAACATTTCAAAAGCATGCAAGTTTAGGATTAAGCTTGTGCTCAGTGAATTAGGTTCACATAAGTTAGCCTCAGAAAACTATTTCATGATGATGATGATAATGATGATGATGATGATGATGATAATAATAATAATAATAATAAGCTGGAGGGAGGAGGCAGCTGCCAGGCTCTACCTTTCTGCCTTCTGTCTTGAGCTTTCCAAAACAGAGAATGATGAATGATTTATTTAAATGAATTTATCTTTCAACTTGGATAGAGGCATGCTCTGAATTTTTAAAAATCGACTAAAACATACTCTCTTTTGCCTTCCCTACTGCAATGAGGGCAAAACATGGTTCTGAAATAAATGGCCGCGTTTTATGACCTGTGTGGACCACTCATCTTGCTCAACTAAACAGAAGACTTTGTCTCTCTCCTTGTTTCTTCCCCCCACCCCCGGCCTTTTAAAAGATGTACAAAGATACATTTAGCTAGTGTGTGGTGATGTATATAGCCTGCCTGCTTCTGTGACACATTTCATAGACTCCGTATCACCACGCTTGCAGGAATACATGAACGTTTTGTTTGGGGCCTGGGTTTTTAAGTGGCTTACCTGAGACCTCTATGCCTCACATCTATGAAGAAGGGTAACACCCCTATATATTTAAATCACAGTTTAATCAACTTGTTTATCAATAAATGTACAGAGGGAACAAGTATTAAACACAGGTTTTTATCTTTGTCTGAAGTTGACAGTGAGCTGGACTAGGGATAGTGGAACTATGGGTCAAAATATGGTATATTTCTGGGCTTCAGAGTTCAAGAGTAAATGAGTTTGTGAAAAATTACTAGAAAAGAAAAAACAACCCAACATTTTTAAAGGTCAAAACAATTCTCTTCAAAACATTGCTTCATAAACACATGCAACAAACATACATATACACACTCTATGAAAATACAGATACATCACCAAACAAAGTACTGGATGCATTATATAAATCCTTTTGCTTAAATATAAATAAATCCAGCTATTAGAAATGAAGGTACATGATGAAGGGAAGTAGAAATGTGAAGCTCTGCTGGACCCTTCAGGTAGAACAAGAGCAAATGAAGTAAACTTTAAAATGTTTTCCTTAGCACTTGCATGTGCTGTGAGTCACACTGGAGCCCGAGTACTTGCTGCCCTGTACTCTAACGATGAATTCCCGGGTTCAATGCTCCAAACAGCTTGACGTACATATATAGGATAGGTCTACGTGTCCTAAATCGGCAGCCAAAAAACTCTTGAGTGTGATCTCACCAATATCAAAATATTGGGAAGAGTATATTGACATAATGCTACAACCACACAAATCAAAAACAGATCTCTTGGAACAAAACATTTACTTGATATTTCTACGAAAGTTATAAAAGGTGAAATTTTTAGCACCTCTTTTTTCTCATCCATACTAACCTCAGTACACTCACTGAGGCATAAATTAACATTAGGTATCTCCGAAAACATTCCAGCTATCTTTCCAAAACAGTAACTGTACATTATACCATAAACAATTACCTGGTCTTGCTGGGCTAAAAAAAAATAATAATAAAAAAATCCATGCGCTTTGTATATTGATCACTTCTGCAAAAATCTCCACTCTAAAGTCTTTCAAAGGAATCCTCAAACAAATGCACAAATGTCCTCAGAGGCCTTTTCTCTAAAGACAAAGGCAGAATCCTATTGTTGGGAAAAGTCAACCTTATTATCGCATTTCCAATAGTACCATTCATCTTTCAGCGTGAGGGGCTGACCGCTACATCAGTGGTGTGGCATTTGTAAAGCAACAGATTTTCAATATATTATCTTAAGAATCAGGCAGGCGAGTCTCCCAGTCATGCATGATTTTTTTTTCTTTTTCTGTTACAATCCACCACCACAGAAAGAAACTTGTCTCACTCAAGCAGCTAAGGCAACCTAAAACGGTATCCCATGGCTGTGGGGCTGGCTGCGCCGTTGCGTCCCTCTTACCACAAATGAGCAGTTTCTTGACTCATTAATAACAATTTCCCTTAAAAGAAGTAATCTCATATCAGTCAGCCCCTCGCCACCATGCACACATCCCAAAGGCTGCAGATATCTCAGCATCAGTCGCCGGCAGCCAGCTTTCCCACACAGAGTCCAGATGGACTGTACCAGAAGCCAATTCAGCGTTAATAACTACCTACTCCGCGCAGTGGAGAAGCCTTACGTGGCACAATGGGCTAGGAAACAGAAAAAACAACAAAAAAGGATAGACAACCAAATTCTCTGAAAGCACGGGAAGCAAGGAACAGAAAAAGAAGCATGAATTATATTTCCTAGACTTCTACGAAAGGGGGCGGGGGAGAAAAAAAAGAAAGGAAAAAGAAGAAAAAAGAACCCTTCATAAACATAGGGAAAAAAATGAAGGGGGGGGGGAGATAAAAACAGATGCTGCCCAGAAAAAAGTGACAAAATATTACCTCATTATTTAACAAAGCAGCATTAAGCGTCCTGCTGATTTCAAACATCTTGCCACAGATTTTGTTTTAAGAGAAACAGATAGAATCCTTTGCAAAGCACTCCGTCTGCAAAGGGTTCTTCAATTTTCTTGCGCACCACGGAACAGTCAATATATTATTTCCCCAGAGTTCGCACATTAAAACCTCTAGTCACTGAGCTGAATTTTCCCCTTATCTCTCACACTGTAGCTTCCTGTTATATGTACTGCTCTCTTTGCAAGAGCAGCCTGCCCCAAACATGGCTGGTGTTTAAACTACTCTTTAAAGTAACAGTTCACTATATAACCACCAGGTGGGTAGAGTGCACAGATTGAAATAAAGCATCTTAAAAGATGTGGTGTGTGTGTGTGTGTGTGTGTGTGTGTGTGTGTGTTTGTGTGTTGTGCTTTCTCCTTGGAACTGCTTTTAGGTATAGGATGTGACATGATACAGTCTCTACTGTATTATGTCTAAGTAAATAAAAATTTTCCTCTTTACTTAAAGCAAGGGGACAAATCAGAACAGAACAAAATACTACCAAACAATTCGAATAAAAACTGTGAAGAATGAAACACAAACAAGACTCATTTAATTCTGCAAATGACAAAGGAGGAAAATACAATTAACCACAAGAAATGAGAACTTCAAAAACTCCATGAAAGTATTTTCTTTTTACAATGAGAGAAATATTCATGCAGGATGAACACTGGACTTAGATGCATGTATGCTATGTAGAAAAAACACACAAGTTATATGCAAGAGCTAAAGATGTAACTTTCCTTCTGAGTTTATTTGGCATAATCTCTACTGATATAAATGACCAAAATCTTAAAAGTAAAGACACTGAAAACACAAAAGGCTGAACTAAAACTTAAGCATGTCTTTTAAAAAAATGCCATCATATGACCAGTTATAAACAACTACAGGCTCAAACCAGACACATGTCTCTACCCAGAGCTGTTCTTTCCTCTTAAGATTTGCCTTAAAGAGAAACATTTTTACTGGACATTATTTTGGAGGTGTACCTAACCTGGCATCTCCTTTGTACCACTCTATTCCAATTAATCTGATCTTCAGCCAAGAATAAAGAGAATGCCCCAAGTTGAAATCTCCAAGTGTAGCATAGGGAGATAGAGCTGCATCATTACATGACCACATCTTAAGAAGAATTTTACTAGTAACAAAGCACACACACACACACACACACACACACACACACACACACACACACACACACGCCACTTTACTCTCCCATATATCTAACACAAAAACCAACCAACACACACACACACACACACACACACACACACACATACCTGGCATTTTTGTTTTTCTTGGCTGGATGATATTAAAGCTCTGAACTTCCACATCTCTGGAGACACAGATGCCAATTCTAGCATTTTCCCAGTCCGTCCAGCCAGCATTTAACTGCACAAGATAGTGACTGTCTCCTTTATCTTTAAGTCAAGTCTGCATCATTTAATAGCATTTAACCTCCTTGCATATATTAAGTTTCAAGTGACAATTTTTAACTGGGGAGTGAGAAGGAGGAGTTGCTCTCATCAAATTCTGGTTGTATGAAATAAGCTAATTTGTACACTCACCATATGTCTTAAACACTAATTAAAAAATGTCACTTTCTTCAAACATTAAAATGTAATCAGCCTAGTAAATAAAATATTCTCGAGTTTTCTTGCCTTGGTGATAATTTAAAGAGTGTTTATCTCAAGGTAACCTTTCTAACTTGATTACTAAGGAAGACTTTAGATTTGAAAAAGGAAAAAAGGAATGCTAGGGGTCAGGGCTTTGGGGCATGGAAAAGAGAAAACCACTACTGTACGTAGCTGCACAAAGGAAAATAAGATGAAGCGGGGTTTTTAAGGACTCATAGTCTTGTTACCCTAAGGCAAATCCAGCCAATCAATACCACCCATTGACGGTCTACCATCTGCCATGCTACCGAGAGATGTGGCTAAACAGACCTGTTCCATATGACTGTGGCTGGCTCATTTTCAGTCGATTAGGGCAGTCCAGAGCATTCACGTGCAACACACAAAACTCCAAGTCAGTCTGCGCCTGTCTCCACACCAGCCCCCCCGAGCACAGCTGTGGACCTTTTCCTCCTGTTCTGGCTGTCCGGATTACCTCTTCTTGCTCCTAAATTGAATTAGCAAAATGGAAAGGGAATGTAGACTGCACACACACACACACACACACACACACACACACACACACACACACACACACAGAGATAATTGCTGGTTCTTCTTCACTGTCATGCAGAAATCCGGGATTCCATGTGCTGTGCCCTAATATGATTATGGCACACCATTTAAATAGCATCATCAGTGACTGTGACCTGACGTTTTCCCGTGGTTCAGTTTCTTTTCATCCTTTTCCACTTTTAAAAAAATTATCTAAACTGTTGATTTTTTTTCTTTAAAGACAACATAATCAGTCTGCCCAGACAATGGAATACTATGTTTAAAAGCTTTGATAAGATCTAAAGCTTAATTTGCCTTTGTTGAATCATGATGTTGGTTTTTGTCTTTTTTTTTCCTGTAGAAACATTAAATCAGTTTTATTGGAAAGTGGACACATATTGCCGAGGCAAGAAAGATGCACCAGGCTGACACAGAGTCTGCAAGAGGATTAGAAATTCACTGTGGAATGTTTTCTTAGAGATATATGACCTGACTGTTTGATGCCTTCGTCCTTCCTAAGGAGCACAGCTACTGTATCTGTGTGCGAGTGCTACTGTGTGGAGAGATATGAAAAGCAGACGTCTGGTCTAATTGCATTGCTGAGAGTTCACCTGTGCAGGTAAACTGACCAGAGCAGATTCATACACCATCTCCCACTTGCCTAAGTTCGTGCTTGAGTGGCTTTTGAATGCAGGCTTCTTTCCAGAGTCCATGTACATTTGCCTGTTCAAATTTGCCTTGGACTACCCTCTTCAAGAAATAGGCTTTCTGGAAAGGAAATGTAATGGGTAAGAAAATTGCTATATTTAGAAAGTTTTCTAAGAAGGAATAACTTAGGTGTAGTAGCAACAGTGTGGACCTTTCTCTGATATATTCTTCCTCACAGCACATGGCAACTCTGCAGGGCCAGTGTGAAAACACACGGGGATTCTGGAAGATCCCTGCATTAAGGGATTTGAGACCTTTTTATATTAGTTCAAAAGAGCTCCACTAAAAAAATAAATAAAAACAAAGTAACAAAACCCTCGTCTAAATTAAAGTTAAAAAATTATGTACACTGAGCGATGAAATCTGGGGTAGCTATTAAACTCTTGAAGGATATAATGTTTAATTCACTTAATTCAGTTCTGAAAAAGAATTCAATATGCTATAAAATTTCTAGGCTCATTTATAATTCTGTAATTTCCAATAATGGAATAGATGTATTATAAAAGGCAAGGAGGTTTCCAATATAGAAAAAAGAGAAGAATGAGGAAGGGGATGAAAGGAGAGATAGGAAAGGGAAAACAGATAACAGGGTTCATAAAATGAGAATGAAATATTCAATCTTGTACTAGAAGTTTACCATACATGAAACAATGTACTAGGCACCTGACATGCATATCACAGAATCATAGCACACAAAAATGTTTCTTCTGTATTTAAAAGTAAGATCTTTCCTTCAGTACATCACAGAACTATATGTTTAGTAAAAAAATGTTGAATGAATGAGAAAGATGGGCACAGCAAGAAAAGAAAGAAAGGGAAGATGGAAGGCATGCCTAATTTTTCTCAACTGAAAAGACCAACAGATTTGTTTGCAATGTGGTTTTAGCTAGGTATGGCCTCCAGATGTCTCATTTTACTATCATTTTACTCTATCTTGATTAGGACTGTAAATTGAGAATGGGGAGATATAAATGATTAAAGCCGGAAGGCAAAGATTCCTAAAGGGCAAAGGGCTGAGTTCCTAAGCCCATTTCTTTTTCTTCTTATATGTCTAGAAGAGCTCAATGATCATTGGTTGAATTAACTTATACGTTCTTATTTGTGAAGAGCACACATATAAAGAGAATGAGTGAAGATCAATAGTCATATAATTACTATCCTCAAACCTATTTCTTTCAATCCAAGTAAGGCTCTCTGAACAGATCCTTGCGGGGGTGGGGGTGGGTGGTAAAAAGATACTCTAAGCTTATTAAGTCTTATCTTTTTCATTTGTAAAATGGGCACAATACTTAAAGTTTGTTGCCAGGCATAGGCTTGGTGGAGACAGTATCCTACATGACAGTCTTTTATTACTAATAGAAAGAATGAATAAATTAGTAATAGCTTTAAGAGAAGTTAATCTTGTTGAAGACTAGATGATAAAAAGATTTTCCAACAATTGGAGAACAGTAACATAATAATCACTAACAAAGGTTTGAATGGCCTCTCTCAGTTCTAATGAAAAGTGCTTACGGTAGATAAACATTTACTTAGCCCCATGGGTAAAGTTTAGTACTAAATTCTTAATGTGAGATCTAAAAATAATTACAAATTTCAGTACCACCTTAAGGAACTTGCATTCTAGCTGGTGAAGAACTATCACTTGCATGTGTGAATCCTTTCAATATAAGGGAGAATGTGAAATGATAGTATACACTGGGAAGCTACATTTTGGGACAAGTTTTTTTTTTTTTTTTTTTTTAAGAATGATAGACATTGGCCAGTAAAGCTAGAATATTTTGTTTCAGAACAAAAGTAGTGGAAGAGAGTTGGAAAATTATATTAACAGCCAGATCATCCCTACCTATATCCCTTTCAAGGAATTCTGGATCCATTCTAACATCTCCTATTTCTAAGTTATAAATAGAGGAATATTATGTGATAATGAATGTGAGGACCTTTATTTAGTAAGCACTGTTGTAAAGGGAACAATAATTAAAAATCATGGAGTGTTTACAATGTGTCAAACATTGCATAAAGTGCTTTGCCTATAAATGTCAATCTCACAACTCTGAGATTTCAAATGAAGAAAAAATGATCAATGATTCAGACATTTAAGTGGTTTTCTTAGGATAATATGACCATTAAGATGCAAACTTAGGTTTCATATTTAATATGTGCTTCCAATTTACTATAACATAGACATAATACTTTATATTTAAAAGTGTAGGTCTTAATAAATTGAAGTATTATTCTCTTTCTCTATTATTTTACACTTAAAAATTCACATTTAAAAACTCATAATGTCTTTGACGTCTCCCGACTTGTATAGCAGTAACAACCAGCACAACCATGCCTGAGCTTGGTCTGCAATTTCAATATTTTGCTACCAGGTGATGATAGACCCTGACCTGTGAAAAATTAAGAGGGTCATATTGCCCACTGTTGTGTTGTAAGTATGCTTTCTGATCACTGAAAGTAGATCAGGAAATGGCCTGATCTTCGGATGTTTACTAAAACCCAAAGGCATTTACCATTCAAAATATTTTATAAATGTATTTATAAAAATTCAACTGTGAACATAATCTCAAGCCTCTATAATATTTTAACAATTCTATTACAGACTGTATTCAATGAATTACAGTCCATTGTTATTTTTATGCTATACTGTGAGATTTCATGGTAGAAATTGTATGTTATTTCCTTATAACCCTAACACATTGAAAATCAGTGCTTGGGATATAGTGGGCACTCAAAAAAAAGAACATAAATTATTGATTCCAAATATTTCAGACAAACTTTTGAACAAAATGCTTAGGGCACAATTATTTGGTACTTTATTCACTAATCATAGCTCTTTTTATTGACTCATTCTTACTGTTGGGTTATTAAAAAAAAAAGCCAAACCAAGAAATCTTTGCTGAGGCTGGTCACCAGCAGATAGATGTATTAGATCATCAACCCACAGCTGCTTTCCTTTTAATAGGCATGCACTTCTCTTGTGCCTTATCAGAGGGCAGTCGTTTCACAGAACCCTGCCTAAGTGGCCTAGTTTATCTGTACAACTTTCATACATTCAAAGAGGTTGCTTCCTTTCTCCATGAGAGCGAAGGAAAAGTGAGAAACAAGAGACGCTAGACAACCATCAGAAAGAGGCACCTCTCCACTTGACTCTTCTTACTTTTCTCCCTCTCTGACTCTGAAGCTGGGCAATGATTTCACGATTTCTAAGCAGAAGAGTAAAGTTGCACATTAGTGCTGAGTAGCTCATTTGCCTTAGCAACCCCTTAGCAACAGCAGCCTCGAGTTCAAAATACCTCCTTGAAAACAATCACATCTTTAATGAAGATGAATATTTTTATGTAAGTCTTTTGGCCAGAAGTTTTAACAGTACAAACCCCCTCCCCCAAGCATTGTTCGCAACAAATTTCTACATGTAAGCCTTCCTTTATGGGATATTATAGGTAACCAAAATAATGCTGGCCTCTTATAAACATCCAATCCCTGAAAAAGCCCTAGTCCTATTTGAAATTATTCTTAAGTACATGATTAAAAAAAATCAAACCATCATTAACCTTGGGCTCCTACAGAAATTGTGGTTATATATAATTCTTTAAAAATATTGATATAGACATCACTATTTAGCTCTCCATCATTACACTTTTCCTGAGAAGAGCAAATACCTAAACTCACTGTGTTTAAAACCTACATTAGGATTTTACAATGTCAGATGGAACCTAAGGTTCTGTGCATAATAAAGATTAAACATATCAACTTAGCTCCAAATTAGGACTTACTTATTTCATTATTTGATATTTACTTTGCCCTGCTTTATTATACATAAAATGAGTATAGGGTGATCAAATACTCATCACATTTCTTGTTTGTACATTGCCAGTGAAGTGAGAATGCTTTCAAAAAGTATTACTAGCCCTCAAAAATCCTGTGAATCTAAATGTGTGTCACATACGTTATGCATAGCATTAAAGCTTCTAACCTGTTCAAGGCTTTTGAAACTCTTAAGGTTTCATTATTTAAATAAAGTATAAATTCCAGTTTGAAATCTGTTTGTTATTGTCTGCTAGTACATGAGTACTTTGAGGCAGAAATAAAACACACGTGAGCTTAGCACACAGCCTCAGCAGGCCACTGAACTTTCAAAAGTATATTACTAAATTGGACCATGCAACCTCTGTGTGCCAATTCCAAGAAACAAGGAGCTACAAGATGGTTTCTTCTCCTACATCTTGCATGCAGTAGCAGCAGAAAGCCCAGTTGAGCTGTCTACCCAACACAAACTTTATTCATTTCCATGTACAGAAGAACATGTTGAAAATAATGGCCTTTATGTACAGTAGCTGTTCAATGAATCTTTATGAAAGTAAGATCCATTTCCATTTACACTATGGAGTATAAAGAGAGGGACCACGAGACCTCAAGAACAGGCCTTCTCTGCCATTAGTGATTCTGTGAACTTAGGAAAATCACTTCTCACTGGATCACAATCTTCTTGAACAGATAAAAACATGAAACTAGATGACTCTTGGAGTCTTAGTCAGAGCTAAGGCATAGTGTCTGAAAACAAGGAGCTTTTAATTAAACAAAAAATTTGGTAAAAATTAACCCCAAAATTTGTGTGCATGTGTGTGCATGCACACACATGTATGTATGCTCAGTCATGTAGCATGCACATTGGGGACAGTGGACAAGCTTAGATATTGGCTCTTGCTTTCCACCTTGTTTAAGATAGGGTTTCTTTCTTTCTTTCTTTCTTTCTTTCTTTCTTTCTTTCTTTCTTTCTTTCTTTCTTTCTTTCTTTCTTTCTTTCTTTCTTTCTTTCTTTCTCTCTTTCTCTCTCTCTCTCTCTCTCTCTCTCTCTCTCTCTCTCTCTCTCTCTCTCTTTCTTTTTGTTTTGTTTTTTTGAGACAGGGTTTCTCTGTGTAGTTTTGCACCTTTTCTGGAACTCACTCTGTAGACCAGGCTGGCTTTGAACTCACAGAGATCCACCTGTCTCTGCCTTCCGAGTGCTGGGATTAAAGGCATGCGCCACCACCGCCTGGCTCTTTCTTGTCTTTTTTTTTTTCAGCTGTGTACTATGAACTCTGAGGGATTCTCTTGTCTCCACCTCCCATTTTACCAGAGATTCTCTAGGATTTCAGGCATGTGCTACCACACTCAACTTTATGTGGGTCCTGAGGATGTGAACTTAGGTTTTCACACTTGCACAGCAAGCATTTTTACCCACCAAGCCATCTTCCAAATCTTTAACTCAGATTTTCAACTTACTTTACAGTGTAAGAATGTTGCACAAAGGGGAAAACAAGCTCTCCATAGAGATTTAAAACCTTCCTCAGATGAAGAGCCAGGTTCCTATCGTATTATTCTGATATCCATTCTGGTTACCAGAAATATTTTAATAAAATGTAGAACTAGAGTTGCTTGGTAAAAAATCACTGAAACCATCCATTCTTAGAAGTCAGGACCAGGACCTTGACCAAGTCTGTAGATATTTTATCAACCTCAGAGAAATCTTATTTAAATTTGGAACGGTAATAATTGTAGTGAGAATGTAAAAAGATCATCCATGATATATTAGAGGGTATAATACACTGATAAGTACCTAAACAAGTTAAGTATTTTTTAAAGCTTTCTTTTCTTTTGTTATTGTATGTGCATGTTTATACCTCTGTGTGGATGTCTGTAGAGTCTTGAAGAGGATGTCAGGTTCCTTGTGGCTGGGCTTACAGATGATTATGAGCTGCTTGACAGTAGTGCTAGTTAGTGAACTTGGGTCTTCTGAAAGAGCAGCAAGTGATCTTAACTGTGGGCCATTTCTCTAGGCCACTGAGTATTTTTGTATCAGGTTGAAACACATGAAATTATTTTTTATAGGTTGAATGTTGTCAATTTTGTACAGTTTGCCTAGGTTCTGTTTACTCTTCTGTCCCAAAATCTCCTTAAGAACTTAACTTCTCAGATCCAGCCTGACATTCAAGGCTCTCGTTTAAATTAAGTCTTGTGGCTCTCCTGGGACATTGCTTTCCATATACACAGTTCTAGACATAACAATCTATTTCCCCTTCAACACTTGGCTCTTCTAGTCCATGACTTTGCTTCTGTTGATTCTTCTATTTGGAAAGCCTTCTCTTTCCAGAAAATCCTATTTCTCCTTCAAAGCCTCCACCTCACTAAGCAAAAATAACTTTTCCATGATCTGAGCTTTGATAAAGTGTGTTCTTCCTGCTTCCACAGATTTCATGCTAGAGCATTACAACAGCTATTTGCAGGTCTGTTTCTCCCACCTGCTTTCAAGGTGGTCAAGGGCAAAGACTATTCTTATTGGTCTTTGTTTCCCTCTAGTTAAGCACAGTGGCTGTCATAGTTAGTGCTTGCTAAATATTTGCTAAAGTACCACGAATATATTCACACAACAGGCTAAGATATGACCTCTCTTAGAAATACCTGAAAATAGATGCGTTCTAAAGATAACTTGAACTCACCCTTCCAAGTAATCTATTTCTCTTGTTATAAAATGTAACTTAGATAAAATTATGGAGTTGTCTTTTCCTTCCTAGAAATACTCAAGTGACTGAAACAAGAAACTCTAAAGTAGGAGCTTCTCTCTTAGGCAAATTCATTGAGCTGAAGCCATGGGATTTTAACAGGAGCAATGTTTCATTGATAAAGATAGGTGTGGTCTGGGTGCAACTTCATAAAGATAACATGGAGGATCTGTACATAGATAAGCATTTCCATATCTGGAGAAGTGTTTAGACACAGGCAATTTCAGTAGTCTTGAATGGCACAGAAAAACAAAAAAAGCTGTTGATATTGTAGTGAGAGAATTCACTGTTGATCCATATTCCCATGACCTATACAACCTAAACAGGCTAAACAGGACTTTGGAAAAACTCTAGGTGATGCAAGTACTTAAGACAGTTAATGGTTCTTCTAAATATTCAATATGGAACAATTACATAGTTGTACATATGTATATACAGAACACATATCTACCATGTATTTTAATATATATATATATATATATATATATATATATACTTTAGGCAAAAAGGAGAGTGCATAGCTCCACTGCAGGGGTATTAACCCATTTATAAATCTAGAGGGTCTCCTTTCTATTTATAAATATAGAAAGTTTGTCTTGTTTTGTTTTCTTTTTTGTTTTTTTTTGAGACAGGGTTTCTCGGTATAGCCTTGGCTGTTCTAGAACTCATTCTGTAGACCAGGCTGGCCTCCACCTGCCTCTGCCTCCCAAGTGCTGGGATTAAAGGCATACACCACCACTGCCTGGCCAATTTACTTTCAATTTAATTTTACAAGTGTCTCCTTCCCCCCAAAAAATTTTTATGAAAATTTTCTCAATATAAAAATAAATAAATAAAATACTGCTGTTCTGTCAGGGGAAGAGTAAGGTTCAGTTACTTAATGTTGATCAGCAGCCTCACAGTTCCTGGGGGTACCCTGATTAACTCAGTGATAAGTGGAGAAACCAATCTGGCTCATTCTAAATAACACTGCATTGGTCAGCAAGTGAACTGAAAACAGACAGCATGGTTAGATAGAATTTTAGAAAGATCCCTGTGGCTAGCAGATGAGGGCTCATCAAAACTGGAAGTATGAATATGAAGTTGATAACAATCCAGGAGGGGATCAGTACAATGAATTTATTTTCCAAGTTATCTTTGGGCACTCGTGAAACCTGGATTATCAATCTGAGTGTCTCCACGGTTCATTGTACCCTGTGTTTCTTTAAGTGAAAAATGGAGAGCCGGGCGTTGGTGGCGCACGCCTTTAATCCCAGCACTCGGGAGGCAGAGCCAGGCGGATCTCTGTGAGTTCGAGGCCAGCCTGGGCTACCAAGTGAGCTCCAGGAAAGGCACAAAGCTACACAGAGAAACCCTGTCTCGAAAAACCAAAAAAAAAAAAAAAAAAAAAAAAAAAAAAAAAAAAAAAAAAAAAAGAAAGAAAGAAAAATGGATTGGGAAGTAATTAATTGTCAAAGTTTAAGATAGTTTTAGATAGATGATAGATAGATAGATAGGTAGATAGATAGATAGATATAGATAGAATAGATATTGATAGGAAGAATAAGTACTGTGATCTTGTATGATTTCCAAGGTTACACGATCAGTGGGAGAAAGGGTTACAGAACCCAGGTCTTCTTGACATTTTCAATGAGTGGTCTGCAAAAATGTTCCCAGCAGATCTCTAGCCAACTATGCAAATTTATAGGACATTGTTTGCTGACACAAACATGTGTAAACTTGTGGTCTTATTTTGCATATTTGTCTCTCCCATTAAGCTTGAGTTCTTGGAGGATGAGGCTCATATCTAATTCATAATAAGCAATGATTAAATAAATTAACAACTACAAATTACCCTGGACAAAGCTTCTAAACAGCTGCTTTATTTATGTTTATTATGTAGAAAGCTATAGGTAACCCTACTCCATTTGTGAAGAGCTTTCACATTCTGTTCCTTATTGAGCATTTGCTTTGACAGGTGTTATCCTTAGATTTTTATATTCATTCATTCAATATCAAATAATTCAATAACACAAGTACTACTATTGTTATCAATTTACTTACACAAAACCCAAGGAAGACTGGGTAAGAAACAGTTATTTTTGACTAATTATAATCATTAAACATTTAGTGTTTACTGTATTATTCTTACAACCAGCTATGAAAAAGATAGGATAGTAAGGTCATTGCTTTGAAAGATAGATCAAGGAGAGGCCATGCTCATCCTTAGGGTCCTTGGAGTATCTAGAATAGAATTCACAATCATTAAATACCTATTAAATGAGTGTTGAGTTAGTGCTCCCAATATCTAGTAGCACAGTTTTCTCGAATCAACCACTTTTCTTCACTGATGCTTGAGAAAAGGGATTCCTTAGTGTAATCTAGAAACATCTAAAAGTTCAAGGTTTCTTTTTAACATCAATGTCTTCTGTGCTTGACATGGTGCTGGCTTACCTAATTAAATGGAAGTCCATATTCTTTCCATCTCATCAAGCCATACTCTCTTAACATTCTCTTGACTTCATAGCTTGATTTCCAAATATTTTTAAATTGTCAAGCTGTCCATTAGTGCTCAAGTGCAGCAAGTATACAACATGGTTCAAAACTCTTGAGTATTTAGATCTAGACCTGGGGGCCCAGGATTAGTCATGAAGCCAAGGCAGAACAAGATGGGAGAATACATAGTTAAGAACTAGATGATGTGGGTCAAACCCAAGCAATTCCCTAAATTCAGAGAATTGTATTAGGTCACTATGTGCCTAAGAATAAGAGAACAGGCAAATCTTACAGAAGTTTCTTGACCACCTAAGGGAGAAATGACCATGCCTCCATTGTGTATCAAATTCTGCCACTTCCCCACTTACATGGTCATTATATCCTGCCCATATACTTATTTGTATTCATTGTTTAATTGTTTTCATATACCCTATAAGGCTATGAACTTGCGAAAGGCAAATTCTGACTCCTCTTTGTATCTGTGGTTGGTGCAAAGTTTGTGGATAGACATATAGATGAATGGATCAACAGATGGATAAAGTCTATTCAAATGATCCAGAGAGTTTCCCCGCTAAGCTGATACAACCTTGTAGGCAGTATAACATTAGTACAGAGGTTTGGGTGCTAATCTTGCATTTGTGTCAGTTAATCTCTGTGGACCTCAAGTAGCCTTATCTATTAAATAGGGACATAGCCTGAAATACCCACCTCATACAACACTAGCTGTGAACTTTAAAATGTGATGACAGAAGTGAGAATGTCTTAAAGAAAATGTTTCTCTATAACATGATCTCAAGGGAGATAAGAAAGCAGAGGCCATTATATAAATGTTATCTAGAAACATTTTTAATGGAAGCCAGTATTTTTCTCCCATTCCAAACTGAGTCAGGGCTGTGATTTTCCTAGGTCTGTTAGAGAACAATGGATGACACACTACTGTGTTGGGAGTCTCTGGGATGAGTTTCTTTTTCTCTTGCTGTGTAGGAGAAAGAGGATTTGTCTTCTTTATGGGACTTGGGTTTCAGCTCTCAAGGTCTAAATATTTTTGATGGCCTTGAACTAATTTCGGCCACCATCAACAGAATGGGAGTGGAAAAATCCCCATCACATCTGCCTTGTCAGGGGGTGGAAGAAAGAACTTTCTAAATAGCCTCATTATTGGTCCCAGCTGAATTCTGCTCCTGTTCCATGATGCCAGCAAAAGCATTTTAGTAAGATGCTGCCAGCGTCAAAAGCAGATCCACTTACGGTTTCCTGTAAGCATATCTGCAATGGCAGAAGGTGGCGGGCAGCCAGGTGTGAGTGTGCGTGCTAAAAATCTTCAATACGTCAAGCTGGAGGAACAATTTAAAAAATGAAATTCAACATTCTATTTCTACTCCAGGAACTCAGTTTAAGGCACCGGAAATTCGGCTCTGAGACTCTGATCCTTCATTGAATTAGAGAATCTCAGAGACTGAAAAAGCTATTGCATTCTTCTACCCGGAGTCCCCCCTCCCAACACCCCCCACCCCCTCACCCCCACCCCACCCCCGCACATCTTACTCCAAAAAGATTTTCAAACAAGGGGTCACGGTATTTCTTTGATAGTGAGCGTAATTACCCTTTTCCAATAATTTGCCCAACTTGGAGCTAGCTCTTACCATGGAGTAGTTACTGCCAGCATCCACCAAATCCAGTTTGGTTTTCTGCTTGGCAACCCAGCTAGACTACAGTGGAGCTGAATGACAGAGTGCTCACCAGTGGAATAGAGGTGGAAGTGAGATATATTATTCTTAAACCTGGCCCCTAATCTTCTATATGATGTGCCACCTTTTCTTTCTCTGCCTCCTGAGTAGATAGATACAGACCATATGAAGAAGAACACCAAGGAATTCACCAGCTGGGAAAGACCCTGGGCCCTGAAAGACTGTGTGGAGAATGGTCTGCAGACCCATGTTGAGAGAGGACCTCAACTGTGTTACACCTCTGAGATTTGTTATAGCTATTAGTCCATTTTGACCAATATTGATTGTTCATTCAATTAAATAACAGCAACACTGGACTAAATGTTTCAGGAGTTTCTGTGTCACCCTGCCCTTAAGAAGCCATAGTTGCACAAGTCTGTATAAGAGCATTTGAGAATTTCTCTCTTTATGCACTTCTGGCTCCTGGAAAGTAAAATGTCCTGGTGTGGAAGAGCAGGGAGCGGGGTACAGGTAGGAGTGGTGGGGAGAGCCACATGCTTTCAAAGATGAGACTCTCTACTCAGGAGGAGTCACTCCACCCTTCTGACAATTTGAACAGAGACACGCAGATGCCCTCATCAGTAAAATCAAGAGACAAGACACCCAGAGTGATGTACATAACCCTGGTCGAGCCTGTTTACCCTTTGCCACTCTTCACCTATTTGGCATCATATCCTTCCAACCACCTCCAACCACAATGCTTGCCTGTCTCCTTAATTCTCAAACATTAAACTAAAGCTTGTTGTACTTCACATGGTAGACTCCAAATGCCAGAGTTTGCATAACCCTTCAACGTACAAATCCCTTGGATATTGAATTCCTCCATCAGGCTAGTTTTCTGCAGGTGGTTTCAGCAATCAGCTGCATTCTCCTTGCACCTGGTACCCTTCTTGTCACTCCTGTAGCCTACTTTGAGAAAACACTCTTTTCTAGCCATTCTAACACTCGAGAGAATGCTGAAATTAAACCAAAGTTTAAAAAGTATAACAGAAGATTGATGGGGGAGGGATGGTCTTAAAGGAGGGAGGGTAGTAGAAGTTAGGTGATATGAAGGGAAAGGGTAAACTAAGAGGAGACTGGGAGAGAGGTTTAAGTGAGAAGGATGGGTAGGTAGGGCAGAGGAGGAGGTAGTAAGGAATAAGTAACACTAAGGATATTTATGTTTCCTAAATCTTTTTTTTCATATAAAGAGTCTAATTATTGTTACCCTACCTTATTGGGAGAACAGTGCCTCCCAGAAGCCACAGGTTGCCAAATAATAAGCCTAGTGCCAGGGGTGCAGGAACTTTTCTCAAGTCATTAGTCAGAGGTATCCTGGAGACCCTGTCCCCAACACATTTTAAAAAAATACAGACTGTTGTCACTGCTCTTGGTTGTCAACCAGAAATTGACATTAAGGCCCTGTTGCTGAAGACGACGCACACTTTGATCAGAGGACTAGAGAAATCAAGTTGGTACTGACCAGGAAGCTTCCTCCTTGTTGATTACCTTTCATGGTGCCAGAGATGCTTTGTAGGCTTCTGGGAGAAACAATTATCAATATTCTTACCCAGTCATGAACCATGTAAAGTACAATAATAACCAGTATGGCAGGGTGTGTGCATGGTGCAATAGTGGCACGAGTGTTATGGGGATAACAATCAATTTTCTGATATAATTTAATGCTCACTCTATAGAAGGAACACATGCTTGGTACTATAAAGCTGGTAAGAACTCATGGTTGGGTAGCTCATAGGTCTCCAGGAGTGAGCAAAACTGCCTTCTAAATTCATATCTCTATATCCATAGTGCATCTTGCAGACCTTACCAGAAAGTTTCTTTGTGCAGTGGATGATAGTTAATGCAGTAGCTCACAACTAGTTAAAGTATAGGGACTAAGTGACTGTGGAGTGCTTAACCACAGATGGGACATTTATATCTTCTCTCCCCACCATTGGGGACCACTGGAGAAGAGAAGGCAGAAAGACTGTAAGAGCCAGAGGTTGGGAGGACCATAGAGAGACAGTGTCTTCTAGACATAACAGGACCACTACACTCATGAACTCACGGTTGCCTGCTGAAGACCTGCACAGGATCAAGCCAGTAAGCCCTAACCGAGGTCCTACGGACAGTTGATGGCTTCTTGGAGAGGATGAACCAGTTTTCTTTAAGGGTGTGATCCTGGTAGTTTTACCATGCTCCAGTGGAGGACACCATACCCATGGGCAGCACAAACTGGATTCAGTGGATGGGTTATTTAATTTAAAAAAAGAGGACACAGAGTTAGAAGTTGATGGATCTGGAAAGAATTAGGAGGAATTATGGTGTGTGTGTGGGGCCATGCTCAAAATACACTATACATATGCATGAAATTCTCAAAGAATTAATAAAAATGTTATATAAAAATTACTGAAACTATGGAGATTACCTTGGAATCATAGACAAAAATTTTGTAAGCTAACAATGCTTTATCTCTTCCACCAAACTTTAGTTTTTGAGACTAATTTAGGTACCCTCCTTCCATACCCTCTTCCATTTCTTTCCCACCCTAACAGAATTTTTCACATTGTCATAACTAGTTTACATGCCTTTACCTTCTGTTACATTGAGAATTCTACAAGGCTGGAGACAATGTCTAGTTCTTTTTACTCAGCACTATGCCAGATATTATCTGAGGAGTTTGTTCATTTTCAGGATGCCTCATTCTCATGAGGATGTTCAATTCCGTTGTCACAGAGATTCCAATACTTGCTTAGGGTCAGCATCATTGGCTGTGAAATGGAGCTATGGCTGCATTCTGCCTGCTTCACAGAATAACTTCTAAACACAAGTAGAAATAGTTACAAGAATAATCCGAAGCATCGTGGCCACTTGCCAAGGTTTAATGGATTATTCTGCTGCCTGGCACGTAGAGAACAGGGTCTGTGGGAGAACGTGAGGGGTGCTGGCTGGCTATGTGGGTGGCTGCTCTTCCTTCTTCCCTGGTTTCTGGTACCCTGAGTGCTTGGAGGTGCTGGTCTGTCCTTGAAGGTGGAGGGCATTTGGTGGTTAATATTGTGGAAGCAGCATAACCATTCTACTAAGACCCACAGGTCAGCAGTGGGTTTTTTTTCTTTTTTAAAGAACTTTATGAGGCTTGAGGCTGCACATTTTTAGATCTTTTACTTGGTTCAAGGTTGCATTGTTAAATACTTGTTTCCAATTTTGACATCAGCTGAATCCATTAGTGCAAGGACACCAACACGGCGAGCCGGGGGTGGGGGTGGGGGTGGGGAGACGAGAGGCTCAGAGCTCTTTGTAGGTTGGCTGGGGATGAGTTGGTTTACAGATACAAAGAAGGAGTTAGAAGACCTCTTAAAGAATGACTCAGATGTTTTACATACATGTTATGAGTGTGCGTGTATAATTAAGTGATTTCTGGAATCCAGGAATGGGTTCCCAGTTTATCAAAGGCTCTAGCCACAGTGACATCATGATGCTAATCTATCCTTCATTCCTGATTCAATAGGTGACAGATCAGCTTCCATCCATTAGGTCTGTTTATGAGTCAGAGTTCTGGACAACAGGCTATTTCTTACAATCAAAGCAAGTGTTCTCAAGCACTTACAACACGTGCATGAAGTGGTAAGGGAATAATTGGAGCAAATTTTCTTCTATTTTTATTTGGTATTTTGAGATAGGATCTGGTCATGTAGCTGAGGCTGCTCCTGAATTCCTGATCCTCCTGACGTCACCTTTCAAGTACTACATCTGCAGGCATGCACCACCACACCTGGCCAGAACAGTTTTTCTAATATGCAGATGGAGCTTGCAATTTGCATGTCTATTGGGGTCTAGGGACCATTTTTTTTTCTTATTGATTTGAGACAAGGCTGGGATGGCTAGATGGCTCAAACTCACAATCTTCCTGCTTCTGCCTCCCATATTGAGATCATTGGAGTGCACTACTGTGCCTGTCTAAGAATAAAACTTTAATAAGACAATAAAAGTTATACCAAAAAAAAAAAAAAAAAAAAAAAAAAAAAGCTGGGCGGTGGTGGCGCATGCCTTTAATCCCAGCACTCGGGAGGCAGAGGCAGGTGGATCTCTGTGAGTTTGAGGCCAGCCTGGGCTACCAAGTGAGTTCCAGGAAAAGGCGCAAAGCTACACAGAGAAACCCTGTCTCGAAAACCCCCCCCCCCCAAAAAAAAAAAAAAGTTATATATTAGTTAACTTGGATTGCCATGATAAAATGCCATAGACTGGGTGGTTTAAAAAGGAGAAATTTATTTCCTTGCAATTGTGAAAGCTGGAAGTATGAGACTAGAGTTCAACATGGCCAGATGCTGGTAAGAAGTCTCTTACAGATATCTGGCCACTTCCTGTATCCTCATATGATAGAAAGATTCCACTCTTCTTATATGGCTATAAAAATATATTTATCATCAATGGGTTATTCTAGGCAAGATTTAAAGCCATAATAGGGGTGTGATCTGTTGTTTATAGTTCAAGCTGTAAAATATATGATGCTGGAGACTATGGGAAGAGAAGGTGGAAAGCATCAGAGTAGAGAGCATGATGGGAAGTGCCTCTGATTCATCACTAACTAGTTCATTACCCTGGCCGAGGCCCCCTTCCCCTTTCTGTATGTCTATTTCTCCATTATACTCAGCAGGTTTAAATGAGAAAACACATTCATTTAAAACAAACCATGCTTTAGAATTCCACTTCTGGTAGGCTATTTGGGAGATCCAAATCAGTACAGTGATTAGGAAAAGATTCCCCTGCTCTTAAATGGTCTTCCTAGAGAAAATGATATATGATAAAATAAATAGCCTTAAACTCTGGGCTTCGTTTCTTTAATTTTCATCCCAGAAAACAACTGGTTGACCCTCTAAGCCCATCCTCTTTCTTGGCACTGGCATTCTCTCTTGGAAAAATAAAGGGGAACAATGGGGGTCTTTCTCTTTTGCTGAGAAACAGCAGAGGCCAAAGAGTGACTTGAAAGCCCAGAAAGAAGGGCTGTCCTTGGATCCAAAGAGCCTGAGACAATGCATTCACACTATAGTAGCCCTCTTCCTTTTCAGAATATTACACACAACCCCCCCCCCCACTTCTCTGAGAAGCAAACAGCAAAGGAACACTGGCTACAATCTAATTATCTGGGATGAGGATGCAACACTCCCAGGATGGTAGAAAGCAGGGGTCAGAGAAAATACATCTTATATAGAATGCATACTTCTGACTTTAAAACATTAATTCCATTGTAGAGTCACCAATTTCCCAAGACTTCCCAAGATCTTTTAAGCTATGAAAATCATCCTTATCATATTAGCATGCTAAAGGGGTCATTTACTTATTCTTCCAGAAGAGAGCAGGGAGAATGTGCATGGAAAAAAAGCTGAATGATTCCAGGGAACTAAAGAAAGAAATACCTGTACACTTTGTTTTGAAACTTGTTTTTTCCAAAGCCAAATTGGAAAACCTTCCTGCCAATTTTGGATAAGATGCTAGAGAGTTACATATTTACAATTCATGACTTTTATGTTCCTTTATGCAATTAGCAAGCCCGTTTCCAAACAAGCCCTACTTATGAAATCATAAAATAATTTTGCAAAAATGTAAGTAACCATTTATTCATTCTTGGACCTTTAGAAGCTTAAATGCAAGTTAAAAGGGAGAAATATTGATAAAATGGACCACATGTAAATTGAAGTCTTCAGTTAGTCCCAAACAGCAAAACATAAAGGATGGACAAGCTGGAAAATGTCTTTTACTTAGGTATATTACAAAAGACATCAACATATGTGGACTAAGACAAAGAAGACTTCTAGCTACTTACAAACACACATGGAAACATCTCTCCTCACAACTAGTTAAATAACACTGATAAAAGAATATCTCAGAATCTTTATCTCCTTTCATAACCTGTCACAAGGAGGAGGCTTGTAGCTCCTAAGTACAATTAGAGTCAACAGCTTTCTCCTGGGTCTTGGCCTCATAGGGTAAAGGTTTTACCATGCTATACATTAAGTTATCTTTTAATTGGATATGTAAATAAAATAGTATTTTACCTATTAGGAGATTTTAAAACAAAGATTTATTTTATTTTATGTGTATAGGTGTTTTGCTCACATGCATGTCTGTGCACTATTTGCCTGCCTGGTGCCTGCAGAGGTCGAAAGAAGGCATTGAAACTGGAATAATTGGATGGTTGTGAGCAGCTATGTGAATCTGGGAATTGAACCTGGGTTCTCTGCAAGAATAACAAGTACTCTTAACTGCTGAGTCATCTCCCCAGACCCAGGAGATGATATTGAAATGGCATTTGGACACACACACATGTGTCAGTCATGACAAGGTAACCCTCTTATTTTTTTTTCTAAAATGGTCTTTCCTCATACTTCAAGACTGATACAGAGGGAAAGGGGCTAGGGACAATCCTACTTTTTTAGACTCTTGCCACTTGTGAGGCTCAGCAAAATAAATTCTTCACAAGGTCTAGCCCAGATTATGACAGCTAAAGATGGAGTCAGTCTGTGCCTCTATGGCCATTGTTTTTTTTGCTTAGGTTCTATATGATCTTAGAGGATTTTCCAAGTCTAGAAAAAGACTAAGGTGCTACTGGAACTTACGTCATCATTCCTTTATCAAATGAAACATAGTGTCTACATTCTGTAAGCACATGCATCATAGATTACCTGTAGCGTTCAAGCATCATTTAAGCTATTTATTGAAATAGCAAAGACTTTTTACATCTGATTATGCTGGCAAGGATGGAATAGGTTTGGCATCCTTACTCCCACTTGATGTCATGTATTCCTCAGGAGGCTGGGATCAGATTTGGAATATTCAGAGGAAGCCTATACATCTAAGGTGAAATCTAAAGAATGAAAAACAAAACAAAACAAAACAAAAAATCTTACCATTTGAGAATTAAGAGTAGTTGAAGCAGAGGAAATAGCTAGCATAAAGGTCCACCCAGTACAAGAATGTTCTTGGCTTGCTCCAGGAACAGACAGAAGGCTAGTGTGGCGGGTGTGTGTGTGTCATGCAAGTTAGAAGAAGGTATGAAATGGAGGTAGAGAGTGACATAGAGCCAGGTCAGACAAGAATATTCTTAACAATTATGCTAAATTAAATGAGAGGGTTGGAAATTGTGTTCACAGCATGATCTCAGTCATGAAAAAATATGCACTGAAAGCGACTGAGAAGAAACATACTACATTGTTAACAGTGGTTATATGGGAAAGCTAAGGCTTTGGAACTAGGAATAACCAGAATGTTCTACTGAGGCCTTACTATCTGCTACTTATTCAGTCTTCTCAAGCCTTAGTTACAAAAATCTATGAAATTAGATTTGATAGCAGTGACATACACACCAAGCATGCCATACTTCCAGAGTATTTTTTTATTATGATGATTGTTATTCTTGGATGAGGACCATAAGTGATGAATCGTATTTATACAATTTTTTTTATTTTCCTAATTTTTAACAATGAACATGTGTTTCTTTCATAATCAGAGAAACACATACTTTATTTAAAAACATTCGCATGGCTAGAAGAAAATGAATTATTTTATATTGAATGCCCTTCCATTTCAGCAAATGTGCTTCCATTGGCACACAGGACATTTGAGATGGCCCCAAACACAGAGGGCAATGCAACATTTGTAAGAGACCTTTAACAATAATGGTGAAACTAGGCAAACACTCAGAGATTCACGATTAACTTGAAACACCCAATAAATTGTTATTGACTTTGTAGGAATGTCAACAATGCTGCAGGTTCTCCACACAATTCAAAATCAAGTCCTAAAATAACTTTCAGAAACCTCTAAAAAAAATCTCACTGAGCATTCTTCTTTCTATTTCATTTGGTACTCATTTCATATTTCCCAGAATCCAGGAAGGTGTCAGTGCTATGCAGAAGTTTTTGATTTTGCTAACAAAATTATGATGCTAACACTTTCTGAAACAAGGGGTTTTCTCCTAAAATGCTGTTTATTGACAACAAAAGTGACCAGGGGACTTAGAGGAGGCTAATGAGCTCTGGAGCCTCCCTGCAATAGTTAATTATGTTCAGCTTAGGAAAGGTAGTGGGGAATGTTGAACAGACAGACTTGGGTTCAGGTTTGGAGATAACTTAAGCAGCATATAACCTCTTTAGGCTCCAGTTCCCTCACCTGTGATTTGTAGTACTTTGCTAGACTAGTACCTAAGAAGCCCATAGAGCTCCTGGTGCCTGATATTTGTTCTAGGAATGACTTGTCAGTACTGTGCTCTGGGAGAGTTATTTCATGGCTAATGCCTTCCTTCTTTCATTCTCAAAAACACCCAGGGGCTGAGGAAATGGCTCAGCTTGTATTGTGCTTGTCATGTAAGCAGGAGGACCCAAGTTAGATCTCTAGCATCCAAAGCTTAACAATGCGGGCATAATGGCATGCCCCTGTAATTCTGGCACTGGGGATGCAGATACAGGAGGGATTCCTGAGCCTTATTGGCCAGCTAGTGTATCCAATTTGGCAAGCTCCCAGTTCATTGAGAGACCCTGTCTCAAGAAAAAAAAAATGAAGTGGAGAGTAATTGCAAAAGACACAAATGTCAGCTTCTGGTATTTATAAGCACAAAAGTACACAAAACCCTGAACAGACACAATATCATGTGTATGCACACAAACATGCACAAGAAAGGCCCAAATTCCAGGGCAGTCCACAGGGCACAAAGATAGTCGATTCATAAATAAAGATGTGAGATGGTAGATAGATCAGCAGACAAGCAGGTAAGTACAACACAAGGAAAGGATGGACAGAGGGAGAAAGGAAAGTCTGTTCCACAATCATGGTTCAAACAGTTCTAACCAACAGTTACAACAGAGGAAAATGAATACCATGTCTTCCGGGCCAAAAACTAGGGATTGAGGTCTTAAAAGAGTACTCTCACAGGGATGATGATGAATTAGAATATCTGAAATCATGATTTCTATAAAGAAATCACTGTCTTAGTTATGGTTACTCAAAAGTTGCTATCACCAAGGCAACTTTTAAAAGAAAGTATTTAATTGGGGCTTCCTTATAATTTTAGAGGGTTAGCCCATGACCATCATGGTGGGGAGCATGTCAGTAGATGTGGTGCTGGAGCAGTAGCTGATGGATTACCTCCACAGGCAGAGAGAGACAGTGCAAGGCTGGGTCTGGAATGGCCTTTTGAAATCTCAAAGCTCACTTCTAGTGACACACTCCCTCCAATAAGACCACACCTCCATCTTAAATAGTTCTACCAACCATGGACCCAACATTCAAATATATCAGCCTACTGGGGCCATCCACATTCAAACCACCAGTCCCCCTGGTTGTGGAAAAGTATATAGATGGGTCTACAAAACCCAACTCACTACAAGATGTATGCAGACCATTCATTATAGACACCCTGGTATGATTTGCAAATTACAATTTCGTGGGTTCCTAGAGAGATCAGTAGTTTAACACAGATCAGCAGGTGGTTTGGGGAATGGCAAGAGCCAATGGCTTAGGGGAAGCAGAACTTACAGTACTCTTGCTTGATAGTATGTTCTTCAGACTATGAAGATGTGCTAGGGAAGGCTAGTGCGCATGCAGCATTTATCCACCAGAGACCTACTGCATTCACACCCTTTCTTCATGTGCTTGATGTCCATAGCCTTCACTCTGGGTGTTCTGCATTCTTAAAGGGCCATCTGATTTACCAGCTACAAATTCATTTTGGGGCATGTCGTTGCTTCACATGTCAGCTTGACTAACTGGGATAAAGGATAGTCTAGAACCACCACTCTCAGCCTAGGGAAGGTTTGTGTTTATACATTTGTAATCTTTGGGGTCTTTCAGCACTTCCACAAGAGGGCAGTCAGGGGAAAATTTCCTCTTGTCAGAAAGCCTACCTTAGGAGCTTTAGTCCTGGGATTAAACAATGACTCTTGGTTCTTAAAATCAGAGAGATAAACTCTCTCTCTCTCTCTCTCTCTCTCTCTCTCTCTCTCTCTCTCTCTCACACACACACACACACACACACACACACACACGAGGACTCTGAAAAACATAAATTTTAACAATGAAGGTTTTATACATAACTTTCTCTCCTCTATACCTTGACCTTCTTCGGACTACAAATTTATTTTCCTCCACCCTGTGGTTCACTGTCTGGGAGAAAAGCAGGCAGTTCAGAGCAGCAAATGTTGTGGGTAAGCCAGGGAAGGCTGTCTGGAGCAGGTGGTATTTGAACTGAAACTTGAAGGATGCATCAGCAATAGGAAGGCATTCTGGAGAACAGAAATGACATGCACAAAGACAGGAACAGCTGGGGACATGGTTCAGTGGCAGAGTGTTTGTCTAGCATTCATAAGCCCTGGGTTTGATCTCCAATACTGAAAAAGAAATAGACAGGAACATACAATTCCTGGCATATTTATGGATGTAGAAGGGCTCCGCTAAGCCTTTTGGCTCTGCAGAGAAGTGACACAAAAAGATTTATGAGTTAGAAATATGTATGCACATATATATGTATATATATTTGAGATAAATCATGACTTCAGAATAAAAAAAAAGCTTAACTCTGTGTGTGTGTGTGTGTGTGTGTGTGTGTGTGTGTGTGTGAAATCAACAACATATTACACCTTTGAACTCCCACACAGCTCTTGTCTATAAGCAGCTGGTTACTGGAATTGACTCTGACTTGCTCAATATTCTTGATCTCTAGAACATTTATCTTTCCCATTGACAGCTTTTGCCAAGGTATTCTGATGTCTGTGCTCTACAAGCCCACAGAACTGACCCCAGGGTCATTACAATGTTGGGAATGCTAGGGCCAGCACTCATTTACATTTAATTAACCCCATGGATAGGAACTGTTAATGTTAGCAATGTTTAAAGACTGCATTTAGACTTAGAATTTCTCTAAGCTTCTACGGAATATAAAGTGTGAAGATAGATAGATAGTCAAGAAAGTGCTTTCAGCTGCTCTAACCATCCCGGATTAAGGTCAGAGTTCAGAATAGTCATTTCAGTGGGAAGGAAATCAAATCAAACCAACCCTAGAGGTTTTAAAATAGGATGGCATAAGCACTTTTAAGACGAGATTAATAACAAAAGAGAGAGGGGAAAGGGTGTCTGCAGGGAAGTGAGCAGAATAAAAACAAGGGTATACACTGACTTCATGATTCTCACTAAGGAGCTGCTCTAAGAAAACAGAATCAGACTCAGTTGAAGACATTCTTACTGAGCCCAATGATACCACTGTTAATATGAATAACAACAAATACATTCTAGAGCCCTAGACTTGTTTAGTAGAGCATTTTATGATGTTGTATGTACCTGCTTTCCTATAACATTCTGAAATCATTTCAGTAGAAGTTGTCAAAGTGTCCCCAAACTATCACCTGGAGCTGAAGGACTTAGCCTTTTATAGTGACTCATCTTTGGAACTGCCTTGGCTGAGAGTTGTCTCTTTCAAGCTCATGGGCCCTTGTGAGGTACTCACATCCAGTGACTGGCCAGTACAGAGTGTTGGAGTCAGGGCCAATCTGTAAGGGTATGGCAGCCTCAGTACGCCTCATAGGGTATGCTGAGCATTCACTGAGGATGGACAGCAGCCCCTCTTCTGCCTCTGTTTAATCCCTCTTTTTGTACCCTTTTCTTCCCATCTTGTCTCCTGGTGATCCACATCAAAGAATCTTCTTATCAAGAAATGCAACCTGTGACATTATTGCCTTGCTTGTATTTTTGATGCTGATGATTGAACCCAGAGTCTTACACAAGCTTAGTACTTGACTTTGTGGTCCATCTCCTGCCCTTTAAAGGATGGGCTACTGACCATCTTAAGTAGTAACTTAATTGCCCAGAATTAATTATTTGACATTAGATGAACAAAGACTAGAGATCAACTCTGGAAGATGTCACTCGGTGGGTGTCAGTATTTATGGTAGCAGGCACTGAAAATGGAATAAGGCCTCACTTGTCTGAGCTCACAATGGAATGAGCAACACAGACAGAAATGCAGCCATAACTGGAATGGCTACCTTCAGGAGCACAGGTTACAGGTATGAAGGTGGAGGAGAGAAGGGATAATGATATCACTAGGATGTGTGATTTGCATAGGGAGGGCCTTGAAGAAGATATTCCTGGAGGCTTTAAGGAATACCAGAACCAGTCCCCTTTACTTGCTTGACCTCTGCTACAGATGACTGAACAATTTCATCCACAAAGGGTCACGATACTGATGGACTGTGAGGTGGACTGGCAGTTCCATTCACCCAGATCTTGAGGCTGTTTGATAGAGTCAAAGGAGCATCCTGGCTTTAAGCTAAGGCATCTACCCTCTTTGTTCAGTCCCAGATCCCCCTGGAGAGCTTACCTTGTTAAGTGAGCTTGGATTCTGGCATCTATAAGACGGACTGCTGGGTGAGCATGCTTGTTAGAGAATACTTACAAAACTCCCATTATACAGCTTTGCAAATGGTAGTCCAGGGGTTAAAATAAAAGGACAGTATTCTGTGATATAAGCAGTGCTTTGTAAATTCTACCATATAATGTCTTGACATTAAGAGAATACTTCATGGTTCTCCACTCCTCACTCCACTCTTCATTATTCATGGTTATTTTGCACATGTAACTGCTGCCCAAGAGCATTTATGTGCTTTTTGTGAAATTACCATCATGACTACTACCACCTCCATTACAGAAGACATATGTACACACACACACACACACACACACACACACACACACACACAAATTATATATATACAATGTCAGGCAATGTTCTAAGTACTTTGGGGGGGTCCACAGAGTACAATGTGGTGATTTGAATGAGAATGCCCCACATAGGCTCATATGTTTGACTATTTGGTCCCCAGTTGGTGGAACTGTTTGGGAAGGATTATAAGGTGTGGCCTAGCTGGAAAGATGTGTCACTTGGGGCAGGCTTTGAGGTTTCAAAAGCCCATACCATTATAGTCAATACTCTCTGTGCCTCATGGTCATATCTCAAGATGTGAGCTCTCAGCTCTTGCTCCAGTACCATGCCTGCCTACCTGCTGCCATGCTCCCTGAAATGATAGTCATGGATTTCTAACTCTCTGAAACTGTAAGCCCCAAATAAACTCTTTCTTTTGTAAGTTGCCTTGGTCGAGGTGTCTTATAATAGCAACAGAAAAGTAACTAAGACATTATATATAGTCAGGTAGTGTTCTAACTAATTTATAATTATAATCCCATTTCATAGAAGAGGAAACTGAGGCAATAGAAGCTGAAGAAATTGACTCAGTAATTTGCCTCTAAGTTGGTGAAAGTTAGGGACAGGACTAGGATTCAAATGGTGGTAGCCTGAGTGAAGGGATAAGATTACTGTGAGGGTTAAGTAGGATACGGTAAGTGAAATGACAGTAACATCTGGAAAACAGGAAGTACTGGATGGTGTAAGCTGTTGTTATCAAGGAATAACTTCCCCTTCAAATCAATGGTTATGGGCCCTTCAATTTGTATAGCATTTTACAGCTCATCTCATTCTTCTGCAACAACATGGCAGGAATGATGGTTAATTTACATGTCCACCTGCTGGACCAATGAGTGTCCAAATATCTGGTCAAACATTACTTTGGGCTCATCTGGGGAGATGTTTTAGGTAAAAATAACATTTGAATAAGAAACTGAGTAAAATCAGGGAGATTTTGGTGGGCTGCACCCAATCAGTTGAAAGCCTGAGAATAAGAGTGAACTTTTCTTGCCTAATTGTCTTATGCTAGGGCATTGGTTCTTTCCTGCCTTCAGGCCTGAACTAAAACAACAGCCCTTTCTGGGTGTCAAGCCAGCTAACATTAGAAAAGGAATCAACTCCTAGTCCTCCTGGTTCTTTATCTTAATTACTACAGACTTTGGGATTTGTCAGCCTCTATAACCTGTGATCCAGTTCCTTATAGCAAATCTCCCTCCCTCCCTCACTCCTTTCCTCCCTCCCTCCTCATTTTCCACCTCTCCCCTACACATCTGTGTTTCTCAGGAGATCCTTGACTAGTCTTGAATGTGTTCTCACCTTTCCGATCTCACAGATGAAGGGCAGAGGCTGAGACAGGTTGTACAGGTTACTACTTATATCTGTGTCAAGGTTTCTTTCCTTAGTCCTGTTGTTTGTACTTTCATTCACTCAGTAAACATTTACCAAAAAGTTAACATGAATCAGACCTATAGCTACTAAATAACTTCCAATTTAACCTTTCTCTGTACTGTCCCCGTTCTCCCTGGCCCTCTTCTTTACAACTACCACTTTATTTGGAAGAGGGCTAAAGGCTCACATGCCTATGTATCATCCACATTTATAATCCCAGCACTTGGGGGCTGAAGCTGGAGAGTCATGTGTTCTAGGCCAGCCTGGACTAGTCATCGAATTTTCCTAAAATGTTACCAACTGGGACTATATGATCTACTTTCATCTGTCTCCATGTTAGCCTCCCATCCTGCCAACATACCATATTCTTCTTTGCTCTAGAATATTCACATGTGTGGTGCTCCCTGTCTGGTATACAATTCAATGTCCTTTCTTTCTGGCTATGCCATTAAGCCTGTCATTACAAGGTGAAATGCAAATCATGTCCCGTTCTCTTAGCATTTTATTTTCCTTTATAGCAGTTAACATAAACCATGGGCAGATGTTTATGGCCTTACTGATACAAGTGCTCTTCCACGCTCTAGATTATAAGCTCCAAGAGCTCATTTAGACTTGTATCCACAGCACCAGAACATGAGGTGCTCATAGTATGAAACCATCACACAGTGAAGCATCTCTTTATCTCTGCTTCTGCTGCCTCTTGTGCCTACACTGATCCACATTCCTACATCCCCCAATGTCATCCTCTGGAAAATTTCCATTTTATTTCTAAGAGTAAGGTGCATTATGCTCCTTTTTCCCTAAGGGTTTCAAGGCACTCTACTTGAGGTCCCATAGCTTAAACAGTACTGAGCTCACTGGAAGGCCTTTTATATTTTGGGAAAGCTCCACAAAGTGACAGATTAGGTTCTTTTCATCCTTTGGAACCTTTGAGCCATCACAAGGCCTGCCGTATAATCAAACTAGTAAGCATGGGGATGACCTGAAAAGAAGACTAGAATCAGAATGGTGGACAGTATGATTTGTGGCTATGAGGTGCACAATGAATAGGAGCAGTTATTGCCACTACTTGTAATAAGTATATGCCTGATCTTCCTGTAAATGCCAAACTATCACTTAGTACTTTCAATAAGAATTTTTAGAGTGCCTATTCTGTAATGTATACAACAAGAAGATTTAAAATAATAAATTGGCTGGAGATTAGTTTCTCAAAGAACTTAGATATGAGATGAGATTAAAAATACAAATAGTTGGGCAGAAGAGATGACTCAGTAGTTAGGAACACTGACTATTCTTCCAGAGGACCTGGGCTTGATTCCTAGTACCAATATGGCAGCTCACAAAACCATCCAATAGCCTCACCTGGACTCTATGGGCACGGCATGAATGTAGTGCACAGATATAATGCAGGCAAAACACCCATACACATAAAATAAAAGTATAAATAGTTTCAGAACATGTCCTAAGTGATAGAAATATCTGACTGGGCTTCAGCCATAAACTAGAAGAGTATCACCCAGTCAGCCATAACCCAAAAACCTTTGGTCTTGAACTTTACCAGTAAAACCTCTTAGAATATGTTAACTGGTCTGCTGGCCATGAAATTAACTCACTCTGCCTTACCTATCAAGCTGGTGACCCAGCATTCCTACAGCCATGCCTAAATGAAATGCCAACTCTCAGTATTGTTCAAATGGTCCATGAAACATCTCCAAACATCTCCTATAAGTCCTGTGCTTGTAGTATTTACAGGTTCTCATGTTAGACCTTCATTTCTTTAAACTCTTTGTCCCTTTGCTCCTTGACCCTCTAGTTATTTATGGCCCCCTTTATATATAGATGAAGCTCTTGGTGGTTGTCTCATCTACATTAATAACAACTACATCTCAAACTAGTGGATGACTATACATTAACATTCCATCTTAATGTTTTGTATGTATATGTTTTGTGTATACATGGCCACCAAAAGGTAAGGAGTTGTTTTGTCCTTAATTCATTTTTTTCATAAATATTTTATGCATATTATTGACTTTGTACTGAAATGGTTCTGCAAAGCATTTTAGGTAGAATCCCTATTTAGCATCTTGCAGACCACAACATCCAGTAATAATGATTTTTCACAAAAAGGGGAACATACACTTTTTGTTACTTTGTTTTTAAAAGATCAATAGAGCATTTGTGCCTGTGCGAAAGAATAAAATAGTTCTTGCCTCATACTTTAGGTGTCTTTTTTAATAATAAAGGAGAATATGTCAAATATTGTTGCTTCTATACATATAATTTATAAATTTCTTAAAAGTTTAAATATACATAGGAAGAAAAATATCCAAAAATCAAGACTTGAGTTTAGATTCTAATTTGGCTATCTACTATGAAGGTCTGGCAGAATGTCGCTTCCTCTGTAGATATGTGCCAACGCCATTGTTAGACGTTGTGAGATGCCATGAGGTTCATGGGAGTCTGGACACAGGCTGACTACAATACACAGGTAAAGGCATTTTTTTCAACTCAAGAAACAGATTAGAGCATCAACCAACCATTCAGAGTAGATTTCAAAACATCACCACTGTACTGACTGAGCAGGTACAGGGCCTAACAAAGGTAAATGAGAGCTGTCTTTTTTCCCCCCAAAAAAATCACAGCTGGCAGAGAAATAGAAAAATTAACAATGATGACCCAGGTTGTAGCGTTAGATTACTTCAGCTAGTGTCTCAACTCCTCAACTTTCTAGCTATGGTACTTTGGGAAGGCTCTCTCTCAAAAACCTTAGTTTACATGTATATAAAGTAGGGATAAAGAGAGTACCTGTATCTACTAGAATTGTGGAAGGATCAACATTTGTAGCAATATTATTACTTACATAATTGCCAATAGTTGTACAGGCCTCAGATGTGAAGGACCTTTATGGTACATCAGTCTAACTGCTGAGACAAGGATCTGTCTCCTAACCACCCTCTGTATTAGCTAACTGGTTTGAGTGACATGTGTAGAGCTTGTACTTTCCTAAGACACTTGTAAATCATTAATAATAAGAATGAGGAGCTTCAAGAAAGATGGGCATCTTTCTGTTTTATAACATGGAAGAAAGACCCAGGGAGACTGTGTGGACCAAGCATTCTGCTAGGGAAGAAACACGAGGAGGCTCACATTCACACGGAGGCTACAATAAGTGTTACCTATCCAAGCCATGGTTTCTTTTCTCTCACCACTATCATTTTTGCCACAGTGCTTCCTTCAGAGTGTTGACACAATTTTTGATGGAAAAAGGAAACTGAAGCTCACTTGGGCTAAGATTAGGTTTTGTCCTTACTTCATTTGCTTATTCATTTATTCATTCACTTCAGGACATCAACTCATTTCTGTCTCACTCCAGAGTCTAGATTCTTAATCACTATACTCAAGGGCCTGCCCATGCTCATGAATGCAAAAAGGGAGCTGAAGACAAGGAAAATTAATCATTAACATTACGGAGACATCCAAATCTTTACAAGTGTTTCAAATGATTTCCAAGTGATTTAATAGCGTTAATATAAATAGTAAAAATAGGTACCATTTGTTGACTATTTACTGGGTGCCAAACACTTTATATGCATTTATATCAATTCATGTGAATGCCACTTGATGCAAACTATTATTGCATATATTCTCTCAACAACCCTTATGTGGGAAGCAACTCCTTCCTTATCACCCTTCTCCACTTATGGACCTCACTCTACAGACAAGCAAACTGAAGTGCAGAGAGGAACTTGATCAGCCACATTAATAACAGGTCATTTGCTACTCTTTGTGTTTCTAGTTTGGTAATAGGCCCCATGTGGCTCCAGACAAAACTCTTGGTGATCTCTTGGTATGCTCAGATTCAGCTCTCATTTTATTTTATCTTTTTCTACTTTTTTCAAAATCTATAGCCAGTGATAAGCTGCACCAACAATTCCTACACAAACAATTCCTAGTCTGCTTGGAAGCTATATTCACAGTGGACCTGAATGTCTCTGTAACTACATTATCCAATAAACTTTAATTGGCTAAATTAGTAAAAACAAGAAGTGTGTAACCCAGGCAGAAAAGGTTTATGTAAAGCTAATATTAGGACCTCTATCCCTCTTTTGTAGAGTGGGTTGTGCCATTTCAGGCACAGTTGCAGGGTTGGGGATGCAAAGAAACTAGAGAGATGAGTTCTGTTTCCTTGGACTTCAATTTCTGTGGGGGGCCTACCCATTTCTCTGTGGGAGGTCTGCTCCTGCTGTGGGATGGTCTGTATGTCAAATGCTCTGATTGGTCAATAAATAAAACACTGATTGGCCAGTGGCCAGGCAGGGAAGTATAGGCGGGACTAACAGAGAGGAGAACAGAGAAAACAGGAAGGTGGAGGGAGTCACTGCCAGCCGCTGCCATGACAAGAAGCATGTGAAGATGCCGGTAAGCCACGAGCCACGTGGCAAGGCATAGATTTATGGAAATGGATTAATTTAAGCTATAAGAACAGTTAGCAAGAAGCCTGCCACGGCCATACAGTTTGTAAGCAATATAAGTCTCTGTGTTTACTTGGTTGGGTCTGAGCGGCTGTGGGACTGGCAGGTGACAGAGATTTGTCCTGACTATGGGCAAGGCAGGAAAACTCTAGCTACATGCTCCCACTTTTTCCCCAGGGTACTCTTGAGGAAGGAGGAGGGAGAAATATTTAGATGGAAAGATAGAGGACAGAGAAACAGATAGAAATACAGGATAGCCTTGAGAGGGCCTGGATCAATATACACAGCCCCCTTCTGTATCTTCTAAAGGATCTTTTATAGGAATGCCAAGGGGTGGAGCAAAAGACTTTCCCCTAGCACAGCCAAGTGCAAACTCTTCCAATCACCTGGTAACCACACACGTGGTCAAGCAATCCTCTAATGTAGCCTTGCTGGGTAAAGCAAGCTCAGATATCACTAGGAAACCTTTGTGGGCCTCCACAAATTTCAAGTGAGGGCAAACAAATAATAAAGAACTAAAACACATGTAGATAATAGTAAGTAGTGTAAGAAAACTGCAGCAGAATGGGGGTGTGCATAGAATAAGGGAATGAGAGGAACTGTCTAGAAGTGAAAAGAGTTATAAGCAGGGGTCCTCCAGGCCAATGCCTGAGCCTGAAGAAATCTTCAGGATGGCCTGAAGATACAGGTTGAATAGATGATGTCAAGGATTCATCTGGGGATCTAAGAAGAAGAGCAAGAGAGCCCTAGGCTGGAGGTGATGAGAAAGAGTTGATGGTGATCCCAGGTTAGGTGTGAGAGTCAGGATGACTCTATAATGCTGGATGTTGTAAGCCACATTAGGAATTTAAGCCTTAGCTGTTCCACTAACTGTCCTACGGAGTTTCCAGTATTTATAGAGAAAGGCATTGGGGCCTAAAAGGTTATGTAACTTTCTCTGTCCTCTGAAACCTCACCACTTAACAGTGGGGTTTTCATGCTCCACAGTCTTACTACCAGATGAAAGCACAGGCTAATTAAAAGGAAAATTAAAATGATGGGCAAGGGAGTCCCATAGAGGAGTACATGGGCCTCTTACCATATTCCAGAATTAACTTTCAAACAGTAGTAAATGAGTAGAAGCCAAAGGAGAATTCAGGGAAGTAAATGCAGTCTTTAGCCCTCTGTGGCCTTTGTAATTTCATTGCCTCTCTTGAAACCCAGAGACACTGCTCAAGAACTGCTATCTCCTCCATTGCAGTAATGATGATTTAGAACTCACACATTCTGTATCCAATACCATTAGGCATGCTAAGAAAGCTCAGGAAAACAGGAACTTCTATTGCCTGGCAAATACAATGATGGTAAATATATCGATTTCAGCAAAGTCTAGTCCTTCTAAGAAAGAATTCTGTATTTAGCAAATCTGCCTAGGAGGACAAAGAAATTGTAGAATATCATAGATGATATTAATAACTGACCCCCAAACAGAAAGAACTTGGGAATATTTAAAATGCTGAGGTAATACATACATACTAGAAACTTGTAAGGGATGACCCCTGTAAGCTTATTGAACTTAGGGAAGAGTTACAAAAGCAATCTAGTAGCTAGGTGAGGAAGGTGTGCTATGGCATTAGACTGACTGCCTGTGTTCAAAGGCTGGATTCACATGAAGTGAATTCACTTAAGTACTTAGCACAATTCTCTACCCTAAAATGAAGCTATTACTATCATTAGTGCCATTATTGTAGAAATAGGCTCCAGACCTTACCTCAAGGATGGGGAGGTAAGCAACTAGTCAGAGAAATACTAGTGAACCGAGATGTCATGAACAAATTCAAGGGTGTAGGAGATTCAAGAGCATGTATCTAAAAAAAAAAAAAATCTTAACTGAGCAACAACTCTGGATTAGAAGCTGGTATCTAGGAATGCAAGAAAATTTTATGACACGGTTGGTCACTGCTCTGAAGGAGTTCACTGCAGCTTTCCTTTCAGTCATGTCTATTGTTGGATGAAATTCTCACAGAACTTCTGTTTTTATATAGCCTTTGGATTAGAATAATATACAACACATTTGGGGGATAAGACTATTCCAGAAGTAATAAGGGAATTGTGAGAAGCACTGGTCAATGTATAAATGCTGTAAGTAATTGAAGATAGGAACAGTGAGGGGGCAGTGGCTAGAGAGATCTAGAAGGGCTACAGTATCAGGAGATTGCTGGTAAGGTATCCCAATCATTGCAGCAGCTAGGTCTCCATCCATTCAGAGCAGGCATTCCACTTATCTAGTAAAAATGCTGCTGCTGTTCAAGAAATTGAAATATGACACAGAGATATGTAAACAAAGGTTGCATGAAATAAAATCTGTTTCATATAAGACAGGGCAATGTAGTGGATAAAGCATGAACTTAGGGGCACAAGGTCCTGTGATTACTATCTGTGAAATCATGGATAAGTTACTTACTCTAAAACAAATAAATGGTTGTAGTTAAGTGAAAGAAATAGAAATTAGATTACTATATCCTGTTTAAATTAGGTATAGGTCTATCACCAACAAAAACAATTTGATTCTAGAAAAATAAAATGCCTACAAAATAAAAGCAGAGTTGTCATTATTAGTCCATTTTATTCAAGGACGGCAAAACAGAATAGGCCATCCTTTGAGGGAAACTTTGTAGATTCCCATTTAAATCCATAGCCATCTCAGTTGTATATTTGCAAGAAGATCCAAGGATTTCACACAACCAGACATGTGTGATATTCAGAAATAGAACTCAAAACTTAACTCACAGCCACTGATTATATCCCAAACAGTGTGACAGGCAACAAGGACAACTATTATTTCACAGGTAATTAACCATGCGTGTTAAATGGTGTCAAAAGTCTTTCCACACTGTACTATTAAATAATACAGACTTTTAGACTTTTGCCCTGAAACCTCTAGACATTTATTCCAGGCCTTTCCAGCTTTCTCCTTTCATATCTTTAGCAGGAAAAGAATATTGATGTTTACCAGCTATCCAGAGTCATATCCCCTTACCTGACTCTCAACCAGTTACTGATTTTCACCAAACACCCTGCTTGCTCTCACATGTGTAGTCATGTCTAGTCTTTACTTCCCAGGAAGGCCTTTGTTTCTCACCTACCATCTTCATATACCCTAGACTACCCACATAACATAATCTCCTCCAGTCTATTCCATGTACACTACTGTCCTTTCATGACAGCATTTAGCGATGACCGAAAACTGCACTGTTTCATAGAACGACTAATTAGATTGCTATTTAGGCTCCCTCCAAGAATGGAAGCCTCATTTCCAGAATGACAACACACAAACTTCATACCACTTTACAACCCTTTGACCTTATTTTCCCTTTTAAAGTGGTAATATTTAGACAGATAAGTATGTCTTCTCTACATGGTGGGGAAGTCTTTGAGGACTTATCTACATTTCACCTTCATATCCTCAGGATACCTAAGGGAACATATTTCTTAGTTAACGTCTACTGAGTGAATAAATGATGTAATCCCTTGGTTAAACCTTGTTTAATAAATGATAAAACATTGTCCTTACTAGTTCTTCAGCCTTCTTAATCTTGACTTTATCAACACACTATCTCGATTCTTAAGAACACAAACATATTTGACCAGTAACATGGAAAAGTGAAGTGCCATTTTAACCACATTATTGTTGATTTTTAAAAAAGAGCTAGTTACTTGGTCACCAGGCTTAAAGGTTCTTTTTCTTCCCAGCCATTAATCTCTTAGTTGGTAGGGCTTTTGCAAAAAACCTACCAGTTTCTTCAGGAGAAGCAGAGAGTGAATACTACCTTAAAAACAAACAAACAAAAAATGGTACACTCTTCCAGAGTGCATCAATCTCTGCTTGCTGTGGGCACAAGCTATTTTTATCAGGTGATACTGTGATATTCCTTTTCAACACATGATATTCACTCTTTCAAGCTGTTCGGCACTGTTCTATTTGGTTTCATGTTACATCAATGAGACAGTTTGAGGGAAAAGGAAAAATGGGACAGGCTATATTTAGTAGCATCACTAAAACCCTAAATAAAAACTCTGAAATCTCCTAAGCTCCCTGGCTGCCCAATTTATATTCAGGACCCTACTTACCAGTCCACAATTAAGGCAAATGGGAAAAGCCTTTGTTCCAAGAGTATTTTTGCAAGAATCTTAATAATAGCAAGGCATTTTCAGTGTCTCTAAAATTTTTAGGGACTAAAGGACATAGACCAGTCAAATGACTACTCCATGTATTTTGTATTTTTAAAGTATTTTAGGATGCTAATTAACAGCTTATTTTACAATTTCTATGGATTAAAAATTGTATTTTAAGTGAACAATTACACATCTGGCTAAACATTTGGACATACTAAGGTCAAAATAGCTATGTGGTAGCTATGAAGACAAGAAACTGTTATACATAGAAGACTAAAGCTTCAGTGAGTTTAGACTGCAATATTAATGTTCCTGCGTGTTGCAGAGCAGGAAAGTAAATAGCATGCCCCTTGAAGATTCAGAAGAACAGTAGGCTTGTGAGGAAACCTTATTACTCAAATGCTTTCAATCAATATAAGCTTAGAGATATGCCTAGTACAGCATCTAGCATATTATAAAGGCCCTAATAACTCATAATATCATGTAGGACTTGGTAGTTACAAGCCAAACAACTTTGACATCTCAAAACCACCATACAGATATCAGTTTCTATTATCTCTTGAGGGAATATAAGAGTGTTGTGGTGGATCAGCTATAAAACTGGCCATGATATTGAGCCTGCCTTGTGTTCATGCCCTTCTGCAATGTGACTGCATTTTATTTCTACCAAAAACTGTGATCCTTTTCTTCATTCCTACTTTGGGACTGACCCTGTGGTGTCCTCTGAGCAATGGATGGCATAGAAATCTCATTGAGTCTGTTCTTTTTTATTTTCATTGTCTCTTGAAGCCCTGTTCAGGAGCTTTCATGTAAACAAGTACTGGAGTTGGAAAAAAAAAAGAAGGAAGGAAGACAGGAAGGGAGGGAAGGAAGGTGGGAGAAAAGAAGGAAAGATGGAAGGAAGGAAAGAAAGAAGGCAGGCCACACTCATACATGTGACAACCCATTCAAGATTAGCAGAGTCATCTATATGCCCCAGAGCTTAATGCAAATGAGTGAATAGTTCAGCTGACTTGTACACTCATGAGGAATAAAAAACACACTGTTTTAAACCACATTTTAGAGGGGTTACACAGCACCTGACTACCTTGCACTTGCCCATGAGCCTGGAATTGTGCTAATAAGCCCTTTACAGGAATCACTACATTCTCTTCTAACAATAATGTTGATGCAGTAAATATTATTATCTTCATCTTATCATCATTCTGAGGTGCACAGAGGTTAGAATAACCTGTTCCAGTGTTAACTAACAAACAGTGGGCTAAAACTGAAACCAGGCACTATAACTTCCCAAGGGCAGCTGGTTTAGGAAAGACATTTTCTTAACCCAACAAATAAGGGTCATTTCCTGTCTTCTCTAGGATACATACTTTCTTTGAACCTTTCCTATACTTCCAGTTGTTCCAACTTAAAGGGCCACTTCTGTAAATAATGGTAAGAGCAATTGTGACTTCATTTGTTGATACATTATGTCATTTGATACTTACAATAATGTCTGAGTGTTACAATATGACCTCTCTCTGACAGAAGAAAAAATAAATGGAGAGTGAATCTCAGGGAGACTATGTCCCTAGCCTGGGAGTAAGGAGCCTCTGCGTGCTCAGTGTCATATCTGATAACTCTAGAGGTTACACTATGAGCTGACAAATTTATATTCTGTACACGAATATTACAGCAACAATTTTCATCCACCCCAAGTTGAAGTTTCCCATGCCTTCTTCCAGCTTACTTGCCAATCAAATGTTCTACTTGGCAAACATATAACAAATATCTGTTTTATCTCTAGGTAGGTTTGGAACTGGCCCTTGAGGTTTCAAAGTAGTTAATTTCAAATTCTCTGCCATGAAGTAACTTAATCTATTGTGGATATAGGACTAAAACACACAAAAAAGATAAAGAACATATAAGCTTGTACCACACAATGATGTTTTTGTTAATGATGGACCACATTTAGGATGGTAGACTCCTATGACTGCAGTAGAGCTGAAAATTTTCTATGGCCTAGTGACAGTGTATAATATATATGTGTCTCTCTCTCTCTCTCTCTGTGTGTGTGTGTGTGTGTGTGTGTGTGTGTGTGTGTGTGTGTGTGTGTGTGTAGTGAAATGCAGGACTCATGTGTTTGTAGTGATATTGGTATAAATAAACCTACTATGTTGCTAGTCATACAAAACAGTGATACATTTATGTATAGTATATAATACTTGATAATGACCAAATGACTTTTTCTACCTATAGTATCCTTTTTCTTGTTATTTTAGAGACACTCTTAGAAGAAAATGTTTACTGCCAAACATTATGCCATATTACACTAAAAGCAGGTTGGTGATTCTTGAATTCCTTGGTTGTATTTTGATGCCACACTGAGTGACTGACATATACCAGCTAGGTTTGTTGCATAAGTATACTTGATGTTGACAGTGATGAAGCCACCTAACAACACAGTCCTCTAAGCATATCTCAATCTAATCAACACATATCTGAAATAAGAAATGAAATTTAGGAGGTTATTACTAATTGCCAAATGAATGGAATAAGCAGTTACATCCCCGAATTTGAAGGAGAAGTGAGAGAAGGATGTGTTTGTATCTGCCTGGCAAGGCTTTACATGGGAAGGTATCTGAGGGATGCGCAAGTAGGAGATTTCCTATGGGAACAGTCTTCTGTTGTTACAGGTATATGATTTTGTTATAGGTTGTCATGGTGATTGTATCTTAAAGACATCCATGCAGTAACTATTTAAATCTAGTATATTTGGACAAGGCCAATTTCTTATATATAGTCAAAAAGGATTCATCTGAAAGTTCTAAAATATCTAAAAATTGACAAGAGTTGATAGTTACATCTTAAAATTTTAAAGTAACCACCAGGTCATGCCAATCAACAAATCCAGAAAACAGACAGTCTCATACCAGTTCCATGGGGGAAGTGGAAGAAAAAAGATGGAAAAAAGGAAGCAATGCAAACTTTGCAAAATGCCAACAAAATATTGGAGACCGGTATTGTAGCACTTTGGAGGCCAAGGGGAAATCAGTGTGATTTCACTTGTAAAAATTCAATCAGTTTCATTTCCAGTTTATTTTCTTTCTATTTTCAATATTCAGGTAAGATCTCCTTGATCTGACACAATCTAACCTCTGAAGGGTACCTCTTGTCACCTAAATCCACCGTGTACCAAGTATAGCTTGCAGGGTCTGTGGTTCCTAGGCATAGCATTTTCACACACCCATGCTCCTGCTGACCTCCTTGACTCTTCATCGGATGTTCTTTCTACTGGATCTCTCATCTTCTCTCAGTAGTGTACTCAAGCCTGCTAACTCCCACTTCATCAGCTAATTTCTACTTTTTCTTCACCTTTTGGTGTAAAAGTCATTTCAAGATGAAAAGAGGAAAAACAGGAATCCTGGAAGGTGATTATCACCATAACTGAGGAAAATGGTTAGTGGCCTGAGTTGAAAGGAATCAGTTATTCCAGCTACAATACAGGGTTCTAATTGATACCCACATTGAGAAGTCTCAGAAGAGAAAGGTTATGTGATAAAGAATAAAATAATTCTATCACTAAGACTCCGAGTCACAATGCTATGGGATCCTCATGTAAACAGATGCATAAGGTCAAGCCTAACTAATGACTTTGAAGAAGAAAGCATCTGACATCAGGAGATAGGAAAGATGCCAACAGACCCCAAGTAGTAGGAAGGAAAAAGATTCAATGCTTTTGGTAATGGGATGGTTAGCCAGAGAGATGAGTTCTGCAAAGTGTGTCAGTTTGGATGCTGTTATCCATATACTGATCTGGAGACAGTGGTCAGAGGACATTAACAAGCCAGCAGTCACATCATGTAGGTGCTCTCAACACTGACAGTCACACAACGGAAAGGTACGTATAGCATTAAAAGAGCAAGCAGAACAACAGCAGACAAGAGTCAGGATGTTATGATAAAGAAAAGCAAAGGCAAAGATGTAAGAAAAGGACACATATAATATTAGTAATCATACTCATCATTTACAAATGGTTTATGGAAGTACTAAGCATATGCTAATGACATGTTTTGTTTCAAGAACAAAAAAGGCCTTTGAGGACACCCAGGGAAATCTAGGAAGGAAGCACAGCTGACAGCATGCCCTTTGGTAAATAGAACACACACATTGAAGTTAATGACAACCATTTAAAGGCCCAGACCTAAGATGTAAGAACAAGAAGGGTCTTGAGGACATTCAGGATGTATTGTTTAAGACCCAATAATCCTGCCAGAATGAAAGCTCCGTATTAAACATACTGTACTTTTTGTATATCACTATGTGACTATTACTCAGCACTATGCTTGATACATGGAAGGCACCCCATAAATATATTAGTAGACTTAATAAACAGATGTACGCATCTGGTGTGTGTATGTATCAATAAAAATATCAGTTGATGAAAAGCATTTGTCCCTGTTTGAACCAAGATTTTTAAAGGGGCAGGAAAACATCACTGAACTCAAGTCTGCCAATGACAGGGAGAAATAACATCAGATGTTCTCAAGAAAAAGTTAAAAATATATTTGCCCTCATTACCCCTCCTTCTATGTATTTACTTCTAAATCTCTCTTCTGTTCATACTTTGGAAACATCTAAGTTAGTATATAAACAGGCTAATTAAATCATTTCCCTTCACAGATTCAAAAACACTTCTTAGACTTCTTCAGTTAGCCAGCATGAAGCAGCCACCAGGCTCACAGATAACCCAGGGATAGGTGGACACACATCCAACTAAGGAGGTGTGGATGCTAGTCCTGAGGTTACTATGAAAATACAGAGCAGTCATTCCCAGCTGACTTTTCAAGAGGCCAGAGAATATAACGGGCAGCCCAGATGGGTGTGATGAAATCACTGGGGTGGGGTGGGGTAGCAGTCCATGCCAGGAATGGAGGAAATAGGAAATTACTTAAATTAGCACCCCCTCACCCAACCCCAACTCTCAGGACATCCCCCTCACTTTTGCTTAGAGCACAAATTGAAACTATCTCCAGTAACTCCTTGGCTTCTCCAGACTTGGATCTTTGAGAAGAGAAGCTATATATTATTATATGGACTCAAGCAGAATTCCTGGAATAGAAAGGATACATAATTGGATGAAAAAGAATTTTAGAATGGGAAGGTAACATACCATTATAGTTAAGAACATGATAAAGAAGACAGAATCTGATTTGGCTGAAAGGTCTCCAACTACTGTTCTAAGCCTTGCTTTCCACATTTACAAAAGGAGATATTAATGGTCTTTAACTTTGGCAGTGGTGTCTTCCCAGAAGCAGAACCTGGGGTGATTAGTAGTCAAGGAGATTTATTATTTGATTGAGAAAATACAAGCAAAGAGGAATAGAAGTTGAGAGGAGTAGTCTCAGACAACAACACAGATCATATATAAGCATGGCCAACCCTGTGAAGAGTTAGGGAACAAAGATTCCTCATGAAAAGTGTCTCTACACTGCAGCCAGAACATAGCATATCATATCCAAACCCTGCTCAGTCACTGACTGTGGCTGCCCAATAAGCATAGCCTGCCCAGAAAGGAGTCTAGATGCTTGCTGTTGAAGATGCTCAAAATAAACAAAAAATTAGCAAAGAAATTGGTCACCATCAAGTTTGGCCAAAATTCAAATTTTGAAATGTAAAATGGTACATAACTTTATGAATAAAAAAAACCCTATTATTTGAAACATCTTCTCCAGCACTTTCAGTCACTTACATTTAGGCCGAGCATCACATGGACTCAACTCTAAATAATCTATCCTGTTTAACTTGGCTTTCTTATTTGAGGACTGAAATTCTAATCTCAAGAGATACCAAGGGAGACTAAGGTTTCTCCTGTATTGAGTGAATATTTTAATGCACAGAGCTATTTTCTGCTGGTAAGTAAACTTGTGTTTATATTTCCCCTCTCCAATAAGAGAAACAGGGAACATTACCTTGAATGAGGTGTACAAATCCTGTTTGAGTGCTCGAAGAGAGTCTCTGAGAGAGCTTGGTGCAATCACTCTTCACGTGACAAAGCAAGTTTGGGGAAGTTGGCTCTGGACTCACAAGGTGTAGTGACAGGATTTCACTGTGCCACCAGACTTCTGCAACCTGCTTTAAGATGTAGCAAATGATGGTAGGGGGGAGTACTCTGGCAGGTGAATCAGAAAGTGGCAGTAGTTAGGACCCCATCTTGCACATTTTCAGTGGAAGACTGCCCAGGCCCACCTCCACATCATCACAGCAGCCACCTCTGCTTTACAAAGTCCTTAGTCATTCCTCTGGATCGTGGTTCTGAATCCACCCACGTGCACCTTGCGGCTTAGTTGTAAAGGGCAACATGGTTCAAGAGTCCTGAGAGGGATATGCTGGCATACCCTGAGCTGATGAGGTGAGAAATGGTCACACCTGTTCTCATTTATGTACTTTGAGAAAGCAGTGCAGCTTCGACCCTAAGTCAAGTTTTTGAAATATAGAGGGTCAGGTATCTAAATGGCATTTTTTGGTGACACATGAAAAGGGCAGACCAAACTCTCCTCAGAACTCCAAGATTCTAGGATCTATATAAAGAGATTTGAAAACTTTTTCTATTTTTAACTGTTAGAGTGTAATCTTTTAGAAATTGAGGTAAAATTTGTATTATCTAACATTAACTGTTTTAAAGTGAACAATTCAATGGAAGTTCATATGCTCACATCACTGCACAGCCACCATCTTTATCTAGTTCCAAAACACTTGCCTCACTCCAAAAGTAAAACCACTTATTCATCAAGCAGTTTCTCCCAATTCTCTCTTTTCTCCCCATGACAAATACCAATCTGCCTCTGGCTGTATGGATTTATCCAGGATATATATGTGTTTGTGTGTGTGTGTGTGTGTGTGTGTGTGTGTGTGTGTGTGTGTGTGTGTGTAACACCTGTGACCCTTTACATCTAGCTCTTGTCACTTCACTTGTCTTGGAGATTCATCCCTTCTATAGAACACATCATCAGAACTCCATTCTTTTTTTTTTTTGTCACTGAGTAACACCATAATTTGTTTATCTATTCATCCATTGATAGTCATTTAGGTTGTTTTCAATTTGACTTTTGCAAGTAGTGCTGCTGTGAACAGGTTGTACCTGTACTCAAATACTGTTGTGAATTCTTTTGAATATATACCTAGGAGTAGTATTACATAGATCATATGATAATATTGTATTTATGCTGTGAGGAACTGAGAAACTTAACTACAGTGACTACATTGTTATACATTCCAATTATCACATGAGGGTTTCTACATCTTCACCAATACTTGTTTTTATTTGTTTAGTTTTTAAAATCATTACAGCTCTGTTAGTGGATATGAAGTTATATCTCACTATAGTTTTGATTTGCATTTCTCTATGATTTATGGCATTGAATATTTTTCTAATGTCCTTTTTTTGTCTATTTTTTAAAAAGACATTTTAAAATAACAAGCAGAGATCCAAATTTAAGATAAAATTCAGTTGCATGTTAGGCTTCAAAATACAAATAATTCAACATGCCAGCTGGACTGATACTTTCCATGAACTTCATTGCATTCATACACATAAGGCAATAAGAACCAAGCACAAGTTATTCCTAAGTTTTACTTCAGTTCATTTTCCCAGTGGTGACTGAAAAACACATTAACATTCCAGAAATGTTATCTGAGAATCAGAGAAATATGATGCGAAAGAAAATGTAAGTTCCATAAGGGCAAGACCAATAATTACAGGAATAGGGTTCACTATATGGACCCAGAAAATAGAACTGCAGACAGGAAGGCAGAAGATTGGATCTAGGATAATTCTTCAGGATTCTTCTGCCTAGGGCTGGGTGAATGGTGATGAGATTAGCTAGGATATTGAACTCAGGAACAAGAACATAGTAATAAAGGAATTGACTCGGAATTATTATTAATTCAGAGTTCCATTTTTACTTCTTTTTATTCTTTCATTTTTATGCTTCCTATGTGGAAAATTGTAAGAGGAAAGATGAAAAGATGATACACAAAAAAAGGTAATAAAGTTGCTACTTCTGAGCATTTCTTGCATTTCAGTGTTTGGCTTGTCTTCTTTTATATCCTATCTTGCCCTTATCTCTGATGGATGTCAGTCCAGTACTGTCTGGTTTTCTGTGGTTATGATGACAGTGTTTACATGCTGCTTATCTAAGTTCGGCTGGCAAATTTGTTAAGCTCGTACTCTGGCTTATGAATTAGAATAAGCTGTCTACTGCACAAAATTAGCTATGGAAGCAGACTGTGGTGCACCGTGACTCCTATCTCATGCCGCTTTGTGATTAGGGGGCAAACCACTGACTTGTGCTTCACTCTGAGCTCTCTCCCTTTACAGCCTCTGATTTTTCCGTTTGAAACATTAGCGAAGAAAAGTAAGCTCTCTTCAGTTTGGTAAAAATGTGTTTTCATCTGTTTAAATTAATTATAAGAAACTATACCTCTGCATAATTTATATCCCTAAAAATAAGTAACATTTCTGAAGGTGAAAGAACTATTTCAATGTATAAGATTGTTTCACAAGTTCACAGGTTTCTTAACCTCTGTTCTTCTGCCATACATCCTTAAACAACATAGTAATTCTACCCAAATTATAGGATAGTGCACTAGTTGTTTTTTGGTTAACATGACACAAACTGAGAAACACCTGGGAAGAGGGAACTTACCTGAGAAAATGCCTCTGGCCTACAAGCATGTCTATGGGGGCATTTCCTTGACTAATGAAGGCCCAAGCACACTGTGGGTGTTGCTACTTCTGGGCACGTGGTCCTGGGGTCTATAAGAAAGTAAATCTCATTCATTGCTCAGTCACTGGGCGATCCCTGTGTCTTTCCTAGGGTCCTCTTTACTAGCTAGCCCCCCTGGAGCTGTGAGTCTAAATGACTCCTAATTCTGCATCCCCGCTTCTCTTTTGGAGAGGTGTCATGCTTCATTTGGGGCGGTGTAGTAAATGACAACCATAAAGAGTCCCAACTCTTTACGAAAAGGCTTCTATACTAATACAAAATACAAAATACAAATAAATAACATTTCATGTAACATACTTTTATATAGGATATAAAATGATATACTTTTGAATTAGGGTAGCAAGGTTTTTTCCAATAGTATCTATCAGTTGGGACATGTTTCTTTGTGGAATAATCAAACCTGATTATGCCTATGAGTAACCAAAACAGGATTCAAGCCCATACCCTGTCATTTACCACACGTCAATTCTTGGACAAATTGGCCAACTTCTGTAGGTTGTCATTTTTAAGAAGCTATGAGTTAGGATTTCAACAATAAAGAGAAGGCACATTCCAAAAGTGACTTTGAACAATATTTAGTGAAGAAAAGTCAAGGAGAGATGATGAAAGACATTGGGGCTGAGAACAGGGGAGACTTTGAGCAAATCAAAGAGAAAGGCTATACTGTAGGTTGGACAGGGGTGTGGCCTCTATGCATTGTATTAACCAAACCAGATGCCAGCCAGCAAGGAAGCACTCGCCGCCTCTTTCTATAAACATTTGTTTTTCTTATATTTCAGATACCCCAATAATGGATAGGCTGAATCCAGAAACAGGAGAACACAGGAGCTCAATGGCAGTCTATGATGAAGAAAAAACTGAGACAAGGCCTTGTGGGCAAGTGCAATATACTATGCCCCAAACTTAGTGGCCACCTTTTTCTCACATAGATTTGTTATAAGGCTCAAATGAAATAATATATGTGAAAATACACTGCAAATTTAAAACAAAATGTGCAAACATAACCATTATGGGATCTATAATAAACAAGAATGAGTAATGATACAAGACTCTTACTGTAGACAGATCTCCAGTCTTCCAGGATTTTGTTTTGTTTTTGTTTTTCCTTTTTGGTCAAAAATTAAAATCTAAGGACAATAGTCAAATAGAAAAGGAAATTTTCCAGTACCAAACGGTCTGAGTCCAAGTGATGAAGTAGTTCCTCCAACGTGTAGAAATAACAGAGGTCAGGCAGGAATGAGAAGTCTATTTCTTTTGTGGTCCAGAACCAGTTTTTCTATAAACACCAATTTACTTGCATTTTTTAAAAACAATTATTGGCAGAGAAACAGTATATTCTTAATATTTAAATAAGCTAAGTATCGATTTAGTCATTGGTAGACAATATTTTTAGCAAAATTTTATTTAGCACAGAAGCCTTATAATCAAATTTAGAATCACTTTTTAGCCTTCTTGCTCACTGCTTTTTGGTCATAATGACTTTCCTGCCTTTCCTGGAATCACTGCTGCCTGAAAACTTAGGCTTTCCCTCTGCTCATTTCCCAGAGATCCAGTCACATAGCTAACTTTAACACTCTCACTCAATTCTATTTAAATGTCATTGTCTCAATGAATCTCTGTTCAGGATTGCAATCTCCTATTGAGTCCTTGACTTTCTTGTTCTAGTGTACCTTTCCGTTCCCTAGCATTTGTAACATTCTAACATGCTATGCACCGTACTTCATGATTATATAGTTACTTTTAATGTCTGTCTCCCACACTAAGCACTCAATACATACTCATTGGTTCAATCAGTCCATTACCTAGTCAGATATATGAAGTGGTTTCAGAAGGCTCAAGAACTTTAGCAAGTTTGTGTCAATGTGAATATCAAAGACCCCTAAAGGAAAGTTATTTTGATATTATATTTTAAATATCATAGCCTCATCCGAACTTTAGTTTGTTCCTAAATTTTTACTTATAGGTGAAACCTCATGTGATGACTAATCCTCACTATAATTACATGTAAAAGCACCAGCATTCTATTAAAGGAAACACAAGATTAAGCATAAATCAGTAGCATAGACCATAACAGTTTGCAATTGGGACTGGAGAGCTGGCTCAGCAATTTAGAACATTTTTTTGCTTTTCCAGAGGACCAGGGTTCAAGTCTCTGTACTCACCTAACAGACAATAACCTTTTGTAACTCTGGTTTCAGAGGAGTTGAAACCCTCTTCTGGCCTTCAAAGGCACGAGGCATTCAAATGTTGCACAGATATAGATGCAGGCAAAACACCAATGTACATAAAATGATAAACTTAAAAAAATAATAAGGGTTTGCAATTAACATACTGTGCATAACTGTAAACACTATAATTTTACTAATAAAATGTAAAAATTCTTCAAGCAATTAGGTACTATGTGGCAACTACAGTGTCAACACTAGCCACTTTGCCAGTTGCTCAGAGGCTATGCCAATGAACCTAAACTGGTCATAACACACATAAATGCATTTGGGAGTTATTTTTACAGAAGTAAGAGAAGTTTAGAGTTCTTCTACATTATTTTCCTAGACAAAATATTATATTCTGGTGCATGAACATGTTGAGTTTGAACATTGAGATTGAAACTGTAGGCAGTTTAGGTGCCTCTGCATAAAACACCGTGAGCTGCTTTGAGTGAACAAAGTTTGCTTGTGTACCAACCAAAACGGTTCATAAACTCATGGCTTGGGCTGTAGAAACAAAACACTAAAGGATTAACATGATTATTTTGTTGCAGAGATAAGTGGAAAGTCAAATTAAGAGCTCACATGACAACTTGATATGAAACTATCAAAAAGCAATTGGTTTCTTTCTAGAAAGTCTAACCTTCTACCTGTCACTACATGGCCAGAAAGATTATGAAGGCACTGTATGACCATCTTTCTCTGTCAGTGAAGGACGTGATTGTTAATGGGCTTTGTCACAGATTGAACTCAGTTTGGACAATGGCCCTACCTCTGCTTCAGTTGTAACTGGTGTCATATATAAAAGTGTGTCTCTGTGTGTGTGTGTGTGTGTATGTGTGTGTGTGTGTGTGTGTGTGTGTGTGTGTGTGTGTGTGTATGCATACTTTGGTACATGATAAGTGTTTTAGGGTTTTTCACTGTAGCAACAAACCACAACATTTAAATTAAAATTGAATTGCTCCAAAACTAGAATCAATATGTGACCTATTTTATATATTACATGCTGAACTATTTCAAAAGAGCCAATTTAGCTTTTTAGTAAATACTTGTATCGTGCGTAGTAGGCAACTGTGTCCCTCAGAAATTCACATGTAGAGTAAATATAACCTCCAATCACTTAGAATGTGACTGGACTTTGAAATAATAGCCTTTAAAGAAATCAAAAGATGAAATGAGTCATCTATATGGGCCCTAATCAAATAAGATGTATTTAAAAAAATGTGGAGATGAGCTATAAGTAGAAGAGAGACTTATGGAGAGACAAAGAAGATGATCATCCAGAGCCCTAGGAAAGAAGCCTCCTAAAAACTCTGTAACACCATGATCTTGAACTTCTGGCAACCAGAACTATGTGGAGATGAATTGCTTTCTTAAACCACTCATTGTAAGGTATTTGTTATGGCACCTAGAGACCTGGAGACCTTAGTCCATTCATAAAAGGATGAACATTCTCTTAGGACTTCAGTTCTTAATCCTAAATCACAAGAAAGAATCAATGATAGTGGCTGTCTCAGTTATGAAATACCATGGGTGAATAAGTAATTCTACAGTGAGCAAAATTTCCAGACATGGAGGTTTGCTTTTTAACAAACCAATATTCATATTTTAATTCTATAAGGTAGGCTTTTTCTAATACACACTGTTATTCAACATTTTTCCTTTTAGATAGTTTCTATCATAATTTAATGTTTTTAAAAGAGTAGATTAGATATTTCCAACAAATTTGGCAGTAACTTCTTAGTGCTTTTATTTACTGCTTCTACTTAAGATTTAATGTATGGTATTCTAATTAATTCTCAGATCAACTTTGTAAGATCTGTATTATACCCAACTTTATGTCCCAGTTTATGAATAGACTATGGAAAAAGAAAAAAAAATAGAGGACCAAGGTATTAATTATGCGAAGTCCTATAACCACTGAGTGATGGATGATATCAGACCTGTACCTGGAACATCTGAGTCAGAATCCCCTATTCAAATGTATAGCCTCTACGTAAATGTTAGGAAGCAGTCTGTTGCTTGTAATCTGGAGATTACAAACCCACACCAGATTGCAGGCCACACTGGGTGAGGACACCTGTCTCAAAACCAAACAATCAAACTATAAAGAGGGCTGGAGTTGAATGTAGCTGAGTGGTTGGTAGAGTGAATGAGGTGGCACCTTCAAACCACCAGTACTGCCAACAAACACATAAAAACTCCTAAGGGGTCTCTGTTAACCTCAAACACACACTAAGAAGAGGAATTATAGGCCTGCTGATATAACTCATAACCCCACCTTGACTAAAATCCACACCAGAGTACCTTATCTTAACAAGCAAGCAATCCAGGCTAACACAAAAGGTAACTAAAGAGGATTACTTAAAGAGTTCTCTAAATGAAAGCCAGCATGTAAATCCCTGGTATATTTCTTGAGTAGTTAGGAGATGGGGGAAATCCTCTATAGAAATAGGTGGGTCACAACCTTATCAGTCCCAAGGGATTTTGTTAAGTGCTTTGAAAACTGAGTAGAGTTCAACAGTGGCACTGACCACCCTGCCAGAAAACTACCAGGTACGAGGCTGTGAGCTTTGTACTGCCATTTTGTTAAAGAAGCAAAAAGCGAAACATCTGGATTGAACCTTTTGATTCCTCGTTATATTAATTTTATTCAGTGTTTTAAATTCAACCCACTCACATTTACAAAACACTTCACACAGACTACTTCCTCATGAATGGAGCTCCATTCACGTCTCACCTAAAACATCAAACTTATTCTGAAATGACTGAGGTTAAAGCTTGTTCAGTGTCAATTTGCAGGTATTATAAAATATGAAAAACCAGGCACACGAATGCAGGAGGGTAATGCGAGGGCAATGCTTCACAAAAATCAAGGCAGCTAGGGTAAGGAACTCGGATGGGCTTTCAGGAATCCATCATGCTCACGACAAACCATTGTGGAGGCGGGCATTTAAGCCCTCAGAGGGAAGATTTTATGAGAATTAATGCCCATGAGCAGTATCCGCTAACAGCTTGGGAATCAATATGACTCATTTCTCCCCAAACCTGGAACTGCTTTCTAGAAGTCCCCCTCCCCTCCCCTCGCCCCCCCCCCCCCAGCCCCTGGCCTTCCCAAGTCCCTTAACATATGTTGGGGGAGGGGGAGGCTGTGTCGCTTTAGCAGGTTCACGACTTCAGAACGGGCGTTTACTAAATCTTAAATGTCTGACAACCTCCAGTCCAAAGAGAGACAATTATAATACACTGATTCCCTACCCCGCACCTGAGCCTCTCTTTTCCCCTTAAACGGAGCACTGCTTTGGGCAACAGAAGTGCCCACTCCGTCTTATCTAGAAACACAAGTCCCGGGGCTGTAGCGGTTGTAATCTGGAAGGGCACTCAGAGGGTGCATGCCTCCCCGTGTGACAATTAACGAGTCACAAAGACCGAGGTCCCCCTGAGAACCCGCGCTCAAGCGCCCTGCACCTTGGGGCCGGACTTTTTGGCGCCACCAGTTTAGCAAAGCCACCCTGTGGCGGGGAGTGGCGCTAGTCGCTGCCGGGTCTTCTGTCTGGGGACCAGGTGAGGGGATGCACCCACTCAGATTTCAGTGGTCCTCTCTTGCGGAAGTCGAGGGGGACAGTGGGGCGTGGCCCGGAGCCCTTGGAACGGAGTTGGCAGAGACTCCCCGGGGCTGAGAATGGGGTCAGGGATGCGCGGTCCACAGGCCGGCGGCGACCACGTGGCCGGCGGGCGCGGGCGCTGGTGACGGCGGGTGGGCGGGGCGTTGGGGGCGCGCTGCGGGCGATCAGGCTCTGCTACCTGGTTCTGGAGCCGCATCTTCGCGGAGGCGGGGTCCGGAGGGCGGCGGTGGAGGCCAGACGGGCGCCGCGGGCCCGGAGGACCTCGGCCGAGTCACTTCGCGCTGGGTCCCGCGCCGCTCACTCCTCCGCCCGCTACGCAATCCCTGTCGCTGCCTCTAGGGGGCGCTGGACGGGGAGGCGGAGGACCCACCCAGAGACTGGTTTCCTTTAAGGTTAAGGGGCTGGGCGTGAAGTGTTTGTATCCTTAGAAAGCTAAAGGACCAAGTTTTCAATACTGCAGCTTAGGCTGTGTTTGAATTTTAAGTGCGGTAGTTTCCTTAGGGTTTAAGTACATCAACACCATTTAGACAAACTTTGACAAGATACTGTGACAGGCCTTGTGTATATGTGACTTAATTGAGACGCTTAGAAAAACAAAACCCTCTCTGTGACAAGGATTGTAGATACCTTAAGTGGATGCTTCAAGCAATGTTAGGCTGTTGTAAAGTGAGGAATGGGAATGACTGACATCAGTAACCCAATACACTAACCCCCGCCCAATAAAATGACCAAGACTTTTGTGCACTGTGGTTTCAGGTAAAGTTGTTTGTTAGCAACCCTTCAGTTATTCTGTGCCCTACTATACCATACCAGAGGTTTGAATAATTCAGCATTACTAGCGCCATGATAGGTAAGGGGATGGATGTCAAATCGGCCCTCCCTGATTATTTTAAAATCATCACTCCCAGGATTCAGACACTCACACTTGGACTGAGGAGAATACTCACTACTGCATAAAAAAAATACAGAAAAACAAAACCGCAGTTCTTAGTCACACACAAATTAAAATACAGAAACTGACAGGTGTGAGGTAGACTATCTGGACTAAGGTAAGCTTAGTGTGAAGTTAGAACAGAACACTGGTCTTTAGAGATGAAGGCTCTGAGGCTGAGATACTTACTATGGGCCCCTTAGGATTCTGGGGGCAATACTCCTATTGCTTTGCTTTATAGTTCTCAGCATTCTCACTCACACTTGCCCTATTCCAAGGAGTTTAGCTTTAAAATGACCCCCCCCAAAAAAAACTAAAGACAGGTTATTATGTTGTAAAAGGACTAAGGAGTAATAATGAAACAAATTTTAAGTTGGTTTTTATTATAATAACATTTATTATTAAAACACACATTAACTGTATTTTCCATCATATCTCTTTCAAGTTTTAGATGATTACATCTAAACTGAACAACCACTACTAGTTTTAAGAGCTGCTTTTTAATACAAGAGTGTGGTTCTTTAAGCAAATGGAGATATACCAACTCAGAAATCTGCTAGTGCATATCCTTTGACTCACAATTTTCACTCTTATAAATTTGAGGAAATAACCATTAATGCACCCAAATGATTTGGCCCTGTGATTGCTTACTGCCATAGGCTTTGAAATATGGAAAGAAAACTACAAAAGCCTGACTAGTCAGTTAGCAAAGGAGATTGATCACTCACACGATAGAGTATTCTAGGGACATTAAAGATGATACAGTCAATGAATATTTATCAACATGGAAAGATGTATTTTATAGTAAGAAACACAGATGACAAAATTGCATACTTAGAAGAATTCCTTATTTGAAAGAGCAACTGGTTATTTTGGAAAGGGGAATTTTTACTTATCTATAAAGAAACAATTGTAAATGTTAAGTATTTATTTTTAATTAAAACAAATTTGTCTTGTACTACTAACTGAATATTATGAAAATGACTATAAAAAGCCTTTTGGCAAGCTACAGGCAAAGTCTTGGTGTGGTTCATAGAGTAAAGAGCATGGTCTCAGGTGGACATTGTGGTTAGAGCATCAGCCAAACATAGGTTCAAATCTGAGCTATGCCCTCTTTAGAGTATGTCATCTTGAATAAGCTATTTTTTCTAAAGACTAATATTAGTAGTAATAGTAATAGTGAACATTAATTAAAAATTTGCTTTGTGCTAAGTGATGATGCTAAATACTCTGTATCATCTCATTCCATCAACAGCTAATGAGAAAAAGGTCTTAAGGATGGAAATTAAATAACTTGCCTAAGTTTTCACATCAAGATAAAATACATCTGTGTGATTGTGAGGATTAAACACAAGGGGACAATTTTAAGCACATTTAAACTGCCAAGTATATATATGAAGAAGTTGCATATTTTTTATGATTTAGATGCAACTCTTGTAGTATGTATTTTGGATAATCATTTTATTGTTCAAATCATCTGCCCAGAGAATCTGATTTGGCCATTTGTTGTGGGATGTGAGATGCTGGGCTCTAAAGTCTGTCTTGGTTTGAATTCAAACTCTGGCTTTTATATGTCTGTGATTTAGAATAAGCTATATAGCCTTTTCTTTTTCCATAAGTTTTCTCTATAAAGTTATATCAAAATGGGTTCTGAGGATTTAATGAGTTAATATATAGAAAATAGGAAGAACAGTATACTTAGAAAATAGGAAGCCTAGTATACTTAGAGTTTTAAGGTGATTTCAGGTTTAGAATTTTAAACTTCTTGTCACTCTCTAACAAAGATTTTCATGCACATTTTTTATGTGGATATGAAAATCAATAGGTTATGCAAATCATGGCCTGTCAGAAGTCATAACAGGAAGCTGTCTCCACTTAAAAGAAATCATGGCATTTACGTATGCTCATGTTACTAACCAGCAGTTAAATTAGGACATAGGACATACAAGGAGTGATAATTAGGAGTAATTGTATATTTTATCTATTACATTTAAATGAACTAATATAGTTTCTAATCTTACATTGTCTTTAAAAAACAGTTGAAAGATTCCACACAGACATTAAAACTACATCTCCAATTTTATAGTGTTTCTCAAAAGTAACTGAAAAAAGCCTAAGAATCAAATATAAGGAAAATTGCTCATTGAAAATTTCATTTAAAAGAACAAATCATCACAGAATAAAGAAATTTGCAGTAGAAAAATATTTTTGATAAATTAAAAACGTCTTTTTGGCTAAACTATATATATGACTACATACATGCTTGCATATTTAAAACATTGACAGCACAGTATCATCACATAAATTAACATTAAAGTTTTGGAATTAGATGAAAGTGTAATGTTAATTTATATTTTTCCAATACAGACCTTAAGTAACACCTGTTTTAATTTTATAATTTACCATTACTCATGTTTCTTTAGAAGAGTCAATACAACAAACAATTAGTAAGAGCATAGAAACAACTTACTTTCTTCCTCTGATAAGGCCTCTTGTATTAAGGACAATGTTATTTTCCTTTACAAATCCAGAATCCTTAGACAAAGGCACCACAAGCTCATCGTGCACCTTAATTATAAGGACACCTGTGCGTCTTTGTTTATCTGGTTGGTTGGACCAGAGGATTGGATTTGCCACACCCCCTTCTGTCCTGCCTCCTTTCTCTCTTAATGAGGACAACTTAACAATAGTATCTGCACAGCCTCCCCAGCTAAAATAATGAATGGCGAGGAACAGTTATCGGGTGTCACACTGAGCACTTGTTATTGAGTCCGCATGTGAGGGGCTAAAACTCAAGCTTTATAGGTACAGAGATACTTGGGGAATAGATCGGTCTGAAAACAGGAAAGATTTCAGAGCATCAGAGCTCATCAGTGCCTTGCTCCCACCTTGTTTTTCAGAAGTTATGTGCTCTTTAGCAAGCTCTTATGTCTCTGAGCCCCAATTTCTGTAAACTAGAGATGACAGTACTTAGAGTTCATTGTGAAGATGATGAGTTTTTGTGTTCTTGGGGAAAGTATATAAAGTGACCACTTAGTTTAAATTGCTTTTCTTTTTCCTTTCATCTCTGCCTTGGGCACATTCAAAAACAGGCTTTCGCTATGCACACCAACAGAACAACAGGTGTGTGTGTGCGTGGAGTGATGGATACCCAGAGTTTGGGGAATTCAGTAGAAGTCAGACTGTCCATCAGTCCTTTTCATTACCAGCATCCCTGCAAGTGTTCATTGAGTCCATATGCTACTAAGGGTAGAGTTGTCTTCTGTTTTGGGGACAATGACAGCCATGAGGAACAGTGGACAAGGCAAGGACAACAATGATGTGCAGTCAATAGAATCGAAGAAACACAGGGTTTTCTAGAGCTCAGGATATGTTAGTCCAAGGCAGCTTAGAAATGCTGGAGAACGGAGTGATGCAGGGCCTAAGAGAGTTGGGGGCAGTGTGTGTGTGTGTGTGTGTGTGTGTGTGTGTGTGTGTGATGGTCTCCTGAATTGTTAAGTGGATATCTGAGATTAGACAGGCAATACCAAAGCCTGGGAACAGTGCCTACTCTGTATAGCTGTGAAGCAATTTTTTTCTCCCACTCTCAGAGCAAGGCTTCATTGTAATTTTGTGGACTATTGTTTCTGTAAGAGAATTTGTGCATTCTGATGTTTTATCACATGAGATTTTAATGTGAACAATGAATATGTGCTATTTGCAGGAAAGTCTGAAAGCATATGCTCAGAAGCAGCCTTTACTCCAGCATGTTTAACTCTTCTCAATCGCTCCCTAACAGCTGCCGTTTGCACTTAATAGATAATTGATTTCCTAGCAGTAACAAAATAACTTGGCCAATCACGATGTACATAGAATCATAGAAAAAAGAGTACTCGGATTTCATGTAGTGTTTTAGCACCAGAAAGAACCTTGAAGGTTGTTGATATCATCTTAGTTTATCATTTTAATCATAAGCTATCATGTTAATCAAAAGAAGGTCAGGTCCATGGGAGGGTTGAGTTCAAATAGCCAATAAGAAGCCAACCCAGGGGTAGATCCCATTTGGCAATGGCTACCATCCAGTAGGCATTTTCAACTACCTGAAGAATAACTAAAATTTCTAAATGTTATTTCATTTATTGGCATTTAGAATGTAAGATTTAACCCTTGAATATTCTTAGAATGGAACAGAAAATAAATACTTTCCAAAAAAGTAAGTATTTGTTGTGTGGCTAGTAAAACACAGTTCTCACCTCAAGGGAATGAGAGGTAGTTTATTATGGAGCCACATATGAGTGATTTAGTTTGTTTCCATGTTCCATTATGATGACAGTTTCACAAAATGTTTATAGCTACAGGACAAAAGAAAGCCATGAATCAAGGCAGTTTTCAGATGCATCGGTAGAAATAACCAGTAGCTGGGTCACAGCAAAGCAGGGTGAGCTCTGTGTGCATTTCAGATGCTGTCTGATTTCCGGTGGGTGGACGTTATTGGTCTGTGAAAACGTCCCAAGAGGGTTCATGTGATTACCATGTTAGGTCAAAACAGAGTTGTCAGTGAGTGAAGACTAAGAGGGCTAAGGGTGGCCCAAGAAAATTTTGCACTGGATCTGCCCTGGATCTGGATCTGTTCCAGTCCTTCAAAAATCACAGTTTAAATCAGTCAATCAGCCTTGTGGAACCTTTAATATAGATGCGCCTGCCCCCCTACACACAGTGGGAATTGCATTTTGTACCAATAAATGAAGAAACAGTGTTCACAGATAACTTGTTTCATTTGCTGATTATATATTTCTTTGAAAGCTAACCTTAATATGCATCTTTCAGATCTTGTTCCTAAGATTCTCCTCCAGGAGGCAGATTTAATTCAGATAGATTCAACAAATATGTATTAAATTCTAGTGATAGCCAAGGTGAAATCTTTTTTTTTTTTCCTTGTGGTTTTCTGAGTGACAGGCTTCAAGAGTGTACCATGCTAAGAGTGCAAGCTTAAGTGTCAAACAGCTGCAGGTTCAAATCTCAGCTCTGCAACTGTCATGGGGGATAGCCAGCAATTTCCTTTCCCTTATAAAATAAGGTTGTAATCTGAGTCCACCTTTGAGAGCTACTCTCTGGATTACACGGATCATTTGGTTTTCAGATCACTCATGTTCATTAGAGTGAGCAGCATTCTATTAAAGACCACTTATTATTATGTGTATTTTCTTGTCTATCTAAATTTTTTTTAGAATTTCAAACATGAGTATTATATTTACAGCACCCACCCCTTTTTCTTCCCTTCCAGCTTCTCCCATACTCTCTCCACTCTTTTAAATTCATGACCTTTTTGTTTGTTTGTTAGTTAATGTGTGTGTGTGTGTGTGTGTGTGTGTGTGAGAGAGAGAGAGAGAGAGAGAGAGAGAGAGAGAGAGAGAGAGAGAGAGAGAGAGAGAGAGAGAGAGAGAGAACTTATTGAGTCTACTTTTTGTTGCTTGTAGGGACATATGTCTGGGGCTGACCACTTGGGATTGATACTCTCGCTCAGGGCTCATATCTGGGGAAAACTGATTGTCCCTGTTTCAGCAGCCATTGTGTCATATGTATTTTCTAAATAAGACCACAATGATATTTTCTGATGAACTTGCTCTTCTGCAATGTGACCTTGCTACTTAACAAGTAGAGAATCCAATATCTTTCTATCTTGGTAACTGTGAGTCCTGCTATGTATATTTACTGTCCCTTCCAGCTGAAAGGAATGTAGTGCCATGGTGAGAGCTTTATGGGGATCTGGGTAGAAATTGGCAGGAGAAAACAGCAGAGTCAGTTTGAAACCCTGATGGTTATGTGCGCTGTTACAACAGCCATGGAGCGCACAGCTAGGGTTTTTAATATGACAGAAGGATAAAGTACATTGCTTATTTTATGATTTTTTGTACCTTTTGGTCATAGCCACCACACCAGTACTGCAGCCAATACACTTAGAAATAGTATAATGAGCCAGGTGGTGGTGGCACATACCTTTACTCCCAGCACTCTGGAGGCAGAGCCAGAGGATCTCTGTGAATGCAAGGTCAGCCTGGTCTACAAAGCAAGTTCCAGAACAGCCAGGACTGTCTTGGAAAAAAATTTAAAAAAAAAAGAGAAAAGAAATAGTATAATGAATTTAAATGGCCTAAAATAAGCAGGTCCCCAAAAGCAGATAGCTAGTGCTTTTTGAACAGAGAAACCCTATACTTCCCTCCCGGACACACTCCTGTCTTTCTGGATGATAGTATATCTGAATCATTGATTTCTATTCCACACATTCTCCTTTCTATATCTGCTTATTATGCCATCATGTAACCCCACTAATATTTGAACTCTTTACCTGCAATGACTCATTTTCCTTATAGCTCAGCCATTCGGTTTCAGAGCTTACCTCTCACTTCATCTTGGGCCCCAGTGACTCTGCCTGTAAGCTCTCACATTCTCCAATTTTCTTCTCTTAGTCTGTCTTCCTGGAAACCATTCTTATTCCCTCGCTGCTACCAACTTGGTTTTCATTCACACAGTGATTTTCCACCCCTTGGTCCTAGCCTGTGTGCCTACTGTGATGCTATGACTGAGCACAGGTTATAGGGTTACTCTTTCTTTGTCACTTGTGTTCTGACATTCTAGTTCTAGCTGGTCACTGTGAGTTGCCTCTGGCCTCTGCACAGCCCCCGTGCAGTCCTCCATCATGGCAATTGTTGCTCTGCTTTTTCTATGTTGGTTTGTGTGTTTGTCTAGATTGTATTTTGAGCTTGTAGGCTTATCTGTCCAGGTAATGGCAACTCCCACAAAGACCATGCCCCAATGTCTTTACTTATATGGTGTCTCACTGGGAATCTCTTCCTCCTATTGCATTATCTTCTGTTAAAACAAAACAAACAAGCAAAAAAAAATCAGATAAATCTTGTGAAGTTTACCTCTGATATTGCCTCCAAGAAATTATTCCTTCTGGGATAGCTTTCTCTTTTGAAGTGCCAAAGCATTGCATTGGTATTCCTTTGTGGTTGATTTTACAGTCAACTTAATTTCTGAGCATTTTATATTTATATTGTAAATGTTACTGGTCACCTACTCCTCATGAACATCTAAGAATCTGCATTTTGCATATAAGAAACTAAAGCTTTCAAAAATGAAATGATTTTGAAACAAACCACACTGCTAGAATGTGGGAGGTTCATGATTCAGGCCTAGGTCTGAGTTCTCATGCTAGATTGGATTACTTCATAAATGTTTTGGCACCAAGCATGGTGGCACATGCCTATAGTCCCAACACTTGGAAGGCCAAGGCAGACAATAGGGTGTCTGAGACTAGTAGTGAAAAGCTGTATCTAATAATGAATGAATGAATGAATGAGTGAATAAATAAATACATTTGGATTTTCTTTCCTTGTGTGAATGTCTTACTCTTGTTCATAAGTGCATGTAGGACAAGGACTATGATTCTAACCTTCATGTCTCCTCTCACATCTAGCTTTGTCTCTTACATATAATGGATGTAACAAAATAAACACGGCATAAAATACTTATTTTGGGTCCCTCAGTAAACACCCACAAGATGGCTGTGGGCTCTTTTCTCCACTCCCACTTCCCTCTCCCTGAATCAAGGGACCCAGCTGCCAATGGGCTCACAACAGGTCCTGGAAGGAGCAGGTGCTAATTCAAACAGGCTCATTAACAATCGGTGGGGCTCCTGCACTAATTACAGTGGGACTTCAGCTATATCCAGTTCAGCAATTCAACAGCTTATCTTTTTAACCCATCATGGTGGGATCTAGGAGAAAGCACAGATGGGAATCTGGTGTTGTCCAAAGATACTCTCTCCAGTGTTCCTAAGAAAATGAAACTAAAGAATCAGGAAAACACATTAAGTCAGTAAAATCGAGTTGTGTCATGAAGTTTATTGGTCCCTTCCCTGTGTACATATTATTGTTTTAAAAATAAAGGTAAATATAAAAATGAAAATATACCAAGTGCTACTGAATATGGTTGAATAGGCTTCCATTCTCCGGTCCCGTGTTTCCTATAATATCTCAATAGTTCTACATTTCTTCCTTCCTAAATGTTACTCTTCTCTCAGACAGTATAAGGTTGGTTTTGTTTACTGTCAATTTTTTTACTCTTCAATTTGGACCTTTTGAAGCTGGAACTAGCTTTTCTAGAGAACCCCACTCTTTTGGGTTAAATGCATAATATAGATCAGATAGAGTGAACATTGAATGGATAACTAACTTAATTAACCCAGTGTTATTCAACCTTCAAAAAACTCTTACCCAATATGAAAATACAATTTATATTTTTTGCCTCTGACTATATTTGTCTTTCATTGGATTAGAAATTTTATGAAATGACGCTTAACTATCTGTAGTCCACTTTGAAGTTTTCTATGTAAACACATTGTTCTATTATTTCATTTATTTTAAATCCTCTTACCCAATACAATATTTCTTTGTAAAAATTTTTATTGTTATTCTGTGAGAGTGAATGATGTGTGTGCATGGCTGTTCATGCCACAGTGACATAAGAGGACAACACTATGGAGGTGGTTCTCCTTTTCCACCCATATTTGGGTTTTGGGGGTTGTACCTTACCTGCTGGGCCATCTTGCTAGCCTTAAAGTGATTCCTCACAACACAAAAGCACTTGAAATATAATTTGAAGCATATTGAATTAGAACTATTCTTTATTTTGTGCATCTGTTAATTTGCTCACTACTGTGTTTTTTTAGCTCTTTTCATGTGTTAAGTGAGGACATAAATTAAAAATGAATATATTGGAAGACACACTTTGTATAGAACAGACACTATCTATTTTCTTTAGAGTCACAGAATATTTAAAGTTTGTCTCTTTGCCTTGGACACACCAGGAAAGCTTGATGTTGTAATGAGTCATACTTACTAATAACGTTTCCCTAAATTCATTTGTCCATCATTCCTGTATCAATCAGTAACAGGAACAAGTGACAAATACTGACCACTTATTCATTTCTGGGTACTGTTCTTCAAACCACTTTATTTTTTAAAACTATTATATTAATTTTGAAGTTAGTATACACAATAATGGATTTCATTATGGCATTTCTATACATACCAGAATACATTATTTTTATCCATTCCTGTCCCCTACTGACCTTTCCCATCCTTCCTAACCTATATTTCTGGTCCCTACTAAGCATTCCTTTTTGTTTTTGCTTTCACAACATATGTATTGCATTACCCCCTCTTTTCTGGATTCCATCCTCTTCTCTCCTTGTCCCTTTTCTACTTTCAACACACACACACACACACACACACACACACACACACACACACACACACACATGTCTGTGTGGGATTATCTTTATTGCTTTAATTGATGTGGGAAGACTAGCTTTAAATATGGATGGCACCTTCTGGTAGTGAGGAAGAAAGTGAGCTTTGCCTTTTTGCTCGCTTGGCTTTCACTCTTACCTATGAGTTCATCTATCCTATTGCTGCTGCTTTCCTTCACTGAGATCAGAATCAACTTCTTCGCTTTCAATGTGAACTGAAGAGCCTGCTGATTCCTTTGATGATATTAGAACCAGTTTCTTTGTTCTTTCAATGTGGACTGAAGACTAGAGGCTCTCCAGGAATCTTCCAGGCCTTCGGTGCCAGCTTGGGACTTCTGCACATGGTCTTGTAGACTGAGAAACCACTGGGTTCTTGGCTTCTGCAAGGTGCGATGGCCACTGTTGGACTACTCTGACGGTAGGAGTAAACCAATCTAATAAATCCTCCTTTAATTTACATTAATTCTATTTTTTGTTTCTTTAGAGAATACTGACATACAGATTGTAGTACCAGGAGTGGGACTGTTGTTATGATGGATGTGATCATGTTTTTTTTTTGTCCTTTATTTATTTAGTTTTGCTTTGTTTTGTTTGTTTGGATTGTCTAGATCAAGTTGGCCTGTGGCTATGTCTGAGGGGGAACTAGTCTTGATTGTTAACTAATGCAGTGATTCTTTTAAATTACTTTACATATCTGGACCAAGACTATTGTGGGCAGCACCATTACCTTGTTTTGGTCCCTGGACCATGTAAAAGAAGAAAGGCATAATGGGTACTAGGAAAACACACAGCATGAGTGCATTAATTTCTTTACTCTCTTGACTATGGATGTGATGTGACTAGCTTCTTGAATTCCTGCCTAGAATTCCCCAAAATGATGGGCTTGGAATTGTAAGCTGAACAAATCCTTCCCTCCCTTATTTTTATTTTTGTTAAAATATCACAGCAATGGAAATAAAATTAGAACTTGAATTAACATTCAAATCAATAATGTAAGATAGTACATTTGTAATTTTAAGGATATAACTCACATGATCAACTCAGTCAATGCAGAAAAGACCTTCAACAAAGTTCAATATATGTTCATGATAAAAGCTCTGAAGAAAACAGGAATAGGAGGAATATACATCAGTATAGTAATGGCAATGTATGACAAGCCTATAACCAATATAGTAACAGCAAAAAACAGAGAGCATTTCTTGGAAAATCTGAACCAAGACAAGGGTATCCACTTTCTTCACTTTTATTCAATATAGTTCTTGATGTCTAGCTTGAATAATAAGATAAGGCAAAGAAATAAAATCAATACAAATAGGAAAGGAAAAATCATAATATTTTTATTTGCTTATGTGGTCCTATACTCTTAAGAGACCTTGGAGACTCCACTAGAAACACTCAAATCTAATAAATACTTTCCAGGTATCAGGTATCAGTATCAGTATCAGGTTCCAATATCAACATGCAAAATCAGTAGCTCCTCTATGTCCTAATAATGAACTTCTCCAGAAGGAAGTCAAGAAAAAAAATCATTCACAATAGCACACACACACACACACACACACACACACACACACACACACACAGAGAGAGAGAGAGAGAGAGAGAGAGAGAGAGAGAGAGAGAGAGAGAGAGAGAGAGGGAGGGAGGGAGAGGGAGAGGGAGAGAGAGAGGGAGAGGGAGAGGGAGAGGGAGAGGGAGAGGGAGAGGGAGAGGGAGAGGGAGAGGGAGAGGGAGAGGGAGAGAGAGAGGTAGATAGATAGGTAGATAGGTAGATAGATAGGTAGATAGATAGATAGATAGATAGATAGATAGATAGATAGATAGATAATAACCTAACAAAGGAGATGAAAGACCTCTATAATGAAAATAAGACATCGGAGAAAGAAATAGAAGAAGACGCTAGATTTTGGAAAGATCCCTCATGCTTATGAGTTGTCAGAAGTAACATAAAAAGAACAACAATACTCAAAGATAACTACAGTTCCAATGTAATTGTCATGAAAATCCCAGTGACATTCTTTGTAGGAGTAGAAAAAGGTATTTTAAAATTCACATGGAAACAAAAAAGATACTAAGTAGTCAAAGCAATTATTTATACATATACCCTAAAAAATTCACAGAAAACCCACCTCTTTCAGATAAGAAATATTGTCATCCCCATTTTATCAGTAAGAAAACTGAGACACAGAGAGCTTCTCCCCCAGTAGCAACAAAGCCAGTGTTTGAATGCAGGCATCCTAAGATGACATGCATAGCTGGGCTAGACAGCCATGTTCAAGTCTTGCCCCTGCCTCTTAATGACTGTAAACTCTTGAACAGATTTCTTAATGTCTCTGTGTTTATGTTTTCTCTGCTATAATAGGAAGCTGTGATAATAATAACAGTTACTACCTAAAAGATTTGTTGGGAAGATTAAGGCAGTTTGTATACAATGCTTAAAATAATGCCTGCACATAGCAAGCACTTATTAAGTGTTTAAGGTTATTATTATGGCTTCAGAATCCGCTACAAAACACTGCATTCTGTTGCCTTTATAGTTCATAGATGTGTTTTCTACAGTAAAATTTTTGAGCTGAATGGGAACTAGCTGAGGATTAGCTAGGTAAACCCGGTCATTGTACAGGTGAACATTTCTGGTGTAGGGGATGGGACTAGCACTTGGGCACTCAACTTCCCATCTGGTTCCTTTCCACCAATCCACCTGTCTTCCTACATGCAGTTAGTATTTTAGTTGCTTATGAAGGCTTCCATCCTTAATACTCACGTTTTCTATATTTTGTTGATGGGAATAAAACTAAATGCTTGATAATGGGGAAATTGTCTTACTAAATAGATTATACCAAATCACCTACTCTCTCAATTTACTCATTTCAGGCTTTTAGTATTTTATTGTAGTATGTGAGGGTTAAGATATACAAAATTTAGAGAAAAGACTTTACTCTTCTGGTGACTTCTTCATCTGCTTAACTTGTCTTGGCCTCTTCTGGCCTTTCAGCATCCTCTCTTATCCCTACAATGTATTCTTGTACTATCCTTTCAACTTTTTTCTTGTTATTCTTAGGCTGAAGCTCAAAGTCTTTATGATCTTCATGTTTGACTCTTGCCTCCTGTCCCTCCTCACTGTCTTTGTCTGCATACCCCTTGAGTTCCCTGGAAACAGTATCTTCTCCCCCACCATAGGACTTTTCATATACTTTTTCTTTTTTCTTGAGTTCTTGCTTCAGGGTTTGATTCGGTAAATGTCTAACTTTCTTTTCAGTTTAATCATCATTTTCTTAGGAACACCTATACTTTTCTAAGTCCCTTTATACAATTTATTATTTTGATAATCTTATCTTACTTTGGTTATTTCTTGATTAATTTCTTCCACTGGATTATAAATTATATGAAGACAGGAATGCCCCTCCCTCCCTCCCTCCCTCCCTCCCTCCCTCCCTCCCTCCCTCCCTCCCTCCCTCTCTCCCTCTCTCCCTCCCTATATGTTTAATGAGACTCTTTGCCCTGCTTATAATTTGCCTTATCTCTGACATACAAGTTAGGTACTAGTCAGTCTATTTTTACATACATTGATACTGATAGTTAGAGAGATTAAATAATTTACACAAAGTGTTATAGCTAGTACCTACTAAGTTAATAATTTTAACCCAACACTTCCTTGTTCCAAAGGTAATATATTCTGCCCTTTACACTTCATTTCCTGTTACTAAGGAAACATTTAATCTTTGCTGTTATTGCATTGTTGAAAGATCAAGCTGTCTTAATAATTTGTTAGCCAAATAAGAACCTTTTTTTCCTGAATATCTGAATTATTTTTCCAACGATGGGGATCAAACTCAGGTCCTTGCACACGCTAAACAGATCCTCTACCACTGGGTTATGTCCTCAGCACAATGTGTGAATTGTTTTTTGTAGAGAAGTGTATTGACATGAATATCTTTTAAAAATGTTGCCTACATGCATATAGCTTTATTTAAAATAAAATAGTATGGGCTCAGCTTAATCTGTTTAAATCCTTGTGTTGGATTTCACTGTATATGTTTACTATGTTTTCTTCCTGTCCCTGCAACTAGTTGCCTTTGACTGGAAGTTGGCAGGGAAGGTTGAATCATATGTTTGATATAGAAAGATTTAAATGTGTTTGCTGCCCCACATTGCTGAGGATTAGGGAAATACAATTGTAAACCAAATAACTTTTTTTCATAACTTCATGTTTTCATTTTTTCTCCTCATTACAGCATCTTTATTATCAGTTTGAAACAGATTTTTTTCTTTTGTATCTTGTTAGTTTTATCTCCCCAGAATTTGTTGTAAGGAAGTAAATTGTAGATTTCTCTTTGATTCTGATGTTTCCCTGAACTTCAAAGGTAATATTCCCTCAGAGAGAAGCTTTGGATTCTAATTTTTTTATCTCAGAAAATTATACAGCCAACATAATCGAAATAGCATGCTAGAGAATTCTAAAAGAAGAAATGAATGCACAGGTTATCCTTTGTAAAAGGTGCTGATAAGAAAGTAGAAGGAAGGAAAAAACAGGGCCATGTGAAACAGGCCCCTGCAAGCATTCAATGGTAAACTGAACAAAGCAAACATTTTTCTTTAAGGTAAAATTATCTTGAAAGCAAAAGAGGAGTTAACTGGCTTTCAAGGCAATAAATAGAAAACTACTCTGACTATAGTTTTTCTTCCAAAAAGGAGGAGTTAGCTTCCATTAGTTCTTTAGAAATACCTTTTAGCCTCAGCATTCCATACTGCAAGTGACCAAATTCTGGCCTCTGGTATAAACAAAGCTAAAGAGGGAAGCATAATTCTCCACTCCTTTAATATGAGCTCCAACTAGTGACTGGCTTGATGCATAATTTAAAAATGGGGGATATGTAGCTATGCAGTAGAGAAACTGGACAAATGTACCTTAGATGGGTGATTAATGTAATATTAACAACCATAGATCATGTTGTTAGGATGTGATAGAAATGACACTTAGCACATATCATCAATATAATCATGAGAAGAAGCCCAGGTGTCATGTAATGAAGAAACATCTTATCACATGCTTGAGTATCCTACAGAATGCTTGAAAATGCTACACACACACACACACACACACACACACACACACACAGAGAGAGAGAGAGAGAGAGAGAGAGAGAGAGAGAGAGAGAGAGAGAGCGAGAGAGAGAGAGAGAGAGCGAGCTTTCTGGACTTTAGTTCATAATCATTAATATTCATTAACTGCCACAAATGCTAATATTAGATATTAATAATTGGGAAGGCTGAGTATGAAGTAAGGGACATCTCTGTAGTATCTTCTCTATTTTGTCTGCACATCTGGTTAATTTTGTTTTTAAATGACAACAACAATAGTATTTGTAGGATTATTTGAAGTGCTTCCAAAGGAATTGGGGAGAACACAGAATCAATCAATGTTGCATAATAAGTTCTAATGTTTATACACTGTTTCCTGGTTTAAGAAATGCCTTAATATGTATTATCTCATTAAATTTTCTAAATGGTTAAGCGAAGTAGATATAAATTCTTCATTCCTATTTTATACATACAGTAAATGGAGTTTAGGAGAGTGAGGTGACGCTTATGTGAAACAGGCCTCCACAAAGAGTCACACAAGATGGCTCTGGTTCTAATGAACTTTTTGTCATATCTCCTTTACACATATATTTGTTGTTTCTAAACATCAGCAATAAAATAAGTAATAGCAACATCAGATTTTGATGACTGTCTTCATAAACCATGTGAATAATTCCTAATCCTCTCCCTAAAACAATTGATCTCCCCAAGTAGTGATGACCTTTTTGAAGCATTGGCTTGTAGCATCTTATCAGAAAAAGACAACAGATAATAATTACCTCCTAAAAAGAGGATCCAGAGTATGTCACCATTGAGGGTAGAAGGTTCTGTACATGGACAGCATCGTATTGCTCATCAGAAAGTACTGTTTTCTAGTCTGTACACTTTAGGAATATGACTTCAGGAGTTTACTCAAGAACTGTAAACATCTCACTTGCTAAGAATTTGCTGATAATATATGATTTTCTATACTTTGGGAAAGTGTTCAAAGCCCAGTGGTGGTTGGGGATCATTTACAAAGTGTTCCAGCTGTGGTGACCATATGTTTCTCCATCTGCTTGCATTGTGTGGGTTTTGTTCTGCTATGTTCCAAAGCATGCCCACTCTTGTCTGGGGATTATAGACTCCTTAGAGTATGCATATAGTTTTTGTTGGTTAGCCCATTTTACCTGTTGCAAATTAGCAATACTGTCTTTTTCTTCCAAATACAGAGAATATATGACTTTTAAATTGGGAGGTATAGCAATGTGAGAAATTGTGGATTTTGGCAATTATTCTATTGACATTTAGTCTATTAGTCTACTATTGAGGAGACACTGATAACTTAAAACATAACAAACATCTTTATTTGATAATAAACATGCAGTGACAATACCATTTGATAGATTATAACTACCCAAAGTTACTCTGAGAGTTGCTTACCAGACAGAAACTATGACTCATTTCATTAGAGAAGTTGGCTTATGTGATGTAGTTTGTGTTATATAGCTTATATTATAAAGTTGGATCATAACATGTAGATATTGCTATATATGCTAGCAGGTGGTTGTCTTGATCTCTCAGATCTTGTGTTGAGGGTTGATGTGAGAGGAGAGATGGTAAACCATAAATAAAGAATTTTGAAGATGAAGTCTTTTTCATTAAATGTTTTTAACTTCCCTAATTCATGGAAATTCTAGACAGAAAGAGTAGATGCTTTTGATTATCTTTGGAGAATATTTTTTGTCATCTTTAGGACTTACATTGTTTATAGGATTTCTAAGACGGTTACTCAATGAACCCACTTCCAGGCAGCCATTTTCTCCTGTTCACCTTACTGCTGTCATTCTAGATCACTGGGACTTTGAGAATTGAACTATATTTTCTCTTACCCTCTGCTCCTCATATCTCCTACCATTTATTTGGTTGAGGTACCTTCTCATCATTTCTACTTGCTCTTCAGATCTCTGTTCACATTCTTCTAAGAAACCTCTTCTGGTTACACACTTTCTTTTCAGCGGTATGCTTAGTTAGATGCTCTTTCTTTGTCCTCTGTCCAGGTATCTGTTCATAAAGCTACATGCCATACATTTGTTCATTTGCATCTTCGTTTGGTCATTTGAAAAATTTGTGAAATAGCTTATATGTGCCAGAAGTTTTAGTAGCTGTTGAAGACACAACAGAGCAGAAACTAGAAAAGATTACTGCTCTCATCATTCTTCCACTTGAAAAGACAGACAATCGGCAGGTAGATAAATAAATAGAACTTAGGACTTTAACAAATGAAGAAGGAAGAACAAAGTAATATGATTTTAAGTGACTGCAGGTTGATGGTATCTCGACTTAGTGGTCAGGAAAGTTTTGTATGAGGAGTGGCATTTGAAAAGAGGCCTGGGATAAAACAAGAAAGCCGGTTGTATGGCACTCACAGAACAGTTCAAGCAGAGGGAATGAGAAAGGCTATAAAGGTAAAATAGCACAAAGTGTTTATGTCTCAGGAAGGCAAGGAATCCTATGCAGGCAAGATGAATGAGAAGAAAGGTAGGAGGAGATCAGATCAGAAAAATGGGTCCACACAGCTCATGTAGGCCTGTGAAGGCCAAGAAGAGAACTACTTGGGCTAATGAAGCCAGGACTTATATTGATCTCCAGAACCAGTGCCTATACTATGTTACCTATACATATCATATTTTTAGTATTTTTATGGAAAATAAAACCCCCTTTCTATGTAAAAACATGTAATTAATATCTAATATGAATGTTTGTAAAAATAATTACATCTATTTGGAAGAAAGCAAGTTTTAAAACTAGTGTTTGATCTATTTTTTTGGTGAGGATACTGCTTTTTATCAGGTTGAACTATATTTGACAACTGCTATGTATAAAACCAGAGACCATCTAGAGTTTAATTCCAGATTTATAATATTGGTTGTGATCGTAGGATTCCTTTTTGGATATCTTATGACAAAAGTATGTCTATTCTTTCATTATGTGTCTATAATTTTCTAGGTAGTATTTATGCTCTTATATATAAGATTAGAGGGATACTGTGACTATACCTGACAAGTTAACTTTCATATCAATCATCTTGTAAAATTAACAGGCACTTATATCTTTGGATACACTCTATTTGTACTTCAACGATCATTTAGCAATGCAAATTCATTGGCTTCTGTGAAAGTCTTCTAAAGCTGCTCTTGTACTCCTTCCATGTAACTATAACTCTAACGTTCTGTATTCTTTTGTGCACTGAAAGTGAAGTTGTAGGACTTTTTAAAAATATGATTGTTTTCATTTTCTTGAAGAAGTCAGCAATAGCCATGTTTTATGTATTAGTTTTATGCTATTTTGTTACATAAGGAAGCCTAACGTTAGTGAGACTGGGGAACATAACAAAATGGGGGTCTCAGAGCCCTCTAACTTTAACTCTCATATTTTACTGATTCAGTGTTTAAGTAATTAAAGCATCTATTTCATCAGAATAAACTGTGTTTATTTTCTTGTAAGTATTCCCTAAAATCCTATGGATTCTTCTTAGACCAAATTAATCTTTCACCCTTTACTAAATACTCCATAAAGTATAAGTCAAGGGAAAGAGAAGAAAATTAAAGATTTTTATTTGTTTATCCATTAATCTACAGAGAACCCATCGACCCAGCCCACACCATAAACTCTTCCGTAAGGCTTGGAGCTGGCAGTCTTGTCTCCCAATGGAAATAATGTGTTAAAAACAATTTCCCCCATTTTCTGCAGGCGTCCCATCTGTGACTAGTACAATCACATTTTGTGTGTTTAAATCAAACTTCTCAAATTACTTCTCGGCAGATGGCTAAGGTCTATCAGTTCACGTGACCTGGTTAATTGGGTAAAACATTTTTTCTTTAAACACCACAGTTAGAATGTTGACAAGAGTATCATGTGACAGGTACTTGTGCTCTGTCAGTGGGAGCAAAAAGAGATGCTGTCTTTTGGAAAACAGTTTGCCAATATGTTTCAAGAGTCTTGGGCAGCAGAAATTACCTTCCTGACCTGGAGATCTTGTGTATAGAACTCCAAACTGAGAAAGTCAGGAGAAATGATGATGAAAGGTGTATATCTAAGGGTGTTCACTTCATTATTATAAGAGAAAAGAATAGGAGACAGCCTACACATATAAGAAGGGAATGGCTCAGTTATGATGCATCTGTAAGACAGACACCAACTGGAATGATGTTTTCAAAGAATATTATATAATCTGAGATAATTTCCATCAATTAACATGTTTATCATATTAAGACAAAACAGTATATATTATATCACTTTTTAAAAATAAGGTTATATGGGCTGGGGAGATGACTCAGTTGGTAAGTCATCTGCCACAAATGCATCAAGACCTGGGTTCATATCCCTCAATCCAAGTAAAAAGCCAGGACAGAGGCTTGTGATTGTAACTGAGCACTATTGGAGGAGATGTGAAGGCAGGTAGATCCCCGTGGCTTGTGACTGTAATGGAGCACCATTGGAGGGGATGTGAAGACAGATAGGTCCCTGAAGCCCATTGGCCAGATGAATCTATGAGCAATGAATTTAGTGACAGACCTTACCTCAAAAAATTAAGGTAGAGAGCCATCAAGGATAGACACCAGAGTACTTTTGGCCTCTATATGAATGGTGCATGTGAGTGTGTGCACAAGTGTGGGAATTCCAATCCTTGGGACCTCTTTTCCTTCTCAGTTGCCTCTTTAGTTTTATTACCTTACAAATCCCTATCTCATGCATTCATTTTCTGGGTATAAACTTTAGTCTGCATCTCTAAAAGGCATTCTTCTTCGATCCTTGGTATATGTCTGGTTTGGGTCAGCTTTGCCTCAGTGCCTTGTTTTCTTAATCATTGCCTACTCAGAAGGATGGCCCTTTGATTTCTTCACTGCTTCTTCCAAGCTATACTCACATCTCACCAAGAGTGTGAGTTAGGCATTCATATTCTTTATAAATAATTAAAATAGACTAAGGACTGTTATAGCATCATGTTGTATTTGTTATATCATCATGAAATGATCCCTGTTCCTTTCAGAACAGTCGCTCCTGGCATTACTGTGCTAAGAACTCACTGGTACACCTCCTGACCCTGGCTTGTATTTCATGTATACCCGTCTAGTTGCCAATGGCCCCTCCTCTATCCTGCTGTGAGAAAGTAATGCCAATGCCTATTAAATTCTTTTTCATGGCATGGGTTACCATGAATGAAAGGGAGGATCAAGTAAGTGGACAGATTTTTCAGTCTAAATTTTTACAATGTCTCCTCTTTCAGTCATGAGTCCTTAAACCTATGTCAAGTCAGACTCATCTACAGATACCACCCAAATCCACTGTCCCTGATGCAGCACTCCATCTAACAAGGTGGGCTCATGTGTTATAGATGCTGTCTGAGAATTGGATGTAGGACAGCAATAGAATGTACCAATAAAGTACACGATCATTGGGATCAAGTCTGTTTTCAAAATTTAAGTTCTATAATTTACTTTTTATGTCACTTCAGGCAGCTGTGTTAACTTGTTTCTTCTTAGAGTCCCAGTTTCCTGTTAGTAAATAGGGAAAAAATTAATCCCATGGAACACTTGTGAGCAAGAAATAAGAGAATATGTGTAAGGTTCTTGGCTCATACCCAGCATTATAGTTTTTTCTTCTTGGTTTTTCAAGACAGGGTTTCTCTGCGTAGCTTTGGAGCCTATCCTGGAACTCACTCTGTAGCCCAGGCTGGCCTTGAGCTCACAGAGATCTGCCTGCCTCTGCCTCCTGAGTGCTGGTATTAAAGGCGTGTGCCACCACCGCCCAGCATACCCAGCATTATCAATTGACACCAATTATTATTATAGTAAGTGATGAGCTGTTTTAAGCCTGACATTAACATGAACAAATTATTAGAATGAGGTTATGTTTATCTAATTTAAATGATTAGAATGAGGTTATATTTATGAACTAAAAGAATATATTTCTTGGGAGATTTTCCTGTAGAGTAAAATTCATGCACAAAAGTATACTTTGATGGTGGCAAACATTGTCATAGTCCCCCAGGTCAACAGAACTGTCCTAGAACCCCTAAAGCTTCTTTGTATTGCCATGTCCTATTTCATGGCTCCACTCTGCTTTATTTTATAGTAATTTTTTCTATGTGTTTCTTTATGGTTTAATTATCTAAAGATCCCCAAACACTAGAATCTAGTTATACTTAATGTTAGTTTTATATATTACCACTATTGGGCAAAGCAAGTAATTCATAACTCAGTAAGTTCAATGAAACATACACACAAAGTAGAATGGTTATGCACTCCAAGGACATGGAGCACAGGAATGGCAAGCTGGGTTCACACATATTAACTCAATCAATCAGTAGCTTTTGGAGCTTGCTCATATTACCAAATGCTTTGTGCCCAGACTTCTCATATGTAAAATGGTAATGGTAATGATGATGATGATAATAACATATCATAAGTACATTGAAATAAATAAAAAAAACCTTTTTCAAAAACACAATTGCTACAATTTTTAGCTGAAGAACTGTAAGAGAAGAACAGATTAAATGCTAACAAACAAGATAGAGAGGGAAACACAAAAGCAATTAAATCAAGTGATTAGTCAGATTTCCTGCCACCCCTAACTGTTTGTTCTCCTCTTCATTAAATGGAGGATCCTGAATTTTAGAGAATTTGGCTAGTCAAAAGACACACAAGACACAGGACCACAACTTAGTCTCAGCTATTGTTACCTTACAATTCCTAATAAGTTTTGAACTAGGAACTTGCTATAGTTGGGATCTGGAATGTCTCCCAAGGGCCTACATTTTGAAGACTATCTCTAGCCCACATTATTGGAAAGTGGTGGAAGTTTTAGGATGTAGGGTCTAATAAAAGAATTTAAGTGACTGGGGAAATGCTTTTGGGGATTCTTGGGAATATTGGGATCTAGCCCTTTTCTGTCTTTCCTTCCTGGCTGCTGTGAGGTACCTATTTTCCACCAACTCCTCTCATGATGTACTGTGTTGCCACAAGCCCAAAGATAACAGAACCAAACAACTGAGTCCCTGAGCTGAAGTAACTTATTCTTTTTTCACATTTTATTTGATTTAAAAATTCTTTTTCATTTTACATACCAATCTCAGTTCCCATTCCCTCCCCTTCTCCTCCTCCCCCCTACCTCCCTCACCCTAACTCCCATCCACTCCTCATAGTAGGTGAGGCCTCCCTTGGGTAGTCAACACAGGCTGGCATACCAAGTTGGGGCAGGACCAAACCTCTTCCCCCAGATCAAGGCTGAGTAAGGCATCCCATCACAGGGAATGGGCTCTATAAAGCTAGTTCATGTACCGAGGTTAAGTCCTGGTCCCTCTGCCAGGGGCTCCACAAACAGATCAAACCACATAACTATCAGCTACATTCAGAGGACCTAGTTCGGTCCCATGCAGACTCACTAGCTGTCAGTCCAGAGTCCCTGAGCTTTCACTAGCTTGGGTAAGCTGTGGGTTTTCCTTATCATGATCTTGAGTACTCTTGCTAGTAACTTCTTTTCTTTAGCACAGTGAGAGTGCCGATTAGCACAGGAACTTACACCTTAATTTTGCACCAGGCCACACCAACTATGTAGCCAGTCTTTGCCTGAGCACACAGATGTCTCAGATAGATTTTCTACTCATCTCTTCTTATGCTACATCTTGTGTGAACAAATTCTGGTGAGATATAGGAAGAATATTTTCTACCTATGTCCTGCCTTCTTAAAAGGTATTTCTTCATGGATTGGGGACATAAATTAGTGGTAGAGTGCTTGCAATGCATATGAAAGACATAATACAAAAAATACAATCTTTCTGGTCCTAGTTGAAAAGAACTCATTTATATTGGTAGCCATCTTGCACAATGAAGTGACCATAAGTTAGAAGTTATGTAAACTGTAGTAACAAGATGCCTATAGCCTGATACTCAAGGTTTTGAGCACCAATAGAGCCTTGAATTAGCTAGAGATAAGTTTTAAGAATGCAACTACCCATGGTTAAGGTGAGTCTTCCCACTAAGTTAACCTAATATTGATAATCTCATACTTAAGCCTAGAGGATAATAAAACCTAGATAATCCTTTCTGTGTTTATCTAGAGGCTTGTGTCTTAGGTGAATCTAGATCCTGTCAAGTTGACAGTCAAGGTTAGCCATCACAAATCACTGTTTTGTTCCATGTCTGAGTCTGTTTTTATAGTCGTATCATGCTTTTGGGGTTACTATGGCTTTGTAGTACATTTTCAAATGAGATATTGTGATATGTCCAACTCTCTCCCTTTTGCTCAAGATTTGATTGTTTAATGTCTTTTGTGTTTTCATCTGGACTTTATTTTAGAGGCCTCTATTGGTTGTGGTATTAAGACAACTCCACATACTTAAAAGGGAGGTTTATTTTGTGGGGTAACTTACAAGTAAAGGGATAGATTACAGGGTCTGGGAAAGGTATAGTGCAGTCCAGCGGTGTTCTCTGTAAAACTCTGCTTGGTCTACCTCCAGCATCCAGGATCCAGGAACCAAGAGAGCCAGCACATCTGGATCTCGGGTCTTAAGGGCTTCTGTCTCGGCCCCACCTTGTAGGTGTGATAGTTGCCAAAGCCTCAATGGGGGTAGTACTTCCAGGTCAAAGCTGGAACAGCTATCCACTACAGGCCTCTCTATTAAGTCTGTGTTGGACTCAAACTTGTGATCTGCTTTCCCTAGCCTCTCAGGTGATGGGATTACAGGCAGGAGCCATCACACTATGTTGAATTTCATATTTTTTCCCTAGTTCTGTGAAGAATGTCATTGGTATTTTACTAGGAATATGTTGTTTTGAATGTGTGTGCTATTGACATTTTAACAATACTAGTTTTTAAAAATTTAATTCAATACTAGAGACCCTGAAAAAAGCAGTAACATGGGAAAGAGAAATCTGCCCAAAGACAGAAAGGGGAAATACAATTAGTATTGTGCTGTTGAGTGTTTTTTATATTATAAAATAATATTTTTTAAATTGGCTTGCAAAACCGAGAGTTCCAGTAGCCCAACAATGGCATGCTGGACAGGAAGAGAACCTGGTAGTTGCTCAATCCATGAAGCTTGATACCTTAGAAGTCCTAATCAGTGGCTTAAATCTAGATAATTGCTGAGGATTTTTGGTTTTCAGTCCACAGTGGAAGGCTGAAGAAGCTGGAGCCTGATGTCAGTAGAGGATGGAAACAGGAACATTAATATTAGCAGCACTAAAGAGACTCACCAGCAAGCAGCAAAGGCACGCAGGTACACAGTTAGGCATGCAGGCATGCAGGCAGCCAACATAAATTTTTCTTTAGACCCCTAATATCTGAATCACTAGCTGGAAGGAGATATCCATGATGAGATGATCTCCTACCTTCTAGCAGTGCCCAACAAGAAGACAATAAAGATTAGTTCTCACATCATTTTATAAAGCAAAGTGAATTCACTACAACTTCAAAATGCTCCATAGTCTTGACTAGTCCTACCACTATTCAAAAGCCTCAAATCTCTAAGACTCAATAACAATACGCAATTTTTTTAATTTGAGAATTTCATACAATGAGTTTTGATCATTTTACCCTCCCACCCCTAACTCTACTCAGATTCACCTCCCTTTCCTTCCCATTCAACTTTGTGTCTCTTTTATTTTGTTTGTTTTCCCATCAAGGTCAATTGTACTACCTGAATATTCTTGGATAACTGGCCTTCTACTGGAGTGGGTCAACTATCAGAGGCTGCACTTTTAGAGAAAACTGACCTTTCCTCTACCAACAGCCAAGAATTGCCAATAGCTTCTCTGCTAGGGATGGAACTTTGTACCTCACCCTTTCTCCATGCTGGATTTTTATCTGGTTTAGGTTTGCACAGGTCTTTGGCATGGAATCACAACTGCTGTGAATTCATGTGTCCCTGCTGTGTTCAAAAGACACTGTTTCCTTGTAGTCATTTATTGCCTCTGTATCTTACACTCTTTGTTCCCCTTCTTCTGCAATAACCCCTGGACATTGGGAGGATGGGGCGCAGTATATATGTTCCATTTAGGGCTGAACATTCTCCAGGGTTTTATCCTCTACACCTTGGCCAGTTGTGGGTCTCTGTGTTGTTTATCATCTACTGCAAACAGAAGCTTCTGTGATGAGGGTTGAGAGATGCCTTGATCTATGTACATAATGATATGTCATTAGGAGTTGGCTTAATACTATGTTCACTTAACAGAATGATAGTAGTAGGTTCTCATCTAGGTCAATACTAACTCTAGCCATAGTCTTACCTGAGAGACTCTATTAAAAAGCTCCCCCCAAATATCAGTACTATATGTTGAATAAGCATAAGGAACTTCACAAGTTTGAGGCCAACTTGGGTTACACTTTTGAGCTGTAGAGATGGCTTAGAGATTAAGAGCACATACTGTTCTTTCAAAGGACCCAAATTTAGTTCCCAGCCCCTGTTTTAAGCACCTGTGTTAAGTGGCTCACTACTCATAAGATCCAGGGGATCTGATGCCTTTATCCTCCATGGGCACGAGTATTCACAAGCACATAAACACACTCCCCCCATAATTTAAAAAAGAAGTGGCATAGTTTAAATATACAGCGACACACAGTAAACATTGGCATTCTAAAATAGAGGAATGGGAGGATAGCAAGGGAAGACCAACTAAAGAAAGACTAAGAACTAGGAGGGGCAAACACCAAAGTCTGCAATTCCATACGTGGCATCCTGAACTCATCTGGGTTCCAGCATCATTGGGTAGTCTGTTCCTGAAGGTCTGCCACCTGTAGAACATATAAACTCTTTATTGAATCAGCTTTGACTCTATTTCTTCATCTCTTTTTTTGTGTGTGTCTCACAGTATTGGCATCTCCAACCTCCAGGAGTCTACAGAACAACTTGGGCTTCACTTTTACAGGTTAACACATGACCACTCTGGACCTATAGAACCAACACCAGGTAGACAGTGCTGCCAAGTCCTGCTGCCATGCTGATTATTAGTCTGGCCCACTTCTACCACAGTCAAGTGGCCTCTGTTCGCCTACGAGGCTGGACCAGAGAAAACACTTCCCTAGGTGGTTGTTTTTGAGCAGGGAACCCTGTCAGTGGAATGTTTAGTTCAAACTCTCCCTTTTCAAAGAATCTGACTACATGTTAAAAAATATGAAACAATTGACAAACTGTTAGATAGCCTCCTCCTATGAGTGAATACATACCATATTTGTAATAGCCAAAACCTGGAAACAACCTAGATGCCCTTCAACTGAAGAATGGATAAATAAATTGTGGCACTTATACACAATGGAATACTACTCAGCAGAGAAAAACAATGACATCATGAGGTTTGCAGGGAAATGGATGGATCTAGAAAAAAATCATCCTGAGTGAGGTAACCCAGACTCAGAAAGAGAGCTCATTAAATTTTCAAATCAAAATATTAACTTATGAATATTAATAACAGGCAAAACAAGTAGAAAAATCAACAGAACATAAGATACTACTTAACAATAGCAATAAAAGCTGAATTATCTAAGAATTAAAATTTCAATAACATTCTCAAGAAAGTCATAATAATCTGACATTTGAGATAGTAGCTAAATGAGCTGAGAGAACTGGGCCGAGGTCTGAAAGAAGGGAATTCTGGGAAAGGGACACTACAAAGACAGACACCTTTGCACTATCATTTCCCTCTAATATCAGAAAACTTTTTATCCTTTTAAGTCTAGCCAACTCTTACACTTTTAAGTATTTTATCCTTCATTTTTAGCTATTGTATAGTAAAGGAAGTATTTTTATCAACTTTATCTGCCATGTTCAGACATGATCATCCTCAAATTTCTTATTTTGATAGTTGGTGTGTGCTTACTAGATCTTCCCATGTGAGAGCTGTTAAACATAACAAAATATGATACCTTAAGTGACTTATAAACAATAGACATTTTTTCTTCATAGTTAAAATTGGGAGTTTGAGATCTGCCTACCAGCAAGCTCTGATTCTGGTTAAGGGCCCCTTTCTAGATGGCAAAAAGCTGGTCTGGTTGTATCTTCACAAGGTAGCTGTCTCCTGTTTCTTGTAAATACGCCCATTCATTAAGGTTCCACCCTCAGGACGTAATTCCCCTTCAAAGTTTTCCCTTCTGAATGCTGTTATATTGGAATTAAGGTTTCAACCTATGAATTTTGGAGAAACACAAATAAATATTCAGTCTATAAAATGGAAATGCAAGTTTCATATGCCATTAAACATTGCTAGGACACTTTCAGATTATCAAATAGTTCTTGAGAAATTGTGAATTCTAAGTTAAGCATTATACAATACTCTATGGCTCCTGTTTAAGGTTTTCTTCTTGCTTTGACAAGCCACCAACCTTTCTTGTATTTATCTTTATATTGGATTTCCAGTTTTTCATTTAATACTTTAAAAATATTGACAACTTGACTTTAGTGTTTCAAGTATATATGTAGTTGTAAGATTGTTATATCACATGGTAAGAGCCACCAGCAATGTATAAATATTCTAATATTCTGCATTCTAACAGAGAAGGCACAACAATCAGAGATCCATTCATTTGCACACTCAAGAATCCCATAAAAACACTAAACTGGAAGCCATAATATATATGCAGAGGACTTAGTGCAGAACCATGCAGGCCCTTTACATGCTGCTTCAGTCTCTGTGAGTTCACTTGAGCTTTGATCATGTTAATTTAGCAGGCCTTGTTTTCTTGGTGTCCTCCATCCCTTCTGGCTCTTACACTTTCCACCTCCTCTTGTGCTGGGTTCCCTGATCTCTGAGGAGAGGGCTTTGTTGGAGACATATCATTTAGGGCTGAGTGTTCCATGGTCTCTTACTTTTTATGTAATATCTGGCTGTGTGTCTCTATATTTGTTCCCATCTGCTGCAGGAAGAAGCATCTTTGATGATGGCAGAATAAGTTACTGATCCCTGAGTATAGCAGAATATTACTAGGCATTGTTTTATTACTACATTCTTTTTTCTTCTTCTTTTAGACCAGTATTATTTGGTTTTAGCCTAGGTCACTGGGATGTCTAGACTCAGGTTCATGGTCACCCAAGCAGTGTTGTGTTTGGGTTACATCTTGTGGAACGGGCCTTAGGTCAAGTCAATTAATTGGTTGGTTACTCCCACAACCTTTGTTCCACCATTGCCTAGCATATCTTACTGGCAGTATACTATTTTAGATAAGTGGTTTGTAGCTGGTTTGGTGTTTATGTTTCTCTCTTGAGAGTGTGTTGAATACATTCTTGTACCAAAGACACTGGAATGTAGGAGTAAAGACCCTATGTAGGCACCGACTTGACATATTCATCTTTATAAAGTTGTGTAGGTGTTGTACTTAGCCATGGGGACTTGCTTTCAGTTTGTGGAGAGCAATCTATAGTTCTGGCAACAACCTGGGCTGGACAAATGAAACTGGGCTGAATCCACCCTTTTGAATTGCAAACATGCTACTCTGATAACTTACTCGAGCAATAATGGCATCGATCCATTTCTACTCACCTCTTAAAGATCCTAATTCTCAAAACTATTTAAATAGAAATTAAGTTTTGTTCAAGTCATAGGAACTTACTACTTTGAATAATTTTGGTGGACATGACCTACAGGAGTGGGGCTTCTAGTTGTTTGGTACCTGTTAGGCTAGGGGGAATAGTGCCATGGTGCATTAGACTCAGATAAGGAGGTGGTTGGGGCCATAAACTCAGCATTGATTGTGAAACCCTTTGCTATCTCTAAGAATTAGCTAAACCTGAGTAGGTCTATTTCTCCCAAGCTACTGTGCTTTTAAAGATGTCAAGATACAGTCAAATATAGAAAAATGATTAATGTAAAACGATACAGGTCTTTCCTGACATTAGGGAATGTCAGAGTACTTTAATAAATGGGTTTATATCAGTGCATGAGTTCATAGATATGTTAATGAGATGGAATAGAAAGTTCAGTAGTCAACAAAAATACTAGAATTTAGCAAATTATTAAGATGGTACCTCTAATCAATGGGTTGGCTTTTCAATAACTTTTGTTTGGGCAATAACATATGGAAAAAAAGGATGGATATATGTTTCCTAACTTACATCCACATAAATTTAATTGGATCAAAATGTAAAATACAAAATTCTAAAGCATTGAAAAGAATTCCTCAAATAATTTTTTACAGCCTTAGAATAGCTTTTTCTTTTAGATGTAAATTGAGAAGCTAAGTTAGGCCATTTCTAGATGGCCAAACCAATATAAGTAAAGCAGATAAAAATGACAAATTGGATTTAAAAGTGTTTTCTTCCTCTTATTCCCATTTTATTCTTCACCTGGCTGATCATACTTGCTATGGTTTGAATATGGAATTCTTCATAAGCTAATGTGCAGAAAACTCAGTGCCCAGATGGTAGTATATTTTGGGAGATGGTAGAAAATTTAGGAAGTGGAGCCCAGTTGAAGAAAATACGTCACTGAAGGTGTACCTCTGAAGGTTATCCCTGCAACCATATATAATGGAGAAAAAAAGCTCCTTCAGCATATGGTGCTAGGAAAAGTGGATATCCAAATATAGAAGAATAAACTAGATCTGTACCTCTTACCTTGTACAGAAATAAATTGAAAATGGATAAAAAATCAATATAACACCCAAAACTGTTTGAAGAAAATACAGATATAGTTATGAACAATGACTTTCTGAAAAATGTCCCCATAGCTTAGGAAACAAAACCAAAAACTAACAAAAGTATTTCGTGGAATTAAAAAGTTTCTGCACATTAATTGAAATAAATTGAGTGAGGAGACAGTCTATGGAATGGGAGAAAGTCTTTGTTAGATATATATCTGGCAGAGTTTTAATATCCAGAATATATAAAGAACTTAACAATTTATATATCATAAACTGAGTTAATCCAATTGACAAATAGCCTAGTGAAATTGTAAAACATTTCCTCAAAGATGAAGTAGATAGGTTCAATAAACATGAGAAAATGTCAACATTCTTAGCCTCCAGAAGAATAAATATTAAAAATAATCAGATTATTTATCACCCTGGTCATAATGGCAACCACAAAGTTAACAAATAATAAATGCTGGTGAGGATGTGGGGAAAGGCAGCCCATACATACTGCTGGTGGGAAGAAATGTAAATTAGTTCAGCTATTGTAGAGACAAGTATGGAGGATCCTTAAAAATCTAGAAATAGTTTTTGTTGTTGTTGAAATCTAACTTTAAACCATGGTGCAGAGAGCTAGGGAGGCCCACGGAGATCCACAAAGATACCCCCGCAAAAGACTGCTGGCAATGGTCGAGAGACGGCAGGAACTGACCTACTCTGGTGATGGGATGGCCAAACACCCTGATAGTTGTGCCATAAACCCCATCCAAGGACTGAGGAATCTGGATGCAGACATCCACGGCTGGGCCCCTGGTGGAGCACTTGGAGTCTAATTAGTGAGAAAGAGGAGGGTTTATATGAGCGAGAATTGTTTAAGCCAAGGTTGGATAAAGCACAGGGACAAATAACCAAATGAATGGAAGCACATGAACTATGAACCAAAGGCTGAGGGGCCCCCAACTGGATCAGGTCCTCTGAATGGGTGAGACAGTCATTTTGCTTGATCTGTTTGGGAGGCAGCTGTGCGGTGGTGCCGGGTCCTGGGCTCGTTGCATGAGTTGGCTGTTTGAATCCTGGGACTTATGCAGGGACGCTTGGCTCGGTCTGGGAGGGGGGGACTGGACCTGCCTGGACAGAGTCTATCAGGTCGATCCTGGTCCTCGGGGGAGACCTTGATCTGGAGGAGGTGGGAATGGGGGGGTGGGCTGGGGGGAGGGGGAGGGGGGCGAGAGGGGGAGAACAGGGGAATCTGTGGCTATTATGTGGAACTGAATGGTGTTGTAAAATAAAAAAAAATAATAAAAAAATAAATAAAAAAAATCTAGAAATAGAATTACCAGATGAATCAGCTATATCACTTTCATATAACACTGAAATCTAGAGGCATACTTGAACATTCCTGTTTATTGCAGCACTTTTCATGAAAGCCAAACTGTGAAACCACCTGTGATTGTTAACAGATAATTAGTGGATCAAGAAAACATGTGCATCTACACAACAGAATTTGGTTTAGACTTAAGGAAGAATAGAATCATGACATTAGCAGAAAATGGATGTAACTGGAGACCATCTTCTCAAGCGAAATAAACTAGTCTAAACAAGACAAATGTCAAATAATTATTTTGCAGATTTTAGGTTTTTATAGTCAAATAAAACCATATATATGAACTATGCATTCAAAGTTTATTCCCACATATACAGAAATGTATATATATGAAAACATTTAGGAGATTGGGGTAAAAAAGACTTGCAGAAGGATAGAAATTATCTTTATTAATTCTATTACTATGCACAGTGAATTTTCAGCACTTGGAAGAATGTTATGTTTCTCCAGGAGTCCTTCTCTCTTTATATATTTTCTATGTACTATGAAGTGAGCTAGCTTGCTCTACCACCTGCTTCCTACCATGATGATCAGCCTGTCCTCAGGTGCACAGAAGTGGAACCAGACAACTATGAGTTAAAACTGCTGTGGAAGGTTATTCTGTATGCTGTAAATGTGTGTTGCTCTGATTGGTTGATAAATAAAATACTGATTGGCCAGTAACCAGGCAGGAAGTATAGGTGGGGTAAGCAGACAAGAAAAATTCTGGGAAGAGGAAGGCTGAGTCAGGAGTCCCCAGCTAGACACAGAGGAAGCAAGATGACAAGGCAGAAATGAGAAAAGGTACCAAGCCACGTGGCTAAACATAGATAAGAATTATGGGTTAATTTAAGTGTAAGAGCTAGTCAGTAATAAGCTTGAGCTAATGGTGTAGCAGTTATAAATGATATTAAGCCTGTGTGTGATTATTTTATAAACAGCTGCAGGTCAACAGGTGAGAGAGATTTGTCTGGACAGTGTGGGGCTGGGCGGGACTGGAACTGGAAAACATTCCGACTACATAAAACTTCTGAAACTGTGGACCAAAACAAGGCTTTCTTCCTTTAAAACATTGTTTTTATATTTCTCTGGTCTCAGCAATAAACCTCTTTTTACTTTGCTCAATGGGTTTTTTCCTCTAGAAAGGAGGAAAATAAAGATAAGGATAATGATGATTAGTGCTCTTACATGTTTCTGAGTACTGTGTGCATCAATTCTTACCACACTGGAATTGTAAACTAGATTTTTATATCTTTATATTTTCTTCTCAACTAGTTCGTTGAGAAGGGTTTATTTTTTTGGTGGGAGGAGGTGTGAAAATGATATGAGGTAACATTTCTCAGTCCATTACTTGTATTAAACTCGCCTACCTGCTTACTACTTCCTGAATTTGCATTAGCCACTTAAATTCTCTTCACCTCACCTTTATCTTATATAAAATGATATTAATTCCACTTTCATAATGTTGTTTTGCTAATAAAGTGAATTTGCTTATATAAAAGTGTGAGTATAACTTGAATATCTCTCTCATTCCATACTGCATATAACTCAGTGGCTAAGCACACAGAGGGTGTCATTTTAATAAGTGTTTACTGAAGTGTCTAAGTTCTATATGGAATGTTTATTTGAAAGGAGGCATCATAACTTCATAGTGGGAGGGTGCTGTCTGTGGATATAGAAACCACAGGAGTCCCTGGACTACCACACTCTGAATGGTATCATGGGGAAACTCATTTCTGAGACCCTTTGTGGGGTGCATTTCTAAACCACTTTCCATGCCTGGCTATTTCATACAATAAATGTATGAGGTCTCTGGGAACTTCAATAAGTATGAAGTAAGTCTACATTTCCTCCTGAAATACTTCCCAAAGAGTATCTGACATGGAGGAGAGCTGAAGTCAGATGTTAGCTAATTTTCTAGGCATTTCATCTCCCCTGCCCACCTGACATTTTTCCATCAACCGTTTCTAACAGAACCTTCTGTGGTGATGGAAATGTTCTTCACCCACGTTGACTAATACGATAGCCACTAACTGCATGAAATGAGTAATGAGCATTTGAAATGTGGCTAATACAACTAAATAACTGGGTTCTAAATTTTATTTATTTAAAATAAAATTTGAGCAGTACAGATCTGTCCTGTCTTGTCTTTCCCTCTTTACTACTAACATCTGCACAGCATCTGGCTCCCGGGAGGCATCAGGGGATGTTTAATTTATCATTCTAAACACATTAGGTTTTAAAATTTTACTGGATTCATATTCAGCAAATGCAATTTCATCCATCACCCATTTGTGATGCAGAGCAACTCTCTCAGGTAGGTCGTGCCTTTATCACAGTTTGTTGAAAAAGAAAACTGAGGCTCAATGAGTTTATTTTTTTATTAAGACTATGAAGGTATAAGGTCACAGTGTTAATAGAGCCCAGATTCTTCTCATTCTTATTCTCTTCATCTCCCTATACATAATGAAATTCCTTTGTCAGTCCCAAATGACTGCTCCCACAAGGAAATCCTCACAAGTCTCACAGCTTTTACCTGTCATCAGGATTATGAAAACCATGTGTGCATTCCCTTTGCTGGTCGTGTGGCTCTGTTGTGAATTTTACACTGCTTAAGTGTCAAAGACATTTCTGATGGGTAGATTTTATCCATATCTACCAATATTTTTCAAGCAGTTTTTGGTAAAAGATTCTTATGGTGCCCCATCTTGTTCCACATTTTAGTGAAGGGGATTAACAGTTGCATGCACGTTGCCAGCATTTTACCTAAAAAGCTATGTGGTCTCCCTTCTTTTCAGTGTAAGGAATTTTCTCAAACTCTCTAAGTCGGTTAGGCCCAGGACAACAAAACTATGAAATATGAGAGAGTTTAATTTAAGCAATAGAAAGCAACTCACAACCATTCCGATGGAAATTTGGAGACAAATGTCCCAGTTTGCAGAGGAGCAAGGAGCCAGGGGCCTTAGGACTTCTGGGGCGCTTTGATTGTGCTAGGCACACAATTAGTTCTCAATGTATTTAAATTGAAGGCAGATCACTCATCTTCTCCATGAAGGCCAAGCACATTAAGAGAAGTGCTGGGAAATTAAGAAACTTGTCCCAAGTCCTTAGAAACCATACAAATGTCAACCCACCTAGGCACTTGGATTGGCACCAGGGGCAATAAAGTGTCATCTTTGCAGACTTAGCCTCGGCAAGACACTGGCAGCTGAGCTTGCTCAGTTCCCAGGATGCTATGGCTTGGTTTCAGGAAGAAACCCAGTGGAGTCCCCAGCCTGCAGGCGGGGAGCTTGAAGGAGGTGCGCTCCTGCGGGGGGCGGAGCCTCGGCTGTACGCTCTCTTCTGCCCCGCCCCCTGCTCCCAGCCCGCTGCTCGGGCCGCCTGTTTCCTTAGCAACCGTCGTGCAGCGTCTTCCTGAGCGAGCTTCTGTCAACCCGAGGATCCCACCGCTCGCTCCCCACTGTCCCGTGGTTTTTGCGTGGGCTCATAGACTGACGGACAACAAAAATGGCGGAGCGGAGCCAGACGGCGCCTGAGGCAGGTTTGTGAGGGCCGTGGAGCAGGGGGAAGGCTGAGGCCCTGTCTTGGGCCTGAGGGGACTGAGGACTCTTCATGGCCCTACCCCTGAGGAGGCGCCCTTGTGGGTTACCTTGTCGTGACTATTTCCTCAGGGTCAGGGTTCAAGGGAGAGATGTGTATCTCTCTGAGTGGCCCGCAGGGAATCTCAAAGTTCTGCTGATGGAGGGCTTTGGGGGGGCGGGGGGAGTGTGCACACTCTTGAGTGAGCGTGGGCCCAGAAAAGGCTTGGAGAGAAGATATAGGACCCTTAATACTGAGTGGCACCTGAGATGGGGGCCATGTCAAGGTCCTGGAGAAGGAGGGTGTTCACAGTCTTGTGGTAGCTTGCAAGGAATCTTTCCTGGGAGATGATTTGGAACTGGGGAGAGGAAGCAGATTTTGTGGAAGATATATTACCTCCATATCGGTTCCATAGAAGTGAAGTTTATACAGAATATTTGTGTTTGGGAGGAAAGTCCTAAGGGCCACCTAAGGAGTCACATAGAAAGTATACAAATCTTCCTATGAGTCCTTAAAAAGACAAGAGACTTAAAGAGTCACTCAGAACTCCAGTTCGTTTGGAGTCCACTAAAGGAGGCTAGAAGCTGGGCACGAGTGTATGTGGGATCTTGAAGGTCATTCAAAATCACAAAGGGTTACATGTCCATATCTCTGTGAGTATAAGATGGCCTTTAAGTAGCAGGGACTCTGACAGGAATGGAAACCCAGGATCCTGCTTCTAAGGATATCCTAATAGAAGAAAGCAAGAGTCCTTTGTATAGAAGAGGTTTGTCTGTAAAACAGGCAGAGGTCTGAACAGTTGAAACTTTAATGTAAGGAATAAATATAAGGGATAAATCAGTGTTTGCATAGAAAATCAATGACTTTGGGATATGTATGATGGTGGGTTGTAAAAGTGGGCTATCTATAAACTTATGTACATATCCTAATTAGATATTATGAACTATGGTTACAAGAGTGACTCACTTGAATTATTCTAGACCCCCCTCATTGTGTGTGTGTGTGTGTGTGTGTGTGTGTGTGTGTGTGTGTGTGTGAATGCACACTAGCAAGGCAATACAATACAGGAACCATAACTATAAACTATTTGAAATGGTCAAAAATGATTCAGGACACTATTATCTCTTAAGGCATCTCATTATTTCTTTTTGATTGATATCTCTAATTCTTCCTCTATTCATTTTTAAAATTGTTGCCCTTTTATAGTTTACTGTGAACACTCCTTTATTCTTACCCACTTAAAATATTTATTAAATGCTAACTATATTACAGATACCAAATTAGGCATGGCAAACTACTTGCTCTTGATTCTCTTGAATATTTTTGTATTTTATCCTCTGTGAATCTATTATATAAATAAAGTTATGTATTTGTATAATTAATTATCCCTCTCCTTTCACTAATATATAAACTCTAAAAGGGCTTTACACTGCTTATCAGTCTCACATGGTCTAGAACTAAATCTGATGAATAGCATATTCTCAATGAATAAATGACTGGATTGACTGGATGTGATAGTTTAGCTGAAATATAATAGAGAATGGATGAATGAGGAGAGCAAAGAAAAGTATAGGCACAGAGAACTCATGTACAAAGACCTCAAGGCAGGTGTTAATACATTTTGTAAGGATCTAAAGGAGAAAACGTGGGTGGAAGCTCATGGGGCAATGCGAGGAGAGTGGTGGAAAGGTGAAGCCAGGTCTTATAGTACTCCTATGCTTTCATTTTGTTTAAATTCTCAAGGACAATGGGAAACCACTGAAGGCTTTTAAGTGGGAACATGGCATCATTAGAACAGTTGAAAAAATTCCAGCTGTAGTAAGAAGTACTAACAATTCAAGAGTCTGTCTAACATAGGAGAACATGTTAGAAGATAATAACAGGCTGTAGAACTGAGACATAGCAGATAAAAATAGATAGAACTTAGTGAAATATAAGGTACCAGAGATTAATCACTTTTTTTATATTGTGCAAATGATAGTTGGTGGTGCCATTACAAAGATAGCATTAGATGAGGTCTTAGCTAGGTTTGAGAGGGAAGATCATGAATTTAGTTTTTGACATATGAAGTTTGGGGGATCTTTAAGAAATCCAAATAAGCGGAGACATTGACAAGGGAGTGAATTTATGTCTGAACCTGCATGGATATAATTATTTTGGAAGTGAGATAATTGGTAATGTCATAAATGTGGATGAAATTGTGTAGAAGGAGAAAAGGCCCAGGGTTAACTGAGATATTTCAGTGTTTTCCAGTGAGACTGAGAAGGTATAACCAGAGAGAGTATAACCAAAAGACTGTTTCAAGATAAATAGAATCCTCAATAGACTAAATATTTCCAAGTGATGTGAAAGGAGGAGTGGGAAACTAGACTTAGCAACAGGGAGGTCATGGGTAACTTTGATGAGAGAAAACTGATGAGGGAAAATCCAGGTCACCCATCTGCTAGATTATTATGCCTTCTCCATCTTTGTTTCTTTCTTAATTCATATTTCTAAGTGTGGTGGTTTAATATCATTGTCAATTTGACATAATATGGAATAATCTGAGAAGGGAGTGTCATTGAGGGATTGTCTAGATCATGTGAGCATGTCTGTCATTAGGAATTGATTTAATACTATTTCTATGTAGCAAAATAATAGTAGTAGGTTTCCCCAGTGGAAGCAGCATACATTGGTCTTGATGGTGGGAAAAAAGGACACAAAATTGGATGGATGGATGAGGGGAGGTAGATCTGGGATGAGTTGGGGGAGCAGAAGAGAATATGGTCAAAATACATTATTCAACAACATATAATACAACAAATCCTGGAGTAACTCTAACCCCCTGGAAAGTAAAAAGTACCATTGTCAGAGTAGGGGATGATGTCAGGGAGCACTCGAGAGAGGGATAGCAGGGTACAGTAATCAGATAGGGAGAATAGGAAAAACTATGGGCTCTAACTAGGGATGGAAGAGGGCGATAAATAAGGAGGGTAACAATGAGAATGTCTGAAAAAGTAGTAATTATCTACCTAAAAATCTCATAATACACATTAGTCTGTGTATAAATAAGCATATATGGTTTCAATGATTTTTTTCCATCTGGACTGACAATGCTCCTTCCAAGAGCCAAGACCATCATCTAACAAAACTCAGCACCAGGCAAGAGAAGTCCTCTTTTGAGTTGTTAGGGTTGTCCAAGAGACTCCAAAAACATTGCAGGCTATTGATATTATCCTTGGGTGTCCTCTAGAGAGAGAAGATAAGTCCCTATTACTGAAGATAGCATGCACTTCAGACAGTGAGCCCAGAGACCCGTGAGCTAAAAGTGACCTGAATTCCTACTACCTGAGAAGAACTAGCTTATATGGTACAAGAAATCACCATGCAAGCTTCCAAAGGAGGGAAGCAAACAACAGTTATATCCAGCGATGACACTTATGAACCACAACAGAGACCACTGGCATGGTTAACCCTAAGAGTTCAATAGTGGCATGCATATCCTGACAGTAAACAACATCTCTCTAGTTGAACTTAAGATCTTCTCATCAAGAGGGAAGCCATGTCTGGTACTGGAAACCTAGTCAACAGCCCAGGGCTAGTGAAGTTGTGGGTCTTGGGGGAGAACCTACAATCACCACTTTACTAAACCAGCAGGATACCAAGATATATTCTAAATATTTGTCCTTATACCACTCATCAAGGAACTTCTCTTTGCAACAGAGACCATTAAAAACTCACAACCTTTCAAAGTGCAGAGTTGTGAAGACCAGTCCCAACAGGTACATCTACAATCCAACCCCTTCACCAAAGGCCCAGGGATCATTTTGGAAGAGGAGACATAAAGACTGTAAGAGCCATAGGATAAAGGAGTTTGCTGTGAGATTGTGTCTTCTAGTAATGCCAGAAGCAACACTCAAAAGTCTCACTAACATGACTGCCTTAGCATGAGCTGAGCAAGGACAACAGTAGACATACTAAAGTGGATGGAGGAGATCTCAGCTCTACATAAAGAACTACAGACAACTAAGGAATGCTGAGAGTATGGAGATCATATCAATTGATTATCCAATACCAAATAGCCCCGAAAACATACATACCAGTAACATTATACAGACTGAAAGGTTGTATTTATGCAATGGGTAACACCCACTCAAGCACACAAGCATACATGTACATATGTGTATATATATGTATGTATGTATGTATGTACATAACAGCAATTAATGAACAAAGAGATCATGAATTTGAAAGAGAGAGAGGAGGAGAATATTGGAGGGCTTGGAGGGAGGAAAGGGAAGGGGAAATTTTTATAATTATAATCTCAAAAATAAAACTTAAAAAAGAAAGTAATATAGACACACCTAAAGTGTATAATGTAGGTTGTATTACGAAAATGAACCAGTACAGCAAAAACTAAATCTCAGACTCATCAAAGTACTTCCTTTCAGGTCCCTCCTATAGTAAAGAGATGCTTCACACTGATAAAATAATGATGCATTTCGTCTAATGGGGTTATTTCCTACCAATGAAAAGACACTCATTTAGCCCAGGGAGAATGTTGCCCAGCAGGCAGAGTAAACAAAGTTTCCTTCCTCTTATTTATAAATACAGGCTTTTTAGAAGTTTTGTGAGTCACTCAGGTTGTAATGATGAGAAATGGCTGGCTGGAAGTAGAAAAAAGTCTGAGTTCTTCCTAAAAAACAAAAACAAACCAAAAACCCTACATTGTATAAAGTTCTTATATATATATATATATATATATATATATATATATATATATATATATACTTCTTTATTGATTTTTTAGGATTTTCCCATCATCCACTCTAGTCCCGCTCACCTCCCAGTTCCTCCATATTCTCCCCTCATCCTTACAGCATCCCTCCCCCAAATTAATTAAAAATAACACATAACAAATAAAAAAAAACTCTACCTCATTCCCGTCTTTCCAACACATTCATTCATCCTAGTGCAGTATACCCTTTTGCCCAATCAGCCCCACCCACATAATGACTCATTTCATTGAGTCATTGGTTTGGTTCAAGGGTTCTGCACACCATCATCACTGGACCCTCACCAAAGCTCCACTCAGATATCCTGCTTTTGCCCCCGAGTCATGGAGATCCTGCGGTATTGTTCCACAGGACCAGTCCCTTCATGCACTGCATTCCAACAGGTCATAGGTGGAGTAGATGTTAGGGTGGGCCAACCCGAGGCCCAGGATGTGGGTCTTGCTTGTAGTTGAGCTGGTTGGTCCAGGCCGCTGGGACCAGCCACTCAGGTTAGGGGCAGAGCTAGCTCTCCTAGGCCCATGTCATCAGGCCAGTTCTCCTACACGCATGGTAAGTGGTGGGACCATCTCTTCTGAGTATGGGGGTTAGCTCTCCCATAGGGATGCCGGGCCAGCTCTTCTGCTGCAGTGTCCAGAGACGGGCAGGGCCAGCAATCTTAGGGTCAGTGAAGGGGCATGCCGTGGCTCAGCACAGGCCCTTGGATTTCAATGCACATGATTTCTATGACCCCCTGTGGTAACACAGATTATGAACATTATCACAGACCCCAACTGCAGCAGGAACACGGACCCAGACATGCCCTTAGCAGCAGCTTGGGTCCAGACATCACCATGGCCCCAGTGGCAGCAAGGCCCTGGGACACAAACATGTTCTCAAGTGGCTGTCCAGACCCTGGGCATCCACACAGCCCCTGGTGGCAGCAGGAGCCATGGATGGACATCAATCCAGACTCTGACTGCTGCTGGGTAACAGACCCAGACATGGCCCACTATTTTTTTTATATTTTTTCAGCTAATAAAATAATTGCATTATAGACAGAAAAGTGTACTTTTATTCATATTAGTTATATAAATTTAAGAATATTGCTTTTCATGAAAAGTAAAACAATACTTGGACACATTAGAAAAAAATCACTAAACTCATTAATTCTAAAATTATTATTTGCTTTAACCTGAAAGTGTTATTCATTTTTAAAAATATAAATAATTAAAATTTAAATAAACATTCAAATTTGTTCATATTGAAGTTCAAGGGCAATTTTATTAGTGGTTAAGAGAAAACATAGTACAGGTTAGGTGAAAATCTTGGCAACTGTCAGGAGGAGTTGGAGAGAAAGTCATTTTACAAATAGAAATAGACTGCTTATTAAGAAAGAAAGAGGAAAGGAAAGAAAGAAAGGAAGGAAGGAAGAAAGGAAGGAAGGAAGCAAAAGCGCTCTCAAGGATGGACATTGGCTTATGAGCTGAGGAGAGAGCTCAAGAAACTTGTTCATATGATTTTAGAACCATATTTATGACATTGCTCTATGTTTTTGTGTTCAGCTTTCCCAATTTTTACATTTTATTATGAATTTATAAACAAATTTATTTTAGGCTCAGAGTAATGTCGGATGAGTGAATGTTTGACTGGACTTGTCAGTCTTCCATTTACTACCACATTAACTTACATATACATTCAGAATCTAGTATTTCTAGATGATAAGGCTTTTAAAATATACACTTGGCATACATATTTATAATGTATTTTTATATATAATTCTTTTTTTTTTTTTTTTTTTTTTTTGGTTTTTTGAGACAGGGTTTCTCTGTGTAGCTTTGCGCCTTTCCTGGAACTCACTTGGTAGCCCAGGCTGGCCTCGAACTCACAGAAATCTGCCTGGCTCTGCCTCCTGAGTGCTGGGATTAAAGGTGTGCGCCACCACCGCCCGGCAATATATAATTCTTTATAATTTTTATTTAACTGAATATATATATGTATATATATATATATATTTAAAATGGCATTTATTTAGAAAGTGACCTCTTAGATCTCTGAATCCTGAGTCACTCTCTTACTATATGTAGGAACAAGAGAGATGCTGTAGCTCACTTTCAGAGTTCTGGAAGAAGAGAAAACTTTTAAGCTAAAATTATCATTGCTCAAATATGCCTAGCCCCCTTTACAATGCTGAAGTCATGGTTTTATAATTGCACATTGAGTTATAATAAATTTAGAAGTATGAAAAAGGAAAATAGGAACATAAACAATTTGAGTTTCTTTCCTTCTTTTCTCTTTCCATCTTTCAGTGTATATTATTTTAGTAAAAAAGTAGTAGCGTGAAATTAAAAGGGCTGTACTGGTCTTTCCCATATCCATCATTTTTCTAGACTATCATTGTTAAATCCCACTGTGGATGATCTCTGGCCAGAACTTGGGTAAACTCTTAGGAAAGTAAACACAAGTAAATTGGTACTTTCTGAACTGATTTTAGGGTATTACATAGTTTCAAGTGGATATATAAGCAAAATATAGGGCCAGTTATTTAATCTTGGTTGTATCTGTTTGCCCTAGTTAACCCTAACTATAAACTTGATATAGCTTAGTCACTGAGAAGGAAGTCTCAACTGAAGTTCTGCCCAGATTAGATTGACCTGTGGGCATGTCTGTGAAGGATTGTCATGATTGTTAATATTATGGAGTCCAGCCTAGTGTGGGCTACAGCATTCCCTCGGCAGGTGGTCCAGAACTGTAGAAAAAATCTGGCTAGGTATGAGCCTGTGAGCCAGCAGGCAGTGTTCTCTCATGGTTTCTGCTTCAAGGTTCTGCTTGGCTTCCCTCGTTGGTGGGTTGTGATCTGAAAGCAGAAGCCAAATAAATCCTTTACTCTCCCTAGTTGCTTTTGGCCAGAATATTTTATCATGGCAACAGAAAGGAAGCCAGGACACTATTCAAACTGAAGCTTATGACCACTCTTTCAAGCTCGTTCAGCAGAACTGTGTCTAATGGACTCTTATTTGGGCATGAGAGAGATTAATACAACTTTCTAGTGGGACTAATCTTCAGTTTATGAAACAGGAACATCGAGGGTGGCAGTGATTCAGGTGGTGTTACCTATTTCATCTCAGTATCCATATCAAAATAGTACCATTATCAGTAAAGAGATGAGATGTATCTCCCCCCCCCCCCACCTTTTTTTAACTACACTGTATTATGCTTATCTTAGTCTAGAGGTTGCAAATCAACAGCAACCATGATGGATCAACAGATGTATTGTGTTGGGCCCATGAAGCATATAAACAAGGGCTTCATTAGGTTAGAATGATATTAGTTACTACAAATAGGTTTTATATAAAAACAAGAATATCTGGTTCTTGTGAAAACCCAGGGCATTTGGTGAAGCCAAGCCTTTGTTGTTTTTATATTCACAGTTGTGGTTGAATAGCTGTTCCCATCTTGAGAAAGAGACAAAGTATGGTATAGTTCTCAGTACTGCCTATTTTTACTTGATGGGAAGATTATTTATTAGATAAAGCCCACAGGGATACCCAAAAGGAACAAACACCACTTTCTTCTTAACTTCTTTTTTCATTTTTATTCAATTTCATATTACCTGTTGTAACTCTTTAAATTTTGTAATGTCTGTTTTATATCATTCTTATGAATTTTGGTCAGTCATATATGTATATGTATATGTTTATGTATTATATCACACACACGTATATATTATATACATATATGTATATTACACACACACACACACACACACGTATTATTTTTACCTAGTACCCAGTATAGAAGTAAACTTATGCTCTTTTTTCTTCTATCTTCTTAGAGGACTCTGAGACTATTAGGATTTTTCTTATTTTTACTTACTAATTTCTAAATATACCATGTACATTTGTACTTTTAAAAACTATATAAAGAATGTATGTTTTAGAGATATATGTATATTCTTACACATATGTAAAATCATAACAGGTTAGATATAATGAGACCAATAACAATAGTTCTTTCATGTAAAAGAACAAAAGTTCTTTCTTTCAGGGGCTGGTGAGATGGCTTAATGGTAAAGTAGCTGTCATGGAAGCCTGAAGACCTGGATTTGATCCCTAGAATCCAAATAAATGTGGAAAGAAAGAACCCATTCTACAAATTGTCCTCTGACCTCCATATTGTGCTGTGGTGTGCATGTATCCATATATACATTAAACACACACACACACACACACACACACACACACACACACACACACACACACACGGGGGGGGGGAGAGAGAGAGAGAGAGAGAGAGAGAGAGAGAGAGAGAGAGAGAAAGAGAGAGAGAGACCAAAAATACTAAAATAAATTTAAAATAACTAGTCAATTTTAAATTATTTCCTATGTGGCTTGTGCCCTCCATCTTTCTTTTAAAATCTTGATTTTTTTGTTTGCTTGTTTGAATAAGGCAGGTGGTTTTCTTGCATTTTGGTGATTGCTTCTCTCTGGTGTAGTTAACATTTTTTCATGTTTTCTGTATTTTGTATGAATCATTGGATAATCTAGAAATTTAATTGAGTTTGAACCTTTTTTTAAAATCAAGAGTACTTCAGAAATAGTATTATGTTCTTCCATCTAAAGGGATGTAGTCATCTGGTTTTTTGTTTCTGTTATGCTAGAAGCCATTGAGCAATTATTAGGCAATTATATAATTTATATTTAAACATTAATAACTCAAAATAATAAAGTAGAATTGAAAAAGGCCCAGCTGAACTTGAGAAATTTAGGGGAAAGAAAATTATTCATGAATGATCTTATTAAGGAAAATTTGATGGAGATAGTAGGTCTTTTTTTTTTTTTTGGTTTTTCGAGACAGGGTTTCTCTGTGTAGCTTTGCACCTTTCCTGGAGCTCACTTGGTAGCCCAGGCTGGCCTCGAACTCACAGAGATCCGCCTGGCTCTGCCTCCCGAGTGCTGGGATTAAAGGCGTGCGCCACCACCGCCCGGCTGATAGTAGGTCTTTTTAAAAATTAATTAATTTATTGTTCATTATTGTTTTGCCTGTGTAAGGGTGTAGGTCCCCTGGAACTGTAGTAACAGACACTCATGAGCTGTCATGTGGGTGCTGGGAATTGAACCCAGGTCCTCTGGAAGAGTAGTCAGTGCTCTTAACTACTAGGCCATCTCTCCAGCCAAAGATAGTGGGTCTTAAAGGTAGGCTTTAAAGAATGTGAATGATTCTGGTAAAAGGATATGATTCATTAGCCAGTTTAGGTTAATTTATATAGTGATAATAAATATAGTCAGCAATAACAATGATTTATTTATTGCTATTGTTTACCTGTTCATTGTAGGTCAGCCTGTGTGGCCTTGTTCCATATGTTTATATAAGGAGTCAGGCTGATAACATAGCTTCTATCTGGAATGTTTCTGGTCTCAGAAGAAAAGAGACAATTTTGGAACAAGATAATAGTTCTTCAAGTTCTATTTGAAAATGGCATATATCACATCTAACATTTTCTTTTCCCAATTTTTAGGTTATGCAGATATCAATAACTTCAGGCATATAGTCAATCTTTCCCTATGTCAGGGGAGCAAGTATTTTTGTGACAGGAAAAGACGAAAAGTAAAAGGGTATTTTGGGCGGGGAGAAATAGTTTTTGACATTCTGAGAAAATATCCATGAACAACTACTTATAGGCAAGGTTGATTTTGACTTACAGTTTCAGAGGTTTAGTCACCAGGGGCGCAGTGAGGCAGAATATCATGGTGAAGGGTGAAATAGTTTAGCTCATGACAGTTGCGAAGCAGAAAGGGAACGAAAAAAAGATGAGGCCAGTAATAATGTGTGTCTACAATAACTACTTCTCCCAACTCAACCCCTATTGCATCACACTATTCCCAGGCAGACGTGAGCAAATGTCAAGTGACCCCAGATTGGGAACCAATGACAGACCAAGAAAAGGATATTGTCAAAGACCAGCTTGATGAGCCAATGAATTTTTTGGGGGTTACTTAAAAGAATATGGGCAAGAGGTTATTTACAGGACCAAAAATTACTTAAGAGACAGATATATCACCAAAGCTCACCCAGCATGGGTGACAGCTCACAAAGACTGTAAACCTGGAATACATTGCACAGCCTGTAGACAGCTCAACATGTTGGAACATGTCCTTTATAAATAGTTTAGTTGGTTTGTGCCTCTTCCATCCAGGCAGCTCTGCTGGTCCCTGGTTTTTCTAGGCAGCCTAGGTGGTCTCTGTTGCTTCCAGGTTGTTAGGCTGATCTGAGAGTCTTCTTAGGCAACTCACCTGTCTGAGAGTGTCTTTGAGTAAGTAGCTCTTAATGAATGCACACTTGGGGAGGGAGGAGCCTAATGAATCTGGCCAGTTTCAGGTGCTCCCTGAAGCTACTGTGAGTTACTTACTTTTTGAGCTTCATGAGAGTCCTTGCAGAAAGGAGTGTTGCTGACTCCTTAACATTAGGTTGTTTTACCTCACTGTAATGGTCCCATGTTTCCCTAGAATGCAGAAGGTTTTAATCTCAGAGGAAATTGTTATAAAACAGCTTTACCTCTTAGATTCCATGATATCTCAATAACAATGCTGTTATAAATCCATCAATGCTTTAATTCTTTGATCAGAGACCTCATGATTCAGTCAATTCCTAAAAACCCTACTCCAAATACTGTGTTGGGGAGGCCAATACCGTAAGCCTCTGGGAAACATTGTAGGTCAAACACAATAACAAACCATGGATTTATGTGATGCATTTGAGAGTTATCAGAAATAGAAGATGTATAATGTCTGCATAGAATAGAGATTTTAAATTTTAAAGGAAGGAGGATATCAACTCACATTCAGCTAACCTCCCATCTCACTGAAGGTTTAGACTTCTGACCTGAGGAAGTTGGGATGGAAAGTTCTATCTCATTGCTATCCAGTAGAAATACACCATGAACCACAAATATAATCTACATATATATCATTTAAATATATATATCATTTAAATCTGCTGTTAGCTGCATTGAAATATGAAGACAGATGATGAATTTTAATGCATATTTTAAAATTCAATGTATCTTATTCAATATTCTTTTTTTTTGAGACAGGGTTTCTCTGTGTAGCTTTGTGCCTTTCCTGGAACTCACTCTGTTATATTCTTGTATGGGGGTGTAGGTCAGGGGTGGAGCAATTGATTACAATATCCTGTTGCATTTTTTTTATTTATCATTGTTCCCAGCATCCAGTAAAGAAGTAACAAGGATTTTTAGAGCAGTTAATTATAAGCAGAGTAGCAGTAGGTTGGTATTATGACTTGATTTGCAAAATAGAATATTTAACAAAGACAAAACAGTAATGATTTATAAGAAAGTGTGAAACTGAGAATATTAGGCCTCAAGTTTCTCAGACAGACTAAGGAGCAAAGAAATAATATATAATGACCCATAAAGAAGACAAAAAGGCAAATAGTATCCTGTGGGGAGAGCCAGAATTTCTAATTAAAGATGTTATTGTAATATTATAATAAGTAAAAGTGTAGTACATTAGATAACTTTAAAGAAGACACATTCCTCTGGACAGAAGAACAATTAGATGGGTATAATAAAGATAGGTGATGAAGTGGGGAAGATTTTATACCAAAGTCACTTAAAGAATCCTAACATAAATCATAGAGGTCTTATGGATGGGGAATTAGGCATCAGGAGCTTGTATGAGACATTTATGGATTATAAATTAATGAAAAGTAGTTTTTGTGTTATTGGGAGTAGGTAAGAATATACCATGTAAGAATAGTACTCTGAACAATTTCTGGCCATTGCCTTAAATGGGTGGGGTTTAAATGATACCTGGAATGGAGGGATTTAAATGAGAGCGCTCTAGAATAGGGAAATGATAATGAGGACATTTTCAAAGCAAGCATCTGTAGCTTTTGATGGCTGTGATGTAGAAAGAGAAGTTGCCTTGACAGCATTTCTAACGATCCATGATTTCCTAAGTCCTTGTATAGCTTGCTTTTAGGCTTGAAAAATTCTGTTAGGTTTGTTTGTTTTTAGTTTTTTAGACATGGGGCTTAGGTTTAGAATGTAATGGTAGCTTGCTTAAGATCACACAGCTGGTGAATAGTTAACAAGATATAGTTAACACCAAAGAACATTTCTGTTCCTTGTATGTATCTTTCAAAAGATGCAGAAGAACAAGATTAAGCTTCAGTTTTTATTGACAGAAATAGGAGAATCCTATGTGGAAATGGTTTTGTTGTAGAAAGGATAGATTTATTTTAGGCACTTAAAATTTCAGGTAACAATGAGATAGTTGTATGGACATGATGATGGTGCTGCTAGAAATGTGAGATCTGACTCTGAAAGAGAGCCTGGAGAGGAAATAAAACCAAATACAGTATGTGAAGTTGAATGTATAAATATGGATACATACTATTGAAAGATTAAGTTGTATATAAAATCAATATGTATTTGAAGATTCTGAAAAAATGAGACATGAAGAAATTTTTACAAAATCTAAATATTATAAATATTACAACATGTACATCTTTGTAAGTAATTTTGCTATATACTTAAAATTGTATGCATATATTGAGACTAGTATATATATAAAACTATATATTAGTTTGTTAATATATACTATATGTAATATACTATGGGGTAATTCACATTATATTGGTTCTAATAACATTGTATGAGGGTCTTTGGTCTCAAAACATGAATAATTGATAATTTTAATATACAGTATAATATTCTGTCTTATAAATGAAAAGACATTATATGTAAATATTATAGACATATAGTAGTCTGGAAAAGGTAGTATATTAAGTTGCTGAGGCTTCATCGGGAATTCCAGGTTTACATTTTAAATATTTATTGAGATACTGCTTTGGCCAAATATTGTTCACAGATACTATGTTATTTATTCCTCTAATGAACATTTTAGGTTTATTTATTTTTTTCTAGATAGCAAAGTCATTGCATAAGATCTTTATGTAGTATGTTCATAATTATAGTAGTATCATTTTTATAACACTTTAGAATATCCCCAGAAATTTTATATACATGATTTCCATTAGTGCAAAGGTTGTTGTATGAAATGTATGCTCTGTGCCACAGAATTCTAAAATTTATTTAATAAACATAGTGTATCATCATTATCATCATCATCATCATTCTTCTACATGAAGAATGTGAGACTCATGAATTTATGTGGCTTGTCTATTTACTCAAAGGTATATGATTAAGACATTGACAGATCATAGATAATTTAAAGTCTGCTAGTGTGATTAGTACTGAAATCAGCCTAGCCTTGACAAAAGTTAGAAAAACTAGCTAAAAGAATATAAAATATGAAAAACAAGTGTAACCTTCACGTTGGTGTTTGTATTACTTTTTCACTATGACCAAAATAACTGACAGATATCTGAAGGGAGGAAGGGCTTATTTTGTCTTAAGCCCTCAGAAGGTTCAGTTTTTTATAGTGGGAACAAGGCAGAGAGGGCATATGGTGGCCAGGAAGGAATCACAGAGAAACCCCTGAATTTTATTATTTCTTGCCATTTGCTGTATTTGTGGTTATCTTCTTGTTTTTCTAGAGCTTTGAGGCAAAACATTAGGTTATTTGAGAATCCTCTGATTTTTACAATGTACTCAAGTATGTCATTTTGAAGATTTTTAAATGAATAAAACTTTAGAATTTTTTGTTTGTTTGTTTGTTTTTCGAGACAGGTTACTCTGTGTAGCTTTGTGCCATTCCTGGATCTCACTCTGTAGACCAGGCTGGCCTTGAACTCACAAAGATCTGCCTGGCTCTGCCTCCTGAGCGCTGGGATTAAAGGAGTGCGCCACCACCGCCTGGCTCAAATCTTCAGAATTTTAAAAAGAAATTTTTGTTATGTGTATGAGGATTTTGTTATGTGTATGTGCACCATGAGTTTGGTGCAGTGGGGGCTGGAAGAGAGCATTAGATCCCCTGGAACTGGAGCTATAGATAGTTGTTCGCTACTATGTGGGTGCTGAGAACTGAATTCTGGCCCTTGGCAAGAGTATATTCTTTTAATTGCTGAGCCCCAGTTTCTGATTTAGTTAGTTTGTTTTCAATACATTCTGACCACAGTTTTCCCTCCTTCCACTCCTCCCAGTTGCTGCCCCCAAGGTCTCTGATTTTTTTTTGTGAGTGCTTATAAGGTATAAACTCTCTTTTATGACTGACTTGGCTATATGCCAGAGGCTCTGTTAAGTTGTTTGCACTTTCATTTTCATTTGACTCTAGAGATTAAAAAATTTCCTCACCCATGTCTTCAATGACTCACTGTTCATTAAACAGTATATTGTTTTATGTACAAGTGTATGGATGTTTTCTGAGGTTAGTCTTACTGATTTCTAGTTCTATTCCATTGTGGTTTGATAGAATGCAGAGAATAATTTTGTTTTTTAAAAAAATTATTGGGGCTTGCTTTGTGGCCTATAACGTAATCAACATTAGAGAAAGCTCTACACAGTACCGAGAATAATATGTATTATTTATCTGTTGGGTGAAATACGTGTTAATTACAGTTTATCTGTGGTACAGTTTATCAGTGAAGTTTCTTTGCTGCATTCAGTTTGGCAGTTCTATCTGGATTTGAGGGAGGATATATACTTTTAATGTCTTTTAGTGGTTGTTTTATTGTAGTCTATCTTGGGTTTTTGTGTATGAAACAGCCTTTCTTCTTCCTCTGTGTGTATCATTCCTGGACAAGAACTATATAATGACAACACCAACTGGCATGCTAATGTGGTTGGGGAAACTCCATAAAGTATCACCCCCCCCAGATGAAGAGGTACAGGCAGTCAATGACTACTGAGAGAGGGAGAATCAGTTTTCTCCGTGGATGAGCTTTTATGTAGGTTGTCTGATCCCAAGTGGTCACTCCTGGACACATGTATATATAAGCAATGCTAAATGGACTTAGTAGGTTGTATATGCATGTGTGTATATATATATGTGTGTGTATGTATAGTTATATATGTACTAGTAATATTTAAAGAGGAGGTAATGAATATGGGGACAAATAAGAGGACACAGGAAGAGTTGGAGGGGATTTGAGTGGGGAATAATGTAAATGCAGTATTCATGTATGAAGTTTTCAAGAAAAACAAAAGAAGTAGTATTTTATATTATGTAGTGTTGGCTTAGTTACCACAATTTGCCTTAACTTGTGTTTATATTGAAATAGTCATATTTCTCTATATATCTTAAGATAGTTTTCCTAGACATAGAAATTTTGGTTATCAACAATTTACATTCAAGACCAGGAATATATCATTTCATTCTTTCCTAGCTTTTAGTTTACTAAGAACAGATCTATTATTCTGATATTTTGGCTTCTGTATGATGTTTGGCATTCTTATTTTACATCTTTTAGTATTTCTTCTTTGCATTTTTTTTTGACATCTTGACTATGATGTATCACAGAGAGTTTCTTCTCTCATGACTGTTTGGTTTTTTTTTTTATATCTGTTTGTTTCTCTAGGTTTGGAATAGCATATCTAAACCATTAGCTTTTTATTTATTTATTTTTAAAAAAGTTTTTTTTTTTTTTTAAAATATGTGCTTCCCCTTCTGCCCCCCTTCTCTCCCACTTCTTCCCCCCAATCCATTCCCCATCCACTCCTCACAGAGGGTAAAGCCTCCCTTTGGGAGTCTACGAAGTCTGGCATACTAAATTGAGGCAGGACCAAGCTCCTCCCTGCTGTGTCAAGGCTGAGCAAGGTATCCCACCCTAGGGAATGTGTTCCAAAAAGTCATTTCATGCACCCAGGATAAGTCCTGGTTCAACTGTCAGGGGCTCTCCAAACAGATCTAGCCACATAACTATCACCCACATTCAGAGGTTCTAGTTAGGTCCCATGCTTGTTCCCCAGCTGACAGGCCATTATCTTTTATTTTAGCTTTTTCTTGTATTCATTTTCTTAGGTTTGTTGTCTTAAGTGTATCCCAGGCTTCTTAAAGTTTTCTGCTTGTGTTCATTGATTCTTTTTCTTTATGCATGCCTATATGTACTCTTGTCTTAACTTTGTCCTCCACCCCTAATATTTATTCTTCTGCTTGGTTTCGGCTATTGATATTTATTTAATCGATTGGTTCTTTAATTTTCAGAACTTATGTTTGCTTGCTTTTCAGGATCTTTAGTTTCTTGCTGAATTTTGCCTTCTACTAATTCTTTCATCTACTTTTGGTAACTTTTTGTCTGTATTGTGAATTGATTTAATAAGTTTCTTTCCCATGTTTTGTATTAATTTTCCTATATGTTTGAGTCCTGTAATTGGTCTTTGAATCTTTTTGAGAATAGTATTCTGAACTCTTGTTTCAACATTTCAGTTACCCTCATCTTCACTTTCTGGTGTTGAGTGACTGTCAGTTTGTAGAATTGTCACACTTTTTTTTGTGGTTGTTATTGTTATGCTTTGCACATCTGAGGTATATGCATTTTCTGGCTTGTGGCTTTCCCTGACTTTTCATACAGTTTTTTGTTTTTTTTCTGAGTTCTATTGGTGGTGGGTTGTCTTCACTTGGTTTATGTTCAGGGAGAAAGTCCACTGCAGTAATAATTGTGATGATTTAATACAAGTCTTGGTAGTTAGTGGCTGCTAGTAAAGATACTGCGCTCTTGACTTACATGTCCTGTGAAGTTTGACAGCAGAGTGGTCCTAGGAGCCTGTTAGCCAGTATGCTGCCTTTGGTGAAAGATTTCTGCTTTTCATAACAATTTGCCCTGATGTGCTTAAGGATACAGTTCCCAGAGATTCCAGTTTACCAGAAGTCATTTTGAGGTGGTACCCCATTTCTTATACTTGAATAGCTCCTTCTTGAGCCTTACTTCCATTTAGCAGACTTCTATTCTCCTATACTGCCCTGGGATCCCTGGTCTTGCACTAAAGTTTTTCTCAGACGTCTGATTCACATATCTGGGCCTGTGTTACTCTGCTGTTTCACCCCTGGGGCCAGCCCGTGCTCTACCCAAGGCATGTGCTTATTTAATTTTTAAAACCAGCTAAGCAATGTCTTTTTATTTGAAACCAAGGAGAATTTATGTAACTTCTTTAAATGTCTAAGTTTAAATCACCTTACTGATGTTACTTTTGTTTGACCAAGTTCTAAAATTGTAAAAAAAAAATCTGTTTTTTCTTTTCTATACGTGCATAAAAGAAGTGAGCTTGTCAACTGGTAAAAATTAAGGTAGTAATTGACTCAATGCTACTAAATGGATGGAAGCACTACAACATCCTAAGAGAATCGGCAAGGCGTATTTATTTTTGTCACGTCTTCTAATTGATCTTATATTTCTGAAATATTTTTAATAGAGGAGTAAAATAACATAATTAAGATGTTTGAGTAGAAGTTTTTTTTTTATTATTTATTTTTATACGAATCTTACTGCCTACTAGTTAGGAGCAGAGGAGTTTCCTTTAAACCTCAAGTACTCGTGTAAAAGAAAAAAAAAATCTGCAAAGATAGCAGAACAGTTGATTTTAAGTATTGTAAAATACAGCAAAGTTACAACTGCTCTTATTAAATGAACCAAGGACGTATTACATTGACTCATAGATTTGAGTACCTGGAAGTAAAAATAGGTATTCAAACAAGCAATTTTTAAAAATAAAAAGCAGAAAGGAAACACAGGAGTTATTGGAAGGTTGTACTGAAAAGACAGATCTACTTATCTTCTTCATATTATGCTAGCATCCTTAACTCATCTAGAGTACAAGTCATTGCTCAAGTTAAGCATTCCCTCTAGCTAGTGTTGTAGAATTAAGCTTTTGAAATAGGGTGTAGTTGGGATTTCTTTGCCTCACTTTATTTAACTTTTCATTCACATTCTATACCTGTCAGCATACAGGAAAAAGTCCTCAAACATCCCTTTTAATTGACAAATGCAGGTTTCTCTTTGTTACCTGAGCTCTCTGTATTTTATGTCACTATTACTTATTCTGTCTTTCCTAAGTAAATCATAATATAGGTAGACAAAAATGAAATGATTTGAAGACAAAGTGTACCGCTGCCATAAGGACCAGCCTCCAGCAGTGCAGGGCTCCATGGGGATCCCCACAGTCAGCAAACTAAACTTATCTGAGGGACTAAGGGAAAAGACACACATACTCTCTTGATGGTTTCTTTTGACTTTTTCTTTCTTCTCCTTTTTCTTCTATGTCTTTCTTGCTGTTTTTCTTCTCTCATCCTTGATGTTTTCTTTTAACTAACTTAATTTTTTTCCTTACAGCTTATATACCCCAGTAGAGTCTTTCAAGCAATATAAAAATTACAGTGTAGCTACATTCAGTTTTTTAGGTGAATGATTACAATGAATTCAAGTAAAAAAAGTGTTTTATTCATATTATAGGTGAAAAACAAGTTGTCCCAAGAATCCACATACATTCATGTCCAAGCAACTTGTTATAGATTAACATATTGTAAGCAAGCAAGGCATTTTTCTCAACCAATTATTTTTCTATGCATTTTGTAGTTACAAAGAAAGTATCAATTATTATTTATCTCAAAAGTTAATCTTATAAGAATCACAAATCTAAACTTTTATATATGAAAAAGAACCAGTCAGCTCTATTTTAAATCCTCAGGGTGCATACCCACTCATCAATAATTTTAATATCAGGAATCTGAGGACAGAAATGGGTACAAGGAATTATTTATCATCCCATCCTAGCAATTAAGGCATGTCAGGTAATAATAATTGGGCTGCTTTGTTTTTATTCCCTGATCTTAACTAGTCCCTCATTCAGCTATGTGCCTTTCTAAAACTTTAGATTGTCTTCTTGGGTTTTTCACCTCAAAGCTATTTGACAAAAACATCTTAGTCTAACCTAAGTTATTTTCAAAGCATTGTTTCAGCTATGATGCACTCTGAAACCTGTGAATACATCTCCCAACATGAAGTTAAAAGAACTTAAACTATTTGGGCTACTGGGATTCAATAGTTTTTTCTTAATCATTAACTTAAGCCACAGTCTATATGGCTTCTCAATAGAAACTCATTTGTTCTGGATGTGTGACGCTTCCTTGTTTTATTTTTTATCCTTTGTAGCCTCCGCTTTATTAGAGGCAGGGGCAACATTTTATCCTACCTTTACCTATGTTAATTTTCCCACTAAACTGACCTCTACCATAATTCCTTACTATATTTATTAAAACCTCCCAATCATCAAAATCCTATTTATACTAACATTATTATTGAGTAAAATCATTGCTTTAGTTAAACAGCACAGCTTAGGAGGAAATCATCTTCATAATCCACAGGTAAAAATGTCCAGTAGAATAGGATATTTTCAAAAGATGATCATACTGCATTAAGGGCAGTGGGGATTTCCCCATGCCCATTCACGCCATGCCAGATACCAGAGAAAAATAGCAGCAGCAAACATACAAAGATATAGCAGTAGCAAGAAACATTCTGGTGTTGAGGCTTTCTGAGCCTTGCCTATCTGAGATTCACCCATAGGGATTTATTTCCTGGTGGGCTAATCCCCTGAAATCAGTTGCCATCTGCTGCTGCTCTGACATGGCCATAGGCAAAAGTGATTTGCTCACATTGTCTAAATGTGCTTTTCTAGTTTATTTAAGGACTTCTCTTTCTCTACCCTACTGTTATATCTCTACTAAAAGTTTACATCCTCTTCTTCAGTAATCCGCTAACCTAGTTCCCTTTCTGTTTCTCTGATAAAATACCCCAACAAAAAGCAGTTTAGGGGTGAAAGGGGTTATTTTTATTCATAAGTCCAGGTTATAGTTCATCATAGCAGGGAAATCAAGGTGGCAAAAACTTAAAACAGTTAGGTGTGTCACTTCCAAAGCCAAGAGCAGAGAGAAATGAATGCCTTCATGTTTATAGCCCAGATAAGTTTTGTTTTCTTCAGTCTTACAGTCCAGGACCCAAACTCAGGTATGGGAGCTTCCCACAGTTGGCTGAGTCTTTCTACTCAGTTAATGTAATCAAGACAGTTACCTACAGATATGCCAACAGGTTCACCTGATGTAGGGTTCCTATTGAGATGTTCTTACAAAGTGTTTCTAGAATATGTCAAATTGAAATGAAAACTAATTCATCACAAAATTGTCTAGATGTATTTTTTTTTCTATTTTATCTAAAGACTTCTCTTTTCTACCCTGCTGTTAAATTGCTCCTAAAAGTTTATGTCCTCTTCAATAATCTCCCTAAACCCATGGTCTTACTTTTCTTTTACTATCTCTGAAGTGATTGTTTTACGTAGACTTCTCTTTTCAGTATCAGACTTACTTTCAATGTATTTTCTTTGCTAATCCATTTCATAACCTCATGTTTTCATTTTAATTATCAATCAATATATTATTTCTTGATGCCCTTAATTATATATATGCATATGTATGTGTATATGTCTATTTATGTATATATGTTTATGGGAGTTTCCTTTTTTGTTAATTTTTATCTGTGTTAAAACTGTTTAGTGATCTTTGTCTTTATTTCTGTGTTTATTAGTAAAGCACAAGCATTTGTAGGGCTTATTACTGAAGAAAAAGTGATCAGGATGAGCTGTTTGCCTTGGAATCTTTCAACAATCACTATCCATGGATAACTTCTTTTTGACTATTAGTATTTCCCAGAGAAGAATCCTTTCTAGTATGGAAAAGCTGGGTTGTAAGAATTCTTGTTGAGTTTGTGAAGGGGTTTAATAGATAGATTTTCTTTTAATCTTCCCAGTTTAGTAATGTTTTTCTGTCTGATTTTTAGAAAAATTTTATTAGCTTATATTAATCATGAATAGTAATTGTTTCCACTATGTTATTTTCATATCTGTGTATAATATATTTTGATCATATTTATTTTTCATTTTTCTCTCTTATTATCCTTCTGCTAATCCCCATTCACTTCCCAACTAGTCCCTTTTCTGTTTTCATGTCGTGTGTGTGTTTGTGTGTATGTGTGTGTGTGTGTGTGTGTGTGTGTGTGTGTGTGTGTGTTTGTTTTGATTAGAATTGTTTACAGGAGAGTGGATGAAGGGTTATTTACAGGTGCACAACCACCTTAGCAGTAGCTGCTTCAATGAAGAAAATGTCTTCCCCTCCCTTAGCAACCATTAACTGCTTATAGATCCTCATGAATGTAGACATCCTTCCATGGCAGGATTTCATTGGGCCCAATCTTATGTAAGCCTTGTGCAGCTATTAACAGCTACTGTGTGTTCTAGAGTGCAGCAGCCATATCCTGCCCAGAAGACTGCATTCCACAACACTCAGCTTCTTCTTTAGATTCTTACTTTTTTTTTTCTGCCCTTTCTTCTGTAATGTTCCATGAGCCTGGAAGGGGATGGTATAGATGTCTCATTTATGACTGAGCATCCAATACTCATTTATTCTCATTACTTTGACAAGTTTGCAGTTGGCAGCAATAACTTCAAAGAATCATAATTGTCTGATATTCTTTAGAGTGCACTGAACATTGTCTTTTCACAAATATTTCTGTTTTTAATGTTTCCTTTTAAAGTTAAATGTGCCTATGTGATGTGTCTTAAGTAATGAAATCCAATAGGATGTGATATGAATCACATCTGACCCATAACTACCATACTCACTGCAGTTTATAACAACTTTGTGAAACATGTGTGTGCATAAACAGAGGACCACTACCCTATAGAGTTGACTGTCTGAATAAGACATAAACTATTGTTATATCAAGGTTTTAGGTGTATAATATAACCTAGCAAGTGCATTATAAATCTATAAAATGTGTTTCTTGTCTTTTTATAATGGGAGAAAGCAGTTCTCCAGTGTGCTATGCAGTGGAGGTTATCTGGAGAATTGAAATTTTCCTGCTACAAACTCTTAACTAGTCCTGCTCCTTTTAGTTCCACCTGCACTTCCATTTTCAGGGTTACATTTGGACTTTTTTGGTGAGAATTCTCATGCCTCTAGGAATCACCTTATTCCTCCACAGAGTATAAGAATAGTCTCTGTATACTATTTGATAGCTTTCCAGTTTCCATCATTTTGTTACCATCATCTTCCTTTATCCTCTCCCATTGGTTTTATATGACCTTTTTTGTTTCATTTTATTGTCATTGTAATGACTTGGTCAAGTTATTTCACTATTAATAAATTATTTGTAGCATTTCCAGTGTATCGTTATCCCTAAACTTTGCAATATGCTTGGCCAAATTATTTTGTAAGTTATAGAAAATAAAAGAACAGTTTCCAAGACTTTGTACTCTGACTGACCCCAAAATTTTAGGCATTAATATGAACAAACTTTCCTCATTAGTGACAAATGTATTGAGTGTTTATGATAGATTATAAAATCTTGAAAGTATGGATTACAGATCTTACAATTTTGGTGTATTCAGTAGTATTTTATATTTTATTTATTTTGTTATAGTAAATAAAAGTTTAGTGCTGTGTTGTCTGATTTAAGATATTTTCACAGTTTGTTTATCATTTATGCATTACTTTCAGCTTAGTAGAATATGGCTTTGGAATATTGTCATTGAAACATTCCTAGTATGTTATTTGCAATGAGACTTATTATTATCAAATCTTTTTAAAAACGACTCTATGAGTCACAATATTACTCATTGAAAATTTAGATATGTACTTATAAATGTAAAAACACTGTCAAGAAATCTATTAAGAAGTGCATTTTTTATGATTTCAGAAGCATTTGAACTTTACCTGCTGTTCATTAGCTTTAGAATAAATTTTGACATTCAAGAATGGGAATCACATTTCATTAGTGTATGTTACTGATCTTCATTCAATTATTTGAATTTTTTTTACAAACTCCCATAAATCTGAAAAAATTGAATAGATGTTTAATTAGGTATTTAAAGTGTTGATTAATCTAAATTCTAATATTATTAAATTTCATGTAGTATTAGGTCCCCTGATAGTTTTGAACACATCTTAATTGTTACCACTCAGTCATATGTACTATTGTTAGACATATTTTTCTTAAAAACTTATTCCAGTAAAGTCTTCAAATAATGGGGGATGCAGTCTCAACTAAGACTCTAGTACTGGGACTGGGTTACATTCAATTGAATTGTTGACCAAAGCAGTCCTATGGAAATCCCAAACAACCCAGAATGTTGCCAGGACAATATGTTGCTCTTCACAAACTGACAACAAAACCCTGTCACTGAAGACAATGTCCACACAACTAATTGAATGTGGAGAGGTCAAGTTGGTGCCTACATAGAACCTTTACCTCGTGCTCTAGTGTCTTTGGTATAGGAAGGTACTCTGCAGGCTACTGAAAGGGAAATGTATACACCAACCCAGCCACATAACCTTTGATCAACAATGCTGTCCTTCCTGCAAAATATGCTAGGGCAATGGTGGCACAAAACTTGTGGGAGTAACCAACCAATGGCTGATTTGACTTAAGGCTTACTCCACGAGATGGAAGCCATACCTGACACTGATTGGGTGACCAAGAACCAGAGACTAGATTGCTCAGATACCTAGCATAAAACCAAATACTATTGGTCTTAAAAAGAAAGAGTAATGATAAAATGACTCCTAATGATATTTTGCTATATTCATAGATTAGTGTCTTACTCAGCCATCAACAGAGAAGCTTCCTCCAGCAGCAGATGGAAACTAATACAGAGACCCACAGCCAAATATTACAGGAGAGAGAGAGAGAGAGAGAGAGAGAGAGAGAGAGAGAGAGAGAGAGAGAGAGAGAGAGAGAGGACTGGAGAGGAGAGGAGAGGAAAGAAGAGGAGAGGAGAGGAGAGGAGAGGAGAGGAGAGGAGAGGAGAGGAGAGGAGAGGAGAGGAGAGTGAGAGTGAGAGTGAGAGGAGAGGAAAGATTAGTTTATGCCTTTTTATGGGACTCCTGAGTGTGTGAATGATTGGGTCTCTGATACTTGCACCTTCTCTTGTGCTCTTTTCCTTCGTTTGGTTTGCTATGTCCAAAATTGATGTGATGGCTTTTGTGTTATCTTATAGTTTAATTTGTTATGTTTTGTTGTTATCTCATAAGAGCCTGTGCTTTTCTACTGAGAGATAGAAAGAGAGTGGATGTGGATGGGAGGGAAGGTGGGGAAGAACTGGAAGAAGTAGAGGGCAGGAAAACTGTAATCTGGATATATTATATGAGAAAATTGACTATTTTCACTAAAAGGGAAAATTGTGTTATGAGGTAATGCCAACAGCAGACAAAATGTATCTTCAACAGGGAAGCTGGTGGACTGTGCAGGCCTCATCAAATCCAGTGAATTAATGCTTGAAAGAAAATTTAACAAATTATCTTAAATTATTACAGGAAACTATACATGCTATTACTTAGGAAGCAGAGCAGGGGGATTGGGAGTTCAAGACCAGCCTTAACTTTAAATAGGTTTGAGGGAATCATGAATTATATAAAACTCCATCTCACAACCTGTTCTACCATAGAGGGTAGAAGATTTCAGAAAAGCAAAAGAAAAATATTTTCTATAAGATTATAAGATAGATAAAAGAGACAAAGCACAGGATCCATTTCTTAATTTATGATTATGACACAGATTTTTTCCTGATTAGGGAATTGGTCTTAAAGGCTTACTTAATATAATAGCATACATTTATTACATGGATGGCACAATGCCCCCCCCAAACAAATACTAGTATTAGCTTTATGAGGACACTAAAGCACAGAAATGTTAAATTTCTGTAACTGGTTGACCAATTATTGTTGAGCCAAATTATTGAGTTATTGTTATTGTTATTATTATTATTGAACCAGACCATCTTAGTCCATTGTTTATGGGTGTATATGTAATAATAGATGCATACATATGTATATATGTCATATATATGTATTGCTTATATATAGGTTAAATTGTTTTAAATATTTTACAGTGGAAATAGAATAATTTTTTTTTCTGTAATAATGTCAATCAACAGATAATCAGATAACTGGAAGGGTTAGTTAAAATAGTGAATCAGAAAAATAGTCATATACAATTTAATGTATGTGAATATATATTCATTCTGTTATCTTTGGATAGTGGGCTCAAAGTTTCCTTTTGTTATTGTTCTCATTGTTAGAAGTCCATGTGGTTTTTTTGTTTTCTTTCCTGAAATTTGAGCAAAAATTGAAATTGCTATGGTTTTTAAGTGCTTCATAGTTATCTATTCTGTACTTAAGCCAACAAGGTGTTTTTTTTTGTCAATTTACCTTTTGGGTGTTTTTTTTTTTTCAGACATTCACCTTTGTTCCTCTTTAAATGGTCTCCTTTATATTTGTAATACAACAGTTGCTTTGTGATATTTAATTAAAATAATTACAATGACACATGCAGCTGGCATAAAGAGCCCTGCTATAATACAAACACTGAATCATTGGAAAACCTCATAACTTGATTCATAGTAGCATAAATGCAATGTACACCTGAGAACAGTTCCGTAATTTTGAACAATTAATGTGCCATGGTATTGGCTAGAGTAGTTTACAAAAGACAGGACGAATGCCAGTTTATTTTGTAGTTTCATTAAGGGGAGAACCATTTTATTTTTTGTTGTTGTCATTGTTTTGGAGTGTGTGTGTGTGTGTGTGTGTGTGTGTGTGTGTGTGTGATTGTTTTTGTGATACTGTCTCACTTTGTAGTACAGGTTAGCCTGAATTCATGAATTCCTTCTGCCTCAGCCTCCTGAGTGCTGGGATTATACATATGTGTCCAGCAAAGAGCAGTTTTATGTGGTACTATCTTGATAGTTATATGTACAGAAGAATCATAAGCAGAATCTAGAAGAGATTTGCACACTTATGTTTATAGCAGCATTATATACAGTCACAAGTATGTGGAGACAACCTGAGTATCCATTGGCCAATGAATGGATAAACAAAATGTGGCATCATACACCAGGGAATGTTGTTCAGTCTTGAAAGATAATCCTATCACATGCTATATAACCTGATCTTGAAGAAATTATGTTAAATGACATTAGCCAGTCAAGATGTGATAAATTTATATGATTCTATTTATATGAGGAATGTGAAATAGTCCAATTCATAATGAAAGTAGAATGGTAGTTACTAGGGGCTGAAGAGTGAGAAGTAGGGAACTGTTCAGTTAAGTGTAGAATTTCCACTGTAGAAAGCAGTGGAATATTATCTTCAAAATTCCCAAAGAACTTATCTGTACTTTGGAATTTTATGTTCAGCAATATTTTCAGTGAAATATCAGCATGGGTTAAAGTAATTTTCAGACACACAGGAAATTATAATATATATTTCTGTATATTTCTTCCTTTCTTGAAAATTGCTTAGGGATATAAACCAACAAAATTGAGGAAAGTATGCAGAAAGAGAAAATGGATCCAATTTTAGATGACATTAAGGGAAAACAGAAGGTGACTATCAATCAGTGAGTTTAGATATTGACTAGTTTTAGATTAATGTAGTAAGATATTAATAGTATATTCTTAGAAGAATACTTCTGGAGAAAATCCAGTACCCTTAACCATTTTTTACAGTGCATGGCTAGCTTCATTGTTTATTTATCAAGTAAGAAAAATAGAAAACCAATTAAAATAATAGTAGTAAAAGTAGAGCAACACCAATAATTTTTTAAATGAGGTGAAATAAAATATGGTACAACTTAAAGCAGTTGACAGAGGGTGAGAAAAGATAACACATTTTATCTTTATGCAAAGAATATTTTCTTCAGATGGACTCTGGCTTGTGGCACTAGACTCATGAAAAAGGAAATGCAATCCCAAGACCATCTGGTACTATAGATTTTATGTGTTAAGTAGTGTTAGCTGATTTACAATTGACTTTTAGAACATGATAATCACAATTGTTATGTCTATAGGAAATAATGTAAAAGAATGTAAAACTGACAACTTGAAACTAAAGATATAGAACATGGGAAACGGATGAAAAGTATAGGAATAAATAGGGACAGTTTCTTCACTTAGCAATGAATAATGTTGAAAAAATTAACTAGTGTAAGACAAGGATTAGAAATATGAGTGATATATACACACATATGTTTATAAAGTTAGGTTATAAATTACAAAATGTATGGGCAAATGTGGTGATATTTTATTTGTACTGAAATGTGGTGATTTTTTTTTATTTAATAAGACCATTTAGAAAATCATCTACAGGCAAAAAGTCTATGTATATATTAAGTCTAGTGTTTAATTGTTTCAGTTTTGGAATTCCTTCCAGAATGAAGCCTTTTTTGTCTCTTCTGTCAAACAGTGGCATCAGATAAGGCTGAAATGAGCCCAAGTAGGTTAGTTTTGCAGCCATATTCCAGCCAATTCTATCAAAGAGTCATATCCAGCACACTCTCCCTTGCTTTTAGATGTATCCATTAACAGATTGAGGAAAACAAACAAAAATAAAAATATTGTTATGGCTTTTTATATTGTTATGATACTTGTAGTAGTATAGTAATAACAATGGCCCCCAACAGTCACTGTTGTCGTCATAATAATAGATACTGTCAAGCAATGAGCACCAAATAAATGTAAAAACCATGTCAAGGCATCATCCATGAAATATTATTAATCTTTGTTTTGCTTTTCTAAGGCAATTGTCATCCTCATTTTACAGGTTTAGAGAGGTTAAATATATAAGCTTGTGATAGTGTAGTAATGTTAGAGCTAAGATTTGAAACTTGGCCTGTTTGACTCAATATGGCAAGTGATGTAACTGGAATGTACAACCCTTGGGAGGGAGTTTTAACCTTAGCTCTGCAGAATAAGAGAATGTGTTATACTTTTAGACAAGGTAGACTCTTTCTTGCTCATTATTTCAAGTCACTTGCTGTGAATTTTGTAAGTTATTTGTTAGCTATTTTTTGAATATTGATCTGATGTGTGCAAACCTTTAGGGAGTCTTTTATACTTGCCCTGAATTTGCACCATTTATGCAAGAGGGTAAATTTACAGGAATGTTTCACTGCATACAAATTAGTGCTTTTGCAAGCAGCAAGAGAATGGTAGAGTATGTATAAGTTTTTCTTTTAAGGTAGAATCTTATTATACCCAACACTATTGTATTTAAGGGCAGAGTTGCAATTAAATTTATAACTGCCAGTAGTTTTTGCACATGTAAAAGATATTCCTAATATTTTATCTTATTTTCTGTAATCATTATAAAATCAAATATGTAAATATGGTTTAGAATAGTAATTGCATTTCAAATTTGAATTTGTTTTATGCAGTTATTTAATATGAGATTCATTAAAAGAGAATTGTTTCTATAGTAACAGCAACATCATTTGATATCTTTAGAATCTCTGAGATCTGGAACATTTTTATTAAAAATATATACAGTATATCATGCAGACTCCTATGCAGGTTTAAATGTTCATATTTTTCCTTGTATACTTATTTTTTCTAGTTTTTTTTGTGAATTTTATTCTTTTTTATCTTCCAATATTTTTTCTTTTAAAACTTTAAAGCATATGTATTTAAAAATAAAAATGTCAAAAGAATTCAATGAGGAGGTGGATATTGGAGAGGATAGTAGGAGTAAGTGTGAACTTCTTTCTGAATGAACTCCATCAGCACACATGTTACTTCCTTCTAGGAGGAAACCTGTTACTTTATCTCAGGAGACAGTCTATTAGGGTCATGACAACTATTTTCAGAAAAAGATGGTATATCATAGCACCATAAGAACAGAGTCAAAATGAAATAGAATGCTTGATTAGTGACAAATTCCTGTTTCAAAGGTTTGTTAATACTTAGATTTTTAAAAAGCACAGTGATAAAATAATGTTCATTGTGTTTGCCATGTATTCCCCAAAGAAGGCATGTTTCATTTTTGTTTAGTTAGTTTTTGTTTTGTTTTGAGACAGAGGTATTATAGCTCAGGTTTCAAATTAACTTTGTAGGAGTGTAGCCTTGAGCTTCTGATCCTGCTTCTACTTCCTAAATCCTGGATTATAGGCATGCACCACCATGCCTAGTAAGAAGATGTATTTCTGTACATGAAAATACATTCTACTTGAAAATACATTCTATTTTCTGAAATTATACTCTTTGAAGCTCTCTTAAATTAGGCTTCATTGTATATCATTGGAATTGTCCATATTATGCTGAAACATCATTGCTAAAAAATCCCTTAAAATTTGTATTCTTCATATATTTGTAATTTTTTGTTTGACCTTTTATAAGTGACTTGATTTAGCTATCATAGATATGAATACTTTGTCATCAGTCACTTTCCTCCTCAAACTCCATTGTCTTTCTTCTCATTGAAATTCCTGTAACTTATGTACATATTTCTGCTATGTTGAACACTAAATTGAAAGCAATAAATTTCATTAATGTTCCATAGTTCTCCTACCTAATATTCTTTTAAAGAGCCTAGTGAAATGTCAGAAATGTATTTTAAAAACTCCATTCTCAATGCCTTCGTAAGACATATTTTTGAAAAGCATGTAATCCAGAAAAATTAGTAACATAATAATGTAAGAAATTTGTCTTTTTTCAATAAGATAATTTTGTTCTACACATGTTGAGTATCACTGCAAGTGATTATTTCTTTAATCTCCATTACTTTTTTATCTTTTGTTCTTTTCTTCCAGCCCAGACAGAGTCACTAAAATATCAATAAAGTCATGTTAAAGTATCATAAAATATCCTCAAATTGTCCAGGTATTTTCTATAATGTCAATAATGCCCTTAGGAATTTGGGATTTAATTGTGGATAACTGAGATAGTCTTTTATATATTCTTAGAATTATTTAAAACACTGCGTCTGAAAATATAGCATTGTGTGTGTTTCTATATGTAAAGCGTATGTATTCTAACATTTTCATACCCTTGTATATTTTAAATCAATATGAGTCAAAGAAATTTCCTGTTATGTTGGTAATGGTCTACTATATCTATCTGGTATGGTAATAGTAGCTAGCCATGTGCTAATGTGATATTGGCGAATGACCTTTGTGACAGAGGAACTGAGTTTTACATTTAAATAGCCGCAGGTATTGACTATTAACACCAGGCAAAACACAATTCTAAGTGAGTGAGTGAAACATCAGTTATTTTCTGGCCTGGCATACCCAAGCTGCTGCTCACAGTGGTGCCTCAGGTGCCAACAAGGAGTGTGTCCAGGCAAAATCTAGTCTATATTTGTCTTCCCAAATGCATACCTTGGCACAGGGCTCTACTCACTCAGAGGCAACTCTTTCCAATTCATATCAAGGCATTTTATGGTTTGGTGGCAGCTTTTGAAATCACTGACAGATAGTGATTTTTTTTCACTTCAGACCTTGGCTGTCTTATTTAATGGCTGTGTGATCTTGGGATTGTTATTAACTTCTCTGGCCTTAGTTTTTTCTTTCAGTGAAATGAAGACAGCACTACTCTATAATGTTCTTATAAGAATGAAATGACATACATATAAAATATTTGGAACATACAGAAAATGATCAAAGATCTTATTAATTCTGTTGAAGGAACACAACACCTTAAGGTTGTAAATTTCTGTAGCATTTTCACATTCATTCAGTACTGTCTATTTTGCATGAGGAAAGACACAAAAGGCAAATAGCAGTCTCTACTGTAAACGGGTTTGCATTTGATTAGAGATGAATAGTTTTATGGAATTATGTAGTTCAAAATTAGTTTACTATCACATTATACCTTAGGAAATGACTGGGAGAATTCATTTCAGTCAGTGATTATCACAGCTCTTAATTGCACCTGTTACTTCCTCTGACTTTATACCATTCAAAACTTATCTATTTCTATAAAGAGACCATGTTGTCCCACTTTTATATAACATTTTAGAGGAAACATTTTCTACTTACTAATGCTACCATATGTATGTTCCAAAATTTAAAATATAATCAACAACATTTCAGGTAGTTATTATCGCCCAGATTTAAAGACACAAGTCAATAAAACAAATGATGGCACGTGTTGGCAAGGGAAACAGTAGTCACTGCTGGTGGGAGTGCAAACTAGTACAGCATCTCTGGAAATCAGTGTAGAGAGTTCCTCAAAGAGCTGAAAGTTGATCTGTCACAAGATCTAGCTGCACCACTTGTAGCCATATACCAAAAGGACTCTACATATTACAACAGGGATACTTTTTCATCCACATTCATTGCTGCTCTGTTAATAATAACCAAATATTTGAAATAGCCTATCTGTCCATCAACTGTTGAATGGATAATGAAAAATGTGGTACATTTATTGAATGTTATTCAGTTGTTGAAACAATGAAATCATAAATATTTCAGGTAAATGGATGGAGCTAGAAACAGTCATCCTGAATGAGGTAACTCACACTACAAAGACAAATATTGCATGTTTTATCTTAAGTGCAGATGCTAGCTTTTAATTTTTAAGCTTTAGATATATATGTTTCAATCAGAACAACTATTAAGATTAGGTAGCTATAAAGGGACCAGGGAGAGGAAGAGGAAATATAGTATTTGGGGAAAGAGTGGAAGGGCAAAATAAAGGTAGAGACAACTAACACTAAAGGCCTTTGGAAAAGCTGTGTGGAAACCTATTGCTGTAGAAGCTTCCTAAAATATATGATATTATATATATTATATACACACACACTTTTTTTGAGGTTTGGCCCAAAGGGGTCCCATAGACAACCCCTAAACACCACAGGCTACTGACTAGGCAGTTGGTTGTTCTCCACAACCTGATGGTAAGGCCCTGTTGTTGAAGACACAACTTACTTATGTCATCAACTATAGAGAAATGGAGTTTATGCCCAGCTACAAGCTTCACTATTACTGACTAGTATTCAGGATGATAGAAAGAACTTTGCACACTACCAGAGGAGAAAAGTATTCACCAGTACCACCCAACTATAAATCCTATAACCTACAACAGAGATCTGCCTACAAGATAATGCTGGTGCAATAGTGACACACTTTTTAAAAATTGGATTTAAGGAGTGCTCTATGAGATGTAACCCACACCTGATACTGCTCAAGTGGCTAAGAACCTGAAATTACATGGCTTATGGGCCCTAGGGGAAAACCTACTACTGTTGTTCTATTAAAGGAACAGTATAATAAAATGAATCCTAATGACATGTTGTTATAACCATAGATAAAACTACTCAGTCCTCATCAGAGGAGCATCTTCTTGCAGTTGTTGGTGATTAAGAAAGTGATCCATAACTAGACAATGTACAGAGAATAAAACTTTGTAACACTCAGACCTACATGAGATGTCTTCATCAAACCCCTCCACTCAAGATTCAGGGATCTCTGCAGAAGAAGAAGTTTCAGAAAGATTGTTTAAAAACCAGAGGTGTTACATGACTCCAAGAAACTGTGTCTTACATACACAAGAGGACTTATACACATTTGAATTCACAGAGTGTGACAGCATACAGAAGACCTGCACAGGTTATAACCAGATAAAATGCTAGCACTGAGAAGAGGAGGTAATCACACACCTAACCAAGAAGCTATTTACAATTAGTACCTTCTGGGAAAGAAAAAAATCAGTTTCTTCCAATGGAGTGTCACTGGATATATCAACCACACACTGGTCTAGCTCCATGTCCAGAAATAATTTGGCTAACCCAAATGGGACTCCATTATTATTATTTTGTTGTTCAATTTTGTTTTGTTTTGGTATTTTTTTGTGTTATTGATTTTATTTTAGTTTGTTCATTTTGATTTCTTTTTGTTTGTTTTTTTGAGCCATAGAGATAAAAGATAGATGGATATATAGATTGATTGATAGAACAGAACAGAACAGAACAGAACAGAATAGGATAGAATAGAATAGAATAGAATAGAATAGAATAGAATAGAATAGAATAGAATAGAATAGATAGAATTAATGAAGTTGGGTGGGGAGAGAGATGAGGAAGACCTGGAAGGAGTGACAGGGGAAAGAATAAGATTAAAATATATTGAAAAGTAAAACAAAATGTTTTACGTAAAAAAGTCATGGATTTTTGTAATATTTATCTATTCATTCACTCATTTGAAACTTGCTAAATATCAACTTAATAAAAATCAAAATATCTCTTACATCTAATTTCTCTGTCATTGTAGCCAGAGCCAGTTTATACAGTCATCATTTTTCTGGGTAATGACTGATCATTACATATTTTATATAATATCCATATTATAGTTAGAAGGATATTTCTAAAAGATATACTTTTTTGCTTAATACCTCTCTGTAGCTCATTAAGACTTTTCAAGTTAACATGCTATACCATTTCATAGAATGTATTTCCAGGATGTGTCCCCTCTTTTTTATTTTATCAGTTGTTTATTAAAATTTACTGTGAGCTGGGTATGGCACTGAACAACTTATATTATATATTATAATTCAATGTTCATTATTATTATATCTAATTTCATATTTTAGGAAATTAAGTAACTTTACCAACTTACTTAAATAACAGAGATATAACTTTCAGTGCTCTTTACAAAATCTACGTTACAGTATTTATTTGCCCCCCTTTTGCTTACTTCTTAAGCACAATCATCTATCAAAGGATGTATACACCCTGCATCATTTCTATAATAAGGTATTGCATTTTCAAGCCTTTTAGCATTTTACTAGGGACTAGGATCTTTTGTTCATTTGTTCTTCAGAGCTTATCTTAAGAGATACTTCATTATCTTATAGTACTTCATGTTTATCTCTGTTACAATGCTTATAACAATATACTGTAATTTTCAACTTTTCTTTATTTTTCATTGGGTTAGGATCTTCCTCCTGAAGACAGAGGCTTTGAACTTGCTATCTCTATTCATAATACCTAATATAGTGCTAGAACATGGTATTAATTGGTTAATATTGGCTTTATATTTTTGTTTTTCTTTTTTTAGATAATTAAAAAATTATTATTATTCTCTCATGCATTACATCCTGACTACAGTTTTCCTTTCCCCCTCATTTCTTAGTGTCTCCACCCATCTCCCTTCTCCCCAAAATCTACACCGGCATCTCACTCTGTCTCCCCTCAGAAAAGAACAGATTTCTCAAGGACATTAACTGAACATGGCATAATATGCTACAATTAGACCAGGCACATACCAATCACACCAAGACAGGACAAGCAACCAAGTAGGAGGAAAAGGGTCCCATAAGTACACAAAAGAGTCAGTGACTGCCCCACTTTCACTGTTGTGAATCCCAGAAGAATACCAGGCTACTCAACTGTAACGTATATGCAGGAGACTGAGGACAGACCCTCTCTGTGAGCTCTACGCCCCTCCAGTCCTGACCTATAGATTCTGTGGGCCATGTACTCTTGTCCCTGACTCCTCTAGTTCCTCTGATCCTTCCTCCCGTCCTCTGCAGAACTCCCAAAGCTCTGCCTAATATTTGACTGTGGAACTGTGCATCTGTTCCCATTGGATGCTGGATGAAGTCTCTCTGGTCTCTCTAATGAGGATTCTGCTAGACTCTGGTCCCAGAATACTCTGCAGATAGAACAAACTGCAGGTAGAAGGTTTTGTGTCTGGGTTGGTGTCCTGATCCCTCCAATAGCGGCCTTGCCTGGTTATAGAAAATGGCCGATTTAGGCTCCTTGTCCCCCATTACTAGGAGTCTTTGCTAGTCATAGATTCTGTAGAGTTTCTATTGTACTAGATTTCCACCTCGCCCTGAAATCCCCACCCCCCAGTTACAGTCATTTCTCCCAGTACTCCTTACACCAGATGATGCCTCCTGCTCCCAACCCCACATGTGAAATCTATTTTCCTTTCCTAGGGATGTCCTTTCGTTTCCCTTTAAGCCCTCCTTGTTACTTAGCATCTCTGGGTCTGTTCACCATATGATTATCTTTTACTTTACAGTTAATATCCACTTATATGTGAGTAATACCACATTTGTCTTTCTGGATCTGGGTTACTTCACTCAGGGTGATTTTTTTCTGGTTCCATCTATTTTCTGAGAAATTGCCATATTGATTTCAAAGTGACTGTACAAGTTCGTACTCCAACCAGCAGTGGAGGAGTGTTCCTCTTGCTCCACATCCTTGCCAGCATGAGCTTTCACTTGTGTTATTGATCTTAGCCATTCTGACAGGTATAAGATGGAATTTTAGAGTTGTTTTAATTTGCATTTCCCTGATGGTTAAGGATGTTGAACAATTTAAGTGTTTCTCTGCTTTTTGAGATTCCTTCTTTGCATTTTGTTTTCCAATGATCTTTTGTTGTCTTATTGTTCTAGATAGAACTTCAAGTACTATATTGAATAGATATGGAGAGAGTGGACATCCTTGTCTTGTTCCTAATTTTAATGGAATCACTTTTAGTTTCTCTCCATTTAGTTTTATGTTGGCCATCGGCTTGCTGTAAATTGCTTTTATTATGTTTAGGTATGTTTCTTGTATTCTTGATCTCTCTAAGACCTTTAACAGAAAGGGGTGTTGGATGTTGCTGAAGCCTTTTTCAGCATCTAATGAGATGATCATGTGTTTATTTTTCTTTCAGTTTGTTTATATGGTTGATTATGTTGACAGATTTTCATATGTTGAACCATCCCTACATGTCTGGGATGAAGCTCATTTGATCATGATGGGTGATCTTTTTATGTATTCTTGGATTTGGTTTGCAAGTATTTTATTGAACATTTTGCATCAATGTTCATGCCGGAAAGTGGCCTGTAATTCTCTTTCTTTGTTGACGCTTTGTATAGTTTGGATATCAGGTCTTATAAAATGAATTTGGCAATTTTCCTTCTGTTTCTGTTTTGTGGAAGATTGAGGAGTATTGGTATTAGCTCTTCTTTGAAAGTCTGGTAGAATTCTGCACTAAAACCATCTTGCCATGGCCTTTTTTTGTTGGTAGACTTTTAATAACTGCTCCTATTTCTTTGGGGGTTATAGATCTATTTAAATTGTTCACCTGATCTTGATTTAACATTGGTACGTGGTATCAAGAAAATTGTTCATTTCTTTTAGACTTTCCAATTTTGTGGAGTACAGATTTTTGAAGTATGACCTAATGATTCTTTGGATTTCTTCGGCGTCTGTGTTTAGATATCCCTTTTCATTTCTGATTTTAATTTGGATATGTTTCCTCCTTTTTGTTCTAGAGCTTTCAGGTGTTCTGTTAAGTTGTCTGTATGAGAGCTCTCTAATTTCTTTATGAAGGCACTTAGTGCTATGAACTTTCTTCTTGGAATCACTTTCATTGTGTCACAGAAGTTTGGGTATGATGTGCATGTATTTTCATTGAATTCTAGGAAGTCCTTAATTTCTTTTTTTTATTTCTGCCTTGACATAATAGTCTTTCAGTAGGGCATTGTTTAGTTTTCATGTGTTTGTAGGCTTTCTTTTGTTTCTGATCTCAAGTTTAATCCATGGTGGTCTGAAAGGATACAGGGGGTTATTTAAATTTTCTTGTATCTGTTGAGACTTGCTATGTGACTGAGTATGTGGTCAGTTTTGGAGAATGATCTGTGAGGTGCCAAGAGAAGGTATATTCTTTGGTGTTCGGGTGAAATGTTCTGTAGGTATATGTTTTGTCCATTTGATTGAAAATGTCTGTCAGCTCCATTATTTCTCTATTTAGTTTCTGTCTGGATGACCTGTTTATTGATGAGAGTGGGGTATTGAAGTCTACCACTATTAATGTGCGAGGTTCAATGTGTGGTTTAAATTTTAGTAATGTTTCTTTTACAAATGTGTGTGTCCTTATGTTTGGAGCATAGATGTTAAGAATTGAAATGCCATCTTGTTGGATTTTTCCTTTGATGAACATAAAATGTCCTTCTCCATCTCTTTAGATTAATTTCGGTTGGAAAGTCTATTTTGTTATATATTAGAATAGCTATATCACCTTGCTTCTTGGGTCCCTTTGCTTGGAATATCGTTTTTCAAACCTTTACTCTGAGGCAAAGTCTTTTTTTGATATTGAGGTATGTTTATTGCTTGCAGAAGAGGCATGGATCATGTTTTCACATCCATTCTATTAGCCTGTGTTTTTATCGGGAATTTGATATTGAGAGATATTAATGACCAATGATTGTTAATTCTTTTTATTTTGTTGCTGCTGTTGGTAGTGTGTGTGTGTGTGTTTACATTCTTTTGGTTTTGCTTGTTTGAGATTTTTTTATTGCCTGTGTTTTTGTCAGTGTAGTTGTGTTTATCATTTTAAAATATATCATAAGATATGACTTTGAAGCTTTTAATTATCACACATTTAAAATATACTAAATATATGAATATTAATTCATTAGAAATATATATACCTGCTCTCAATAATTAACATGCTAATTTTACCATTATTTACCAAACAATAAGAAGCCTCTCCTAACTAGCACTATTTTAGTTTTCTGATAAATATTTAAATATTTCTAGAAAAAGGGTTTTTTGAATAAGTACTCAGTTGTAATTCTTGTCTATTTGCTATTGTGTCTTTAGTCTTTATGTGTCTTTCACCTGGAACTCATCTATATTTTATTCCTAATAATCCCAACACACAGAGAACTTAAAATTATTAGTAAATTGTATAAATAAATGCCTTTTCTTCCTTATTGAAAACATATTTAAGACTTCTGTTGTATATATACACCCACAAATATGATTGCCAGATCATACAGGAATTATATACATATTTTTTGAGGAACTTCCTTTGGTTTTCATAATGGCCCCTCAATTTACATTCCAATCAAGAAAGTTCAAGAGTTTCTTCATATTCATGCTCACATTTACATTTGACCTTCTAGAATAGTCATTAAAGCATATTTGTGTGGTGACGATATTTCATTGTATTTTTATTAGTGCATTTCTATTATGAGTACTGTTGTACCTTTTCAAGTACCCTTTGTCCATTAACGTGTCTTCCTTGAGGGAAATGTCTATTTTTCCTTTCTACATTTTAAAATTTTATGATTTTTTTTCTAGTTCCATCCATTTGCCTGCAAATTTCATGGTGTCATTGTTTTTCTCTGCTAAGTAGTACTCCATTGTGTATATGTACCACATCTTCTTAATCCATTCTTCAGTTGGGGGGCATCTATGTTGTTTCCAGGTTCTGACTATTATGAATAATGCTGCTATCAACATAGCTGAGCATGTGTCCTTGTGGTATAATTGAGCATTCCTTGGGTATATGCCTAAGAGTGATATAGCTAGAAAATATCATCCTGAGTGAGGTAACCCAGACTCAAAAGGACAAACATGGTATGCACCCACTTGTAAGTGGTTACTAGTTATAAAGCAAAGGATAATCAGACAACAACCCACAACTCCAAAGAAGACAGCTAACAAGGAGGACCCAAAGGACACATGGATTGTTCTGGGAAGGGGAAATACATGACATCTCCAAGAGTAAACCGGGGGTTAGGGGTGGGCAATGGAGGGTAGGGGATAGGGGATGAGAACATAAGGGAATGGATGGTTGAGCTGGAACAGGGATGGAGAGAGAAAGCAATGAAGGAGATATCATGATAGAGGGAGATATCATGTGGATAGAGAGAAACCAAGTGCTAGGCAAGTTGCCAGGAATTCCCTAGGATGACCTTAGCTTGGCTACTAGAAATAATGGAGAGTGTGCCTGAACTGAACTGGCTTACCCCAGTGAACAGACTGGTGAATACCCTAACTGTCATCACAGAGCTTCCCTCCAATGACTGATGGAAGCAGATGCAGAGATCCACAGCCAAACGCTGGGCAGAGCTCTAGGAGTCCAGTCAAAGAGAAGAGGAATTCTATAAGCAAGCGCATCAGGATCATGATGGGGAAACCTGCAGAGATGACCAAACCAAACTAGTGTGAACTCATGAAAGTTGGAATTATTGCTGTGGAGCCTGCATGGGACTGAACTAGGCCCTCTGCATGGCGAGACAGTTGTGTAGCTTGAGCTGCTTGGGGATCCTGTCGGAGCCTGCCAACAGTCAGCTGGGTGTGGATTGTAGAGACAATGAAGAAGTCAGAAAAGAGTTGAGAGATCTGCCAGTCAATGATGGACAGCCCCGAGTTTATTTCATAGCCAGCTTATATAGAGTTTTAAAGGACAGAGGTAGAACAATGCACAGCATAGGCATTCAACCACTATCTATCTTTCCTTGCATCAAGGAGCAGGCGGTTTCATTTTGTATGTCTATGTACCTCCAACTGGCATGAGCAGCCTGTGTCTAGCTAGATAGTGTTTTCCTTCCTGTGGGCTAATCAGGATTTTCTCACAGCCCTTCAAGGAGACTCTGTGCGCTAATCAGGACTTTCTTACAGCCCCAGAACAAGCAAGCTTGAACTCTATTGACTCAGAATAGACTTCAGATTCAAACTGGGAAACTGAGTCAGTTGTCAGCTCCCACAGGGGCCCCCTGGTGGTAGGATCAGAATCTATCCCTGGTGCATGAGCTGGCTTTTTGGAGCCCACTACCTATGATGGGACACCTTGTGCAGTGTTGAGGCAGGGGGAAGGGCTTGGACTTGCCTCTACTGGATGTGCCTCCCCATGGGAGGCCTTGCCTTCTTGGTGGGGGGGGAGTGGGGAGTGGGTTGGGAGGCAGAGGATGGGGAGGTGGGAGATTAACATTTGGATCTGATTGGTGTGTAAAATGAATGAAAAAATTTCTTAATAATAAATATTAAATTTTGTGATTTTTTTACTTTTTATTTCATTTATTTATAGCATGTTTGGGAATTAATGCCTTAGCATTTATTAATATTTGATTTGAACACATTTTCTCCTACCCACCCACATATTGCCTTTTCTCCTGTTAATTTTGTTTATTTTTCATTTTAATAAATTTGCACTATTTATTTTTTCTTTTGTTGCCATATCCAAGAAATCATTGGCAATACTAATGTCAAGAGAGTTTTCCTATTTTCTTCCAGGATTTTTATAGCTTCAGTTCTTACATTTAAAATGTTAATCTCCTTCTAGTTAATTTTTTTATTGTAAGAAAAATACCTATTTCCATTATTTTGCTTGTGTATATAATTTTCTCACAATTGTTTATTGTTTATCATTATGCATTCCTAGCACCCTTTAAGATGAGTACATGGTACATGAATGCTTTAATCTTCAGACTGTATTCTGTTCCATTGGTCTATATGTCTGTATTTTAATGCCAGAACCATAGAGTTCTGATGAATCTTCCCCCACCCAATGTTCATTCATAATGGTCAATGTGTGGAAGCAACTTAAATGACCATTAGTGACCAAGTAGACAAAAGAAAATGTGGTATATCCATGCAGTGAAATATGTTTGAGCCTTAAAAATGAGGTGAAGGAAGGATGTAATTTTAACAGTATCAGTTAACCTGGAATGTATAATGCTAAATAAAATATCCAGACACAGAAGAATCAAGACCATGTAATATCATGTATATGAAGAATCTACAGTAGCAACAGAGAGATGATGATTGCCAGGTATTGGAGGGAGGGAGAAATGGGGTGATATTAGTGAAAAGGTTCTAAGTATTAGTTATTCAAGATGAATGGCTCATAGGAAAATGTATGTACACACACACACACACACACACACACTTTTGTAGATAACAATATTCTATAATTGAATTTTCTTAGAGAGTAGATCTTATGTTATAGCTCTCCTTTCTCTCATTTTCAAACACACACAAGCAAGTGGGGAACATACTTTTGGAGCTGACTGGTATGTCTGTGATATAAACTATGATAATAGCTCCAATAATATATGCTTATCTTCATGCTTGACAATTTGTATACATCTTTTTTAGCTTTGTTTGTAAGTTAAACTTGAATAAAGAGGTTAAAAGAAATATAGTTTTTATTTTACCCAAGAACTTCTTATCCTATTTCTTAACTGTTTAGTGCATTCATGCTCACTGAATTGAAATACTATTACTAGTCTAATCCTTTGACATTTACGAGTATTAATGTATTGCTAGAATGGACAGCTGTGCTGTCCGAAAACAAAATGAAGTGAATTTTGGCTTTACATATTAGTTTGGATATTTTTATGGAAACCTTGAAGCAACAGTAATTTTTAAAAGTTTATGTTGTGTGAAAGAAATCTAGAGTTAGGCGGTTCAGAATTAGTTCCCTAGTGTTTTTCTGTCACCTGTGAGTTAGGATCCTTTCTTCATCCTCTGCTATGTTGCCTTTCATACTATAAAGATGGTTGTTAGAACTTAAGCCATTGCTTTCATATTATTGCAATCTTGTATCAAAAGATAACAAAAGAACATGTAAATTAGGATTCTTAATCCTTTCCCTATAAGAAGCCTTCTAGCTTTCCTTGCAAAAGTTCTGTTTACCTATCATTGCCAAGACCTTAGTTATCTAGAGAAATTTAGCTGCAAGAGAAGCTAGGAAATATAGTATTTTAGTTGGTATGCTCTTCAACATACTGATATTAAAAAAGAAAGAAAATAGTATTGAAAGACAGTTTTCAGTTTTACTAAAACATTGTTAGAACATCTAGGGAGAGTTGATAGTTTTTGGATAAATTACAAATGTACTATGAGCAAAGTAGTAAGGAATTGGCTTCCACTCTGTATAGATAAATATTTAAAAACATATCACTGCCCAAAGTCATTCCTTTCTCTTTGTGTATACACATTGGATTACTCCAATCTGGAGGGTAATGGTGTATGTGTATGTGTATGTATGTGCAAGACTCTAAACTATTTTTAATTTTATATCTGGTTCTTTAAAAATAGGTTTTTCTTTGAGCCAGGATTGAGTTCTTCAAGAGATTTCTGGTATACTTTTAGGAATAAAATACAATATACATTATACCTTAAAAAACCCTTAAAAGTCTATTTTTAGCAATTCATAACTAAGTGTGCATTGTTAACCTTATGGCCAATTCTGTCCCTTAAAAGCCCTCTAGTGACATGTGCATCTTCCCTTTCTGCCTGTTTTAATCTTACTGTGCTAAAACCAGGTACTGTGACATCCTATCTGATTTCCTTATCTCTTAATGAATGTATTTTCACATTTGAATAGCTGCTGAAATTGATATTGCTGTGGACAGATCATTGAAAAATTTTAATCTTTCTTTGCTTTTCAGAGAAATGTAATATAGAACAAACCCAAACTTACCTCACAGTACTAATTTTGGACATTTCTGTGTTTTAATATAAATTATCAGTATTTATTAACTTTCATATAAGAATTTGGCAGTTCTATCAGAAATTTTAAAATTGTTTGTGCTCTTTGGCTCAGTAATTTCTACTTCTGAAAAACCAATTTAAGGAGAATGTCCTGAATAAGAATTCTTTGTGGGGGAAGGTGGAGGGAGACAGGAAACTGCAGCCGGGATGTAAGATATGAAAGACTAATAATAATAAAAAAGAAGTCTTTGTGATAATAGATAATGCTCAAAGAGTGCTACTCTCTGCTAGGAACTTTCCAAAACCTTTTATGAAATTCTCTAATGGTCCTTTCAGTTAGTTATACTATATAACTCTCTTCACCTTTATTTTATAGTAGGTAAAACTGAAGAGTAGAGAGATCAAAACATTTTCTCATTGGTTTTATTGCCAAGTGGAGATGGTAGAGACTGAGCTCTGAAATTTGGCACAGTATCTCTATTAATCACTTTGCTGTTTCTTCATTAACTTGAATTTTCATTTACATCTTTTATGGAATGGAATAAAAATAACTAGAAGTGTCTCATGCCTTTAATCCCAGCACTCGGGAAGCAGAGCCAGGTGGATCTCTGTGACTTTCAGGCCAGCCTGGTCTACACAGAGAGATCCAGGACAGGAACCAAAACAACACAGAGAAGCCCTGTCTTGAAATATAAAACAAAACAAAACAAAAAACTGGATTAAGAGAACTATAGAACTTTCTAGAGTTTTACACATTTGTCGAATTTTTAATTGTCAAACAATTCATTAGTATGAAAAATATATAGTACTAAATGTAAAAGCATGATACATCTTTATGTAGAATTATTATAGTACTATAAAAGTATAACTTCAAATTAGCAAAATACAAAAGAAAATACACAAAAATATTAATAGTAATCATAATAAAGTCTAGACTAATAAGTCTTTGAATAGATTTTTGACTGCTTTTCAAATCTCATTTTTTGAACATACATGCTTCTAAAATGAAAAATAAGGACTATATCTGGAAGTTGAAGTTATACAAGGTTCTTTTTTTGCTTGTCTTTGTGGTAGAACATAGCTGTTTTAGAAGCAATAAACTGTCATAATAATTTCATGATTTATTTTCTGTTTGCTAATAAGTTTCAGAGATATTGAACATTTGACACAGTCATATGAGGGTGTGGTTATCTTTTGCTATTTACACTGATCTTTGTACAATAGGGGAGTTGATTACATTGATTTGTTGAACTTCAGGAAAGAAGATTAAATGAACCTCATTATTATTGTTTTAGTTATGTGGATTTTTTTTCTTGCTTCAAGTTTTTGAATGTCATGATTCAACTAAATGTAGTTGAGAAAAAGTACTGTTATGAGTAAGTTATATGAGAAAGACTGGGTATTTGTTTGCCATATGTGTTCCAATGGATATGATCATTTTTCTTCATGCCCTTTTCTTAGCATTTTGTTTTCCATACTTAAAACTCAGGGTCTGGATGGGACTTTAAAATAAAGATATTATTGTCTTATGTTTCAGTTAAATAGCTATTCTCAGGGCATGTTATAATACGGGTGCTGGTTTCTTGAGGAGTCATGTTGTCTTGGCTATTCATACTTGCATTTTTTTTATGGAATCCAAGCATCTGGAGTTATGACATTTGTGGCGTTTCTTGGTATGGATATTTGGTCTCACTTTTGTTGTGTGGGTGTTTTGTCCTTTGGTTGCTGTTTCTACAATTTGACAGGCTTTGGACCAGAAGAACAATGCTTAAATTTCAGTCTTGGGACCACAACAAGTTTTGGAATTCCGGCTCTTATTGGTTACAGATTTGAAGTTCTAGTTGTAACTCTGAGTTCAGACTTTAGAGTCCCTTGATCAGTTCAATGGGTGGGGTGGGCAACAGGCTAGCAGGCAGGGGAAAGGAACTAACTCTAGAGGTCTCTTAAGTAGGATTTGGGGTCCAGCTTCACAAAGGGTATCAAGGGCAAAACTATGGGTACTCTGGATTCAGCTACTTATATCTCATCTTACCTCAGTCAAATGTCTGAGATAAAAATAAAGCAAAGTAGGCATGGATATGAGGAAAGGAGAATACTTATTCATTGCTTGTGGGAATGCAGACTTGTACAACTGCCATGGAAATCAGTGTGGAGATTCCTCATAAAGCTAGAAATACATCTCCTACATGATCCAGCTATACCATACCTTGGCATATTTCCAAAAGCATTGCTCATCCATGTCCATTACTGCTATATTTACAATATCCAGCAAGTAGCCTATGTAGCAGGAATCTTAAAGAGTCTTATTAATAAAATCAAACCTGAGACCAGTTATTGGGGTGAACACTGGAAGATTAGAGAGACAGAACAAGCCACACTACCTCACCTCGCCAGATTCTCAGCTGGTCTTCTTTCCTCAGACTGGAGACTTCTGTGTCCTCATATGCGAATGGCTCTCAGCTGAACTGTGCTGCTAGAAGCCTGAAAGCTTAACCAGGCCAAATGCTTAAGCAGCTAAATGCTTCTAGTTTCTGGTCCTCACGCCTTATAAAGCTTTCTGCTTTCTACCACCACTCCCTGGGATTAAAGGCTCACTTTCTGGGATTAAAGGCGTGACTCACCATGCCTTGCTATTTCCAATGTGGCCTTGAACTCAAAGAGATCCAGAGGGATTTCTGTCTCTGGAATGCTAGTATTAAAGGTGTGAGTGCCACCATTTTCTAGCCTTTGTATCTAGTGGCTGTTCTGTCTCTGACCCCAGATAAATTTATTAGGGTGCACAATGTTTTGGGGAACACAATACCACCACAAGCCTATATATCCATAAATGATGAATGGATAATAAAAAATGTGGTACCTTTACACAATGGAATATTCAGCTGTAAAGACCAGTAAAATTATGAATGGAGGTAGGAATAATCATTCTGAGTGAGGTAACTCAGACCCAGAGTGGCAAACATTGCATACTCTCTTTTATGTGTAAATGGTAGCTTTGAATCTTTAGATATGAGTGTTTAGATTGGAATATCTATAGTAGTCAAGAAATAGTAATGGGTCAAGAGGGAAATTCAAATGAAGGGGAATAGAATGCAGATGATATGAAGAGGTGAAGAGGATAATGGAACAAAAGGGTTAAATGAAGTAGAAGATTTGCAGGCAGGGTAGAGGAGGGAGTATGGGGATGGCTAACTAATGTAAAAAGACTTTTGATAAACCATATGGAGACTTACTACTAGAGAGACTATCATATATATATATATATATATATATGTATACATACACATACAATATAACCTTTTGTTGGTTTTCATTATAGTTGATGAAAAATAAATACCAGCATTAAGAACTCACTCTGAATTCAGTTATTTTCAAATGTCTCAGACATTGAAATACATATTTAACATGAAGAGAAGCTTTGACTATTCAATTCCTGTGCTCTAAAGTTTTGTGTTTACTTAACAATACAAAATACATTTAGTCCAACTATAAAAGTCACCAAAGTCTGAATGGCCCAAATAATGATTAAACGTCCAGATTCTTTTTTGAGATTCAAGACAACATCTTAACTTTGAGCATTTGTGAGATAGAAATGTTAAGTTGTACATTCCCAATATACAATGGCATGGAGTAAATATTCACAACATTGAGAATGTGGGCATAGCAAGGACAAATTGGACCCTAATCAATTAAAATTCTGTAGCTCCATGTCTAACATTTTGGCTTTTAATTTAATCACCTGGACCCCAGTGGCCTTGGTTAGCTCCATTCCTATGGCGATGCCTCATTCAACACATGTGGCCTTTCTTTTTTCTCTTGTTGTCTCCATTCTAATATTAAACTTTTCTGATGTGTTGTGCTATAGTTCTAGCATCTCCAACAACTTTGGGTCTTCATTCCAAGTTATGCTTCAGCTTTGCAGCTTTGCCCAATAGCATCTCAGAAGAATCTGATCCTGCTACACATGACTTAACTTTAATGACTTTCTGGAACTTTGATGTAATCCTTCATGACCTCTTCCATCCCCGTTGAAATTTTTATGTTTGAGATTTATTTGTTCCTTCTCCCATCTTTGAATATCTCCTAATTATATTATCAAGTCAGATCCTATATGACTTATTTGCCTGTAGTTGACCTAATTGCCTCTAGAAATTCCCTCATAGAAACACTTAGAATTGTGCTTTACTAACCTGGGAAATTCTTCTTATTTTATATTATTATTATTATTATTATTATTATTAATTTGTTCCAGGCAATGTTGGCAATAAAGATTAAATATCACAAAATTTAATGCTCTTTGGTGTTATTTCATCAATTTTAGTGTCATCCATATTCTTCAACATAGCACAGTAAGTGCCTTATTATTTTAGGTGTACATTTTCAGTGCTAATATTGCCTTTATACCTTGAACTTTATAGTGTAGTAAATATAGAGAAACCTACTTCTTGTAGTCTTTTTGAATTTTATATTGCAAGACAATGGGTGGCAAAAAAACTTACTTGGTAGACACATGATTTGAAAGTTATCGTCCTGTTCAGAGCTTCATGTATATTGTCTTTGAAATGGGAATACTAATTTATTGAAGATTAAAATACCTAGTTTACAGAAGTCACTTGAAGAGTGAAAGCTATTTTCTTCCAATCACAGTTACATGACTTTTAGCCTATATTCTAACCTCTTGAAGCCCCCAAAATTCTAAGCATACCCAATCATTTACTTTTTCTTGAGTGAATATAGTTTTCATACATCTATGCAACTGTACCTGTTTTTCCTTTTCATCACATTGCTGTCCTCAAATTATCTGTTTGGTGAGCTTCTGATCATTTGTAATGGAATGGAATTGTAACTTTGTGACTAGTCCTTTCTGGCACTGTTCACCATTTTAGGATTGAATTAGGTACTTTCTTATCTATGACTTTCTGGAGTCCTAGATAGATCTACTTATGACTTACATTATTTTATTAACTTTTTCTGTTTACCCTCATTGTCTTCTACATTAGATATTAAGGGATATCTTAGTCATCTTATTCTTAGCTGCTAGCTTCAATGAAGATACCTAAGAAACTAGAACAATTTCACATTAAAGGTGCCATTTTATTCTTTAGGTGATTCTAGGAGTGACATTTTTATTGGTTGGTGGTCATAGAGATTCATTTATAGCATTATCTTAAGCATTGATGGATGGGGTTCTAAACACACTGTGTTACACACTTATAATATCATGAGATTAATGCTGGTAAGTTTTTGTGCTTGTGTAGAGAAACATACTGCTGTGGACAAGGGTGTTGTCTTAGGTTTATATTGCTGTATTAGACATTGAAAAGAAAAGAAAGCAACCTGGGGAGGAAAGGGTTTATTTTATGTTATATTTCCAGGTAACATCTATTACGAGGGAATTTAGGACAGGAACTCAAGCAAGCAAGGAACCTGGAGTTAGAAACTGAAGCACAAGTCATGGGGTTGGTGAATGGATAATAAAAAATGTGGCACCTGGGTTGGATGCTTACTGGAATGCTTCTCATGGCTTGCTCATCCTGTTTTCTTATAGCATCCAGGGCCACTAGCCCAGGGATGTCACTAGTCACAGTGAGCTTGATCCTCCCACATCAACCATCAATCAATAAAATGCCATGAAGACTTGCCCATCAGCCAATCTGGTGGAGGTGTATCAAGTTTACATAAAACTAGCCAGCACGACTGAACCCTTGTTAGCTTGATATACAAACATCACTGTTCAACTAAAACCTTATCTTTCCCCTTGGTCCTCAAGATAGCATGTTAATATTAATATCGCAATATTAAACATTGCAACATATAAAGGCCCACAGTCTTTAAAAATGTAAATCTTTTAAAAGTTTTTAGCTTCTTTAAAACACCCAAAGTCTTTTTCAAAATAAAATTTTACTCTAAAATATCCTGTCTTTCCAGAATATCCAAAATCTATATAAAATTCCAAAGTCATTTAACTGTGGGCTTCTGTTAAAAAAAAGTTACTTTGGAATAACTATTTTACATTCACAAACAAATCAAAACAAAATCAATCTGCTTGGGTTCTTTAGAGCCCAAAGATCACGAGTGGGTCCCAGATGTTAGCACTGAAACTTTTGTTCTGAACACCGCAGAAAAAAACTAGTCAGAAAAGATAAAGAAGGTCACTTCATATTGAATGAGGAAAAAGTCTTTCAATTGTATATTGCAGTTCTAGACATGCATACCAAACACAAATTCACCCAATATCATGAAACAAACACTGCTAGATATAAATTCACAGATTAACCCAACAGTGGGTAGTAAGTAAAATCAGTTTCCCACTCTCAACAATTGACAAGTCATCCCAGCAAAAAATGTACTGAAACAAAACAAAACAAAACCTGAATTAAAGGACATCCTAGATCAAGTATACTTAACAGACATCTACAGTATGTTCCATCCAAACTCCGCAGAGTATACATTATTCTCAGTATCCTTGTAGAACTTTCTGTAAAATAAATCATATCACTATAGCCTAAAGCAAGTATTAGCAAATATAGGAAAATTTAACTAATTTCTTTTATTTTGTCTGATCACAATGAAAAAAAAGAAAACAAACTAAAAGTTAACAGCATTGGGTACTATAGAACACACACAAACCCACAGATATTAACCAAAACATGATTGAATCAATAGGTCTTTGAGGATATTTAGAAGGTAATGAAAATAATTTGTAGGAAGAAATACTAATCAAAAATACAAACCAAAATCAATGGGATGCAGAAAGAATGCAAATAAATAATTTAATAATATACCTTAAAGATTTAGAAAAACAACAGCCAAGTATAGAATCAGTAGACAGAAATAATTAAGATCAGGTTAGAAATGAATGGAATAGAAACAAAAAAAGGACAAAGAATCAATGAAACAAAGAGTTGATTCTTTGAAAAGATAAACAAGCTCAACAAACCCTTAGCCAAATGAATCAAAATAAACCAGAGAAAGGGGACCAAGTTAATAAAAATAGAGAAGAAAAGGAAGTTCTTATCATAGATACCAATAACACTGAAAAAATTACTAGGGCATATTTTAAAAAACTTCTACTAAAGTGAAAATCTAAAAGACTTAGGTAAATAATTTCTAGATGTATATGACCTACCAAAATTAAGCCAAGATGAATACAATAATTTAAAAATATCTACAACAAACAATGAGCTTGAAGCATTAATAAGAAACCCTCCCAATTAAAAAAAATTGATGTTAAGATGGATTCACTATAGAATTTTATCAGGCTTTCCAAAAAACTAAGACCAATTATTCTCACACTATTCAATAAAATAGGAAAGGAAAGAACACTATTAAACTCTTACTATAAAGCCATTATTATTCTGATATCAAGCCAAAGGAAAAAACAACAGAAAAGGAAAATTGTAGAGCATTTTCTTTGATAAGCACAGACGTAAGAATTCTCAATACAATACTTGCAAGCTAAACTAAAGAACAAACAGATCAAACCACATATCTGCCACCCTCATTGAAGGGGCGTACTGTGGTCCCATGCAGGCTCTCCAGCTGTTAGTCCAGAGTCCATGGGCTCCCACTAGCTTGGGTCAGCTGGCTTTGTGGTTTTTCCTGTCATAATCTTGTCCTGCCTTGCTCTTATAATCCCTCTTCCCTCTCTTCAACTGAACTCTAGGAGCTTGGCTTGGCTGTGGGTCTCTGCATCTGCTTCTATCAGTTGCTGGATGTAGATTCTATGATGACAATTAGGGTAGTCACTGATCTGAGTACAGGGGAAGTCTAGTTCAAGCACCCTCTCCACCATTGCTATGAGTCTTGGCTGGGTTCCTGAGAATTTCTCTACCACCAGATTTTTCCCTAATCCCATAAAGGCTCATTCAGTCAAGATACCTCTTTCATTGTTCTCCCTCTCTGTCCCTCCCTGAACTAGGCTATCTCAATCCCTCATGTTCCTACCCCAATCCCCTCCCCTCTACTCCCCCTTCCCAGTTTACCCAGGAGATTAACCCCTTCCCCTTCCAGGGGCCAAGAACTCATCCCGAGTACATGAGCTGGCTTTTTTTAGAGCACATTCTCTATGGTGCCATGCCTTACTCAGCCTTGATGCAGTGGGGAGGGGCTTGGCGCCGCCCAAACTTGGTATGCCAGCCTATGTGACTACCCAAAGGAGGCCTTACACCCTATGAGAATGTGTGGGGTGTGATTGGTGGAGGATCAGGAGTGGGGGAGTGAGGGGGAACAGTCGACAGTATGTAAAATGAAAAAAACTTTAAATAAACAAGTAAACCTTAAAAAAATAAATTCAAGAACACATTAAAAACTTCACTATGATCAAATTTGTGGTTTTCCAATGATTTAATAAAACCCCTGAACAACAGAGGAGTTGTTAATCATATGAAGGGACAACCTGCAGATGGGACAAAACCCTTACTTCCTATACAGATGACAGATGGTTAATATCTAGAATATGCAAAAAACTTAAAAAATTGAGACAAATAAAAACAACCTACTCAATAAATGGGAAACACAAAAGTGAAATTACAAATTGCTAAAAAAAAGAAAGACTCTAGAAAACTAATCAATCTAAGCAACCAATAGAGAAATACAGCCCAAAACTACACTGACATCCATCTTATACTACTCAGAAGATCAGTAATTAAGAAAATAATAAGGAACGTTGGCATAGATGTAGACTAAAGAGAACCCTTACATATGGCTAGTTCAAATGTAAACTAGTTCAGCCTCAGTGTAAATCAGTATAGAGATTTTCAAAACAAAACAAAATCCAACCAACCAACCAACCAACCAACCAACCAACCAACCAACCAACCAATCAACCAATCAACCACCCACCCACCCACCCAACCAACCAACCAAAATAATAACCTTACAGCAGATTACCATATGACTAACTATACCACTAATAAGCTTGCATTCACCCCCTTTATATCATTCACAGTGCTCATCCAAGGTGAGCAAACCTGAGACAACACCAAGCAATCAACAGATTTACACTAATCATCTCATTGTAGGTGTGTCAGAAACTCACTCCAAATTTACTCAGGTTGAAAGAACATTATTAGCTGGCAAGTATGATATTTGTTTACTAGTCATATCCAGCAGCTATGGTGGCTCTCATAATTAATATTTTTCCCTGGGGTAATATAGAGGCCACACTAGTATCCTGAGTTCCTACACTGATGATGTACTTCTGAAAGTAACACTTCAGCTCTACCACAAGCTATCCCTACTTGAACAATGCAAATACTTTGACTGAAATAATTTTTGAGCCCAAGTAATAATTAACTCTGTATGTGCAAGTCTCAATATAATGTCTTTAAGCATGAAAAACTAAATGAACATACAAATTAGCTGTGTCTTTAAGTTTAGTACAGCACTACTGACCATAATCAAGTATAGAAGAAGCAAAGATTTATATCATTAAGTGAGGATAAAGAATATGTGGTAATACACATTACAGAGTTTTATTCACCTGTAAAGAAGTATAAAATTGTATGATTTGCAAGAAAAAGAGAAACTGGAGCTCACTGTCTAAGTAAAATAAACCATATTCAGAAATCAGACATTGTATGTTTTCTCTTTTGCAGAATCAAGAACAAGTATATACCATGGATATTTGCATTTGCATGTACATATTTACACACTTGCATGCTTAGTATGAAAATAGTAGAGGGAGAACTGTTTGGGAATGACAAGAAGTTCAGTGAAGAGGTGCAGGGTAACAGGTTGACAAAACAACAAATTATATAATATACATATATGTAAAATAATTGTCCCAGTTAAAGTAAAAATAGATGAACTCTCCCCACCCCAAGTACAAAGAACTGCTTTGAGTTTGTTCAAAGAAATCAAGGAAGGAAGTAAAGTTCTGAGTAACAAGACAACACACACACACACACACACACACACACACACACACACACACACACACTTGAATGAAAAGGCAATACAATGTCTGGAAGTGGAATTCAGTAGAGTTATAGAAATGCTGAAAAAAATTAGATGTTTTAAAACATGGAAATGAAAGTTCACAATACATGAGATTGTAAGAGCCAGTGGGTATAATCAAGGCTCTCTGAATCAACTAAGCCAGGCACATATGTGCTCACAGAGACTGAAGCAGAAAGCACAGGGTCTACAGGGGTCTGCAGCAGTCTTCTGCATGTATCATATAGCTATTAACTTAGTATTTTACAGGGTTCTTTACTGTGAGGACAAGTGTGTAACTGACTTCTGCCTGCTCCTGGACTTTTCCTTCTGTTGGGTTGCCTTGTCTAACTTCAATCTGAAAATTTTTGCTTCATTTTATTGCATTGCATTTTAATTTGTCATGTTTGGTTGTTATCTCTTAGAATCCTGTTCTTCTCTAATAAGAGACAGAAAGGGAGTGGACCTAGAGGAGGTGGGAGGAACTGAAGGAGTAGAGGGAGAGGAAGCTATAATCAGCATATAGTGTATGAGAAAAGAATCTATTTTCAATAAAAAAAGAACTTGACACAAGGCAGATATTAGTGTTAAGTTATAGGCTTTCTAAATTTGTTTTAATACATCTCTTTGAGTGACCGGATTTTAGTGATTTGTCTCTAGACCAACCTTTGGACCAGAAACAGACCAGTGAAAATAAAACATATTATTACCTGAAAAAAAAAAAAACACCTGAAAATGAAAAAAATCACAGTAAGTCAAGTAAACAGCTTCATGAAAAGCCTCACCAAGAGTGGATCAAGGAGAAAGCAGAACATCTGAGCTTCAAGGCAATGTTGGACATTCTAATAAGGACAAAGACAAATTAACAAGAAAGTATATGCAGTGTTTTTAAGATGTAATGGGCAATATGAAAATACAAAATCTAAGAATTATAGGAATAGAGAGAGAAGAATTTCATTTTAAGAGTATAGAAAACGTTTTCAACAAAATCTCAAGCTTAGGGAAAGATATGCCAATTCAGATGCTGAAGACATTTAGACACCAAACAAAGGCAGAGAAGAACCTCTGCTTTGCCACATTTTAATTAAAAATCTAAGTATACATAGGATAGATTATATTGAAAGCAGCAAGAGAGAAACATCAGGTCACATATTATGAAGATTATGATGGTCAGAATAGCTATATTTTTCAACAGAAACTTTAAAATCTAAGAAACATGAAAGTATGTATTTCAACTTCTAAAAGACAATCATTGTCAATAATACTATTATACCAAACAAAGTTATTTTTCATAATAGAAAAGAAAACAGACTTTCTACAATAAAGAACAGGCTCTAGGGATCCATGACCACTAAGACAGTTCTACCAAAGATACTTGAAGGAATTCTGCATACTGATAGAAACATAAACACATACTAGTCAAAGGAGTAATAAGCCATATGAGAATAATAATAAGGCAAACAGGAATAGTTAAAAAAAAGAACACTACAAAATCCACAAAAGGTGATAATTAAATGATCTCAGTGCCCTAATCACAATGCATAGGAAGATCGAATTAAAAACAGGATCCATCTATTCATTGCCTCCAAGGAATACACTTCACAGACAAGGATGGAGGATGGTGAAAGGATAGAGAAGGGCATTCCAAGAAATGGCTCTGTCACCCACAGAATATATAGCACATCTGCTAGGCAGCTCCACTCCACAATTGCTTCTGTCTTTTGTGGTCATCAGTGGTATTGGGCATCTGAATTTATCTTCATGCTTGTCAGCAAAATCTGCTCCTTCTGAATTGTCTCCTCAGACCTACATATCTGATCTGTTTTTATATTCATTTAATTTTTTCTATCACTTCTTTAGTTATTTCTGATATTTGTACTTCTTGCTCATCAAAAAAGGCTGTGCTTTGTTATTCTAGCACTCATTTAATCACATGTAGTCACCTTGTAATCCCCTAACACAGTATGAGTCAGATACCAAATATATCTTAAAAGTATGTTATGATGTGTATGGTATAATGGCTGGTATGATTGATTGATTAATTAATGTTACTCAAGTACTTGAACATTGAATTATATCCGCAAAGCCTAATTGTTTTGAATAAAACATTGATGTTGTTTATACTTCATTTTATTCCCAGTACTTCCTGGTATAGTCGGGCATCCTGTATTATTGATGATGTTGATCTTAAAACTTAGAGTAGTAGCATGTAGACAGAAGTGCATATCATGAATTATGTTGGATCCAGAGGTTTAACACCTATGTTTATTAGCATATTCTCCTTGTCTTACCTAACCTTCCCTTCAATCTTCATTAAAGTTACAGTCTATGGTGTTTTTAATCTCTGTATTCTAAATGTTCAGCACATAATTTTTAGCATATAGAATAAGTATGTTTATCTTCTGATACATGTTTCTGATCAATGACAGTACTTTGAACAAGAAAATAAATTAGTTACTAGAAAATAAATAAATTAATGACATTTGACCTTGAAAATTATAGCAATAAATGATTATGTAGTAAATTATATGCAAATACATTTTGATTAATCTGCCTAGAATGTCATTTACTACCATATACTTGGTTGTGACTCTCATGAGACTCATAAAAGACAGTATCTAATGGGGATGTATAGTTCCTGAGGTATTATAAAATATTTTCACATCATGCAAGGAGGCAATAAAATATTCTGGAAAGAGGCAGGGCACTGTTGATTGTATGACTTTCAGGTCAAATTTAGCTGGAATCAATATTTTTTTCTGGTGACAGAAGAGCAAGGTCTGGCCCTAAACACATAGTCTCTCCTATCTTTTTATAATCATTTGACTATATAAAGTTGTGCTGTGGAAGAGCTTTAGTAGGTAATGCAACTTTACAATAGTTATTTGCAATTGAGTTACATTTTAATATTGTAAGTAAATGGAGAGTGGGATTAAACTAAATGAAGGACATACAGAAGTTATTCCCAAATGATTTATAAACTATCTAGATCTATTTAGATTTGATTGTTGGGGCCTTTCATACCTCTGTGTTACTTTGTTATTTAGACATATTTAAATATTTTAAGCATCAAAGCAAAGCAGAATTCTTTGGAAATAGAAAATTTCTTAGTATTGTCTCTGATATGTATGTGTACCTATAAAATGAGACTCTTGTTCTTAGGTATTTTTATTAAGTATTCATACTAAGTATTATTATATCCCACAAGTACTTATAATGAATCTTAGTTTTAAAAAAGCATTTTAAATTTTAGTTTGAATTCATTGACTCTTTTGTGGTAAATTTTTAAAATTAAAATTTTCAGGACAATCACATTTTCAGTTTCCCCTCTCTCCCTCCTCCCAGTCTCTCATCCCAAGCTCCCCACTTCTCTCACCATCCACTCCTCCTCCATTCTTTTCAGAAAAGGGCAGGCCTCCCATGTATATTAGCCAGCCATGGTATATCAAGTTGGAGACTAGGAGTCTGGAGTTGGAGTCTGGACTAGGCAGCACAGTAGGAGGAAAGGGTCCCAAAAGGAGGTAACAGAGTCAGAGAGAGCCCCTGCACTCACTTTTAGGAGACACACAAGGATACCAAGCTTTGGATTAGACAAATTTATAATGACATGTATTCAACATTTCTCTAAAAATCCTCTGTTGGAAATTCTCATCTCTCTCAACACCCCTGGCTATTAATCTTTTTAATAGCTAATTCTATGTCAGTCTTGTTTATTTTTTTTTACAAGAATCAACTCTGTTTCGTTGATTTTTTTAGGTTTTTTTTTTTTTTTTTGTAGCTGGAGAGTTTCTCTCTGGACCCGCCAATCCCTGCAGTCCTATAGCCTACTTATAAAATAATCACTCAGACGCTTATATTACTTATAAACTGTATGACCATGGCAGGCTTCTTTCTAACTGTTCTTATATCTTAATTCAACCCATTTCTATTAATCTATAAGTTGCTATGTGGCTTGTGGCTTACCAGTACCTTACATCTCACTTCTCATGACTGTGCCTGGCAGTGTCTCTCTGACTCAACCTTCTTGTTCCCAGAATTCTCTGCTTGTCCCACACATACTTCCTGCCTGGCTACTCGTCAGTCAGCATTTTATTTATATGTAGCAATATTTTTTCTTTTCATTTACTTAATTTCCTTTCAGATCTATATTATATAATAATTTTTGATTGACTAGATCCATATCTCTCACTCTTTAAAAAAATTAAAAATGGATCAAGAACAGCTCCAGAAACTTTAAATTATTAGAAGAAAAAATTAGCACATTTCAAGATGTAGGCATAAGAAAGAATTTTCTGAAAGTACTCTAATAGCTCTGAAAATAAAATTAAAAATTGACAAATGGAATTACATTAATTTTAAAAGCTTTGGCATAGTAAAAGAAGAAATTGAATGAAAATACTGGAATGGAATAAAATCTTATTGTCTTATAGAATGGAAGAAAGCCTTCTTTAGCTATGTTTTAAATAGTGGATTATTATTTAGAATATATATAGAATTCAACAACCCAATACATAGAAATCAAACAATACTATCAGCAAATTGTTCAATGAAATGAATAGATATTTCTCAGAAGGTGAGTTATAAATAGCAGATAAAAACTTTGAAAATTGCTCATTATTTATAGTCATCATGAAAATATAAATTAAACCATTAACATTGAATTTTACTCCAGAGAGAATAAGCTATCTTTAAGAGAACAAAATCAATAAAAGCTGGGGAGAACCTCTTATAAACTGCTGATGGGTATGTATGCTAGTCCTGACTGATGGGAATATGTATTGAAGTTCCTCAGAAAACTATATAGAGGTCTATAAATTGACCTAGCTTCATCACTCCTGAGCAGGCCTCAGAAATACTTGCATATCTCTGTGTCCTGCAGCATTATTTTTAATAGTCTAGTTAGATAACCAGTGTTGGTGTCAGTAAACATGCATGGGTAAAGAAAATGTGTATCTGCACAATGAAGGGAAAATGGGTAATAGTAGCAGTTGGAAACAGGGAGAAAGTGGATTGTGGGGAGGTGCATGTAGTCAAAGTGCATGATATACTTGTATGAAAATGTCTTTATCACTATCATGTACAATGAACATTACTAGTAAAATTTCATAAAAACTATCAGAGAAAAATTTGCAGGATTTCTAAAGAAACTATATATTTTTATGGAATTTTTTATATTTTATAAATATTTAATATCATGATGCTTTGTACCCCCTCCACTTTTGTTTTTCTAACTATTAAAATTAATTGAGTTCAACATTCTTTTTCAAAACTGAAGAATATTTGAGTAGAAAGTCATGTTTTTTTTAGTATTCTCTTATAGACATTATCATCTTTTTTAATTGTTCTTGAAATCTAATTTTCCAAAGGATAAGCCCATAGCCTCTAATTTCATCATTTCTTTAATGTCTCTCTTTCTCGCTTGAAACGTAGCCATGCTTGTCTCCTGCCTAATGCGGCGTTAGCCAAGCCTCTGGCTGCTTATGTGGTAGAAATCAAACCTTTTTTACTGCTTGAAGTAGAATGATTATTCACTTTCTTGTATAAGAGATTAGTTATTTCTTTAAAAGGGCAGCTTTCTTAAAAAAAAAAAAACACAATGCAACTTGAAGAAATATGATTTTAGCATGCTATACATACATGCAGACATTAAAAGTTAGGAATAAATACCTGAAGTTTCTAACTATCCATTTAAAATAATTTATTATTAATTTTTAACAATAACTGCTGTAATTTACCTCCATTTTAAATAAAGAAATCATAGGCAAAAAAAAATTGGTTCAGAGATTCTTTCTCTCACCTTATGTGGTTGTTTTATTTTGAATTTTCTGTGCTGGTGCTAAATTTCCCAGTACTTCCATATGTCACTGGTATTATGCAAAAGGTAAGCTATTCATTAAAAGAGAAAATGAAATCTACTGAGTAAGAAACCAAGAGGAATTTAAAATCACGGCGTGTTAATTTAGCATGTTAAACAACAGAATGAATAGTGGTCAGTAGAGAGAATAAGTACAATTAAGGTTATACTTGAAAGCTTTTACTGATTATTTTTTGAGTAGGGGGTGAGGGAGACAGAGTCTCATGTAGCCCAATCTGGCCTTGGAACTAACTGTGTAGTCAAGAGTGACTTCAAACTTCAGATTGCCCTGCCTCTGTCTGGTCGTCTACAATTACAAGCATGTATCACAACATGGTATTTGAAGTGCTGGGGAATAGATCCAGGGTTTCAAGTATGGTATTTTAATTCTTGTATACTGAGCTCCATCTGAATGCAGATTTTATAATAAGATAAAACAAGAGCCATTGCATCAAGGTTGGAAAGGTAAACCAACAGAAAGAAAAGAGCCCAAGACAAAGCACAAGAATCAGAGACACATTCACACACTCAGGATTCCCACAAAAATACTGAATTGAAAACTATAATATATAAGCAGATGATCTGATGCAGATCTATGCAGGCCCTGTCCTTGCTGCTTCAGTCTCTCTGAGTTTATATAGGCTTTACTCAGTTGATTTAGAGGATCTTGTTCTCCCAGTACCCTCCATCTCGACTGGCTTTTACACTCTTTCTGCCTCCTCTACTGCAGGGTTCCCTGAGCTCTGAGGGATGGATACATACCATTTAGGGCTGAGTGTTCCAAGGTCTCTCTCTCTGTAATGTCCTGGCTGTGGGTCTCTGCATCTGTTCCCACCTGCTTCAGGAGGAAACTTCTCTGTTGATGGTTGAGTAAGGCTCTGATCTATGTATGCAACAGAATATCATTAGGAGTCATCATTTTATCACTACTTTTTTTTTTTAAAGACCACTAGTATTTGATATTAGGGCTCTGGGCTATCTATTCTCTGGTTCTTGGTCTGGGAGGAGTAGAGGGAAAGGATATATTATATCCTTTGCAATCAGGATACATAGTATGAGAAAAGAATCTGTATTTAATAAATATGTCATAGTCATAATCATTTGTGGTTTCTGTATAATCTGATATTTTTTCTGCAGACATTTGGTTGGAATTCCATTATCCTGAAACATTTTATCTTCTTCACCAAAGAAAATGTTGCTCACCTTTTTGGAATTTCATTAGGTTTTAACTTCAAGCCACCATTTTTGACTTTTTAGGTTAAGATAAGTGAGAGGTGCTGGGAGGAGCAACAGGTACTGAGTATGACTTGTCCTGTTTTTTTTTTTTTTGTTCTGTTTTTTGCTTTTTGTTTTGAGACCTAACAGTTTACTTAACTGAAAGGAGATGTGTGAAATGTGGTCAGGAGATACACACACACACACACACACACACACACACACACACACACACACACATACACAGAAGAGCAACTGGAATGGATTTTCTTAAAGATTGTGTCATATTTGGCACAGTATTTATATTTATAATAATTATATATTTAGTGTTTCTACAAATAGACATTCTGAAGAGGGAAAGATTTTTGGCCATTTTGCTTCCTTTGATGTATTAAGTGTTAACAATAATGTATCACATGTTAGTGACACTCAAGGATCATTGAATGAATGTCATCTGTGCCATATGATGCTGTCTCTGCACTTAGAACTATTCCTGGTAGACAATAGGAACTCATTTATTGAATGACTAACTGCACCAAACTATTGGTTAGTGTGTTGAAATCAGAAATAGACTTAATTTGTCATTTTTTTATTCATTAGCTATGTAACATGAAAAAGTTACTTTATAATTCTAATAGTTAAGTTTTATTATTTATAAAGGAAAGGATTAAGAACTATCCCACAGGAATATTGTATTAAATAATATATAGCACTTGAAAGGCTGAGCTGGAGGTTTGCAGTCAAGGTTGGCCTGGGATGTATAATTGGTTCAAGGTCCACTTAGATTGCACACTAAGTCTTAATCACTTTGTTCAAATACATGTATATATACATCTATGTATATGTGTATAGATGTACCTTCATAATACACATGTTTAGTCCAATGTCTCATGCATTCTAAGTTTTCAAAACTTAGTTGCTATTTTTATAGCCTTTAATAAAGTTCTACAATAGTTTGTAAACATACACTTTGCATCTTTTTGTTTAAATTGCCTGAAATAATAAAATCTTACAAATTTTCTTTATTTTACTTAATCATTTCATCCACTTCATTCAATTGTTTATAACTCTTCTGTTTAAAATACTTTGTTAGATAATATGGATGAAATAACATTATTGTCTTTTGTGAAACTTAAATTTAGAGTAGTGTAGAATCTGTTAGTTTTTTATTTAGTTTGTTTTCTTAAAATGTGAATTTAAAGTTACCCAAGTTCTTCAACTCTGATCAGATCAGTATATAATCCTTTGAAACTTATTTTATATGATCAAGAAAAATTTCTTCTATTATGGTAATTTTTGTTAAATTTTTGTAATACTAGTGGATTAAAACTAAGTTTTTTAAAACTACATTTCCTTCATGAGTTGAATCAATGTGTGTGTGATTGGTTATATATATGATAAATACATATATTTGCACTAGTTAAGATCAGAGCACACAATTTATCTTTGTTAATTTGGCCCAACATCATTGATTATGATTATGAAATTGTTTGGATCTTGCGTTTGATATTTATATGCTTGTAACTAATAGCCTATCTTTGAAACATCCACAAGAATTATGATAAGGACTTATTTTTCCTCACCATTGAATAAAAATAAACCTATTCGAGTAATGATTTTTTTCAAATAAATGTAGAAAATTTAATTTTAACATCTGTAAAGTTTGTCATTTCTTTATTTTTATTATCTTTTATACTAATTTATTACTACTGATACATTTGTAAGAGATATGTACTATTCAAAACTTTATCAGCTCTCCCATTTTACTTTTCTCTAGAAAAAGCTTGGCTTATTTTCCCTCTTTTATACCTTTGATGTTTATTACCTCTTTACAACAACTCCTTTTTACAACATGCAATCATAATATATAGAGAATATAGAACACTTTTAAATACTTAATTACTTCATATCTCTGCCTACACACTCTGAAGGTTGTACTAATTTTATTCATTTCTATATGGCAAGTACCCAGCAGAGTGCCTAGGACTGAGTTAGTACTCTGTGGTTGCTGAGGGAGATTAATGAGGTCTACCAGCAACCTTGAATAGTTCAATTTGCAGAACACTGCTGGAATTCTTTGAATATTGAGTCTGGCAGAAATAGATTAGGAATACTAGCCAGATGTTGTTTTTAAGGGTTCTGTTTTTAGGCTGTAAATTAAAATTTCATTTAGAAGTACAAGTCTAATTTGGGAACCAGAATGCAGTTGTAGAGTTTGACAAGATTACATATGTAAATTCTCCGAGGGCTGATCCATCATCATTGCCTTCCTGAAACAATTCAATCTGTGTGGAGAACAGTTTCTG